>NC_050480.2:5964544-6272639 GCF_012460135.2 Molothrus ater | reverse complement strand
GGGGCATTTTAAAGATGAATAAACTGGAATAAAATGTTATGATACAGTTCTCTTAAGTCTAACATCCCGGTGCTTTTGCAGCAGAGAAGTGTAGGACTACAAAAGCATACAAATTGACTTAGAAACCCAAATACCACTGATTCTGAGGCACTGTGCTGTGGGATGAACATCTATCCCACTCTAATATCCTGAGAGTTATTTCATGTGCAAAGGGACTGACGTTCCTTGCCAAAAGCAGAATCTGCTGCTGCTAGTGCTTGAAGTTTGTCAGGTGAGGCAGGTATTGGAGAATTCCCTTCTATTTTGCTGAATCCATGAATACTAAGGCTGTGAATAAAAGTTTTTGTGCAATTGGTTCCAAAAATTTACATATGTCCTCTCCATCCTGGCACTTCTCTTCTGAAAAATTTTCTTACAGCAGCCAACAATTTTCAGAACAGAGTGGTTTTTTTCAGGAAGGAGCGGGATCAAAACCCTTGGCTTTGCCAGAGCTCTCCTTCAAAAAATTAAACCATATGCTCATGGTCCCAGGGTTCATGATGTGAACATTGAAAAAAGGGACACAAAAACATTGTGTCCCTTTTGTTCTTTTATAGAGGCTAAAGCAGCATCTCCAGCTGCCCTTCTATGACAAGGGACAGAAGTTGAGACTGCTGACTCAACTGGGTCATCTGGAACAGACACTCAGGATTCCAGTGCTGAAGAAGACCTTTTTTTTTTTTTCCCTCAAAAAATTTTGACCAAAATTTTCACCTGCAGATGTCTCCCGACCATGCAGGCTTCACCTTGCCAGACAAGACACAAGGTAAAGGGCTGAGGAGAGCAACCAGAAATTCTCAAATGTCACCACAACAGCCATGCTGTGTCATGGCGACATCAGGGTGTGGCCTCACTTTCCTGACAGAATGAAGCAGGGGGTAGAAGATGTTTCTGAATTGCAGTGTTTCCTTTTCATTTATAGAGCTGCAGATGTTTGGAGTGAGGGGTCAGGAGGCAAATAAAGCTGTGTTTGCATTTCATAAGTCCTGAAATGTTGCCAGCTGGGGGCTGTGTACAAATCACAAACGGGATGGGGCTGCTGGGAACGTGCCTTGAGCTGTTTTATTTTCCAGCATCAGTCTCATTACATGATTATGACAATGGGAAGATGCCAGCAGCTCACATCTCAGGCAGCAGACCAAGAACTTAATGTTACAACTTACCTTATAAGTTTTTTGACCAATCACACAAAACAAAAGCACGTTGACAGTAGTTCTATCCAACCACTAAAAGCACAGGTACCTTTGGTTAAAACAATGCTTGTTTATTTCGAATACAACACTTAACTGTAAGCCTTAAAACACAATGCACAGAGCTCTATTATTAAGCTTCAGACTTCTTAATATCTTGCTAGATAAACTTTTCTGTAGCTTAGAGGTTTATTCTAGGCAAGCGTTAATACACAGACCATTGTTCTATTTGTCCTTGCTTTTCTACAGTTTAAATAATTTTTCTGCTGACCTATCTCATGGCTGCTGCTTAGCTCTAATCACAGTTCTACTGCTTCTAGAGCCTGCCTTTTGCAGCTTTCCCAAAACCCTCTAATTTTGTAGATTCCCATGCTGGAAGGCCAATGCTGTGTCCCGCTGGCTCTGGGAGTTGGTGCCCCAGGGGCAGGAGGGAGGTATCAGGAGATATCAGGTTGGGCACCTTTCACCCATGCAGAAATGTTTGTACAATCTGTGTTCCTGGGCCATTGCAATGCTAACTCTAAGGATAAGTGATCCCAGGTGTTTAAGCTACCTAAACAACTCAGCCAAGAGATACCTGTAATTTCCCCAAGAGAGACTGTTTCCAACCTGAGTACATCTCCCAGAGACTCAGTGCAGTTGTATCCTGCTGACAAATCATGGCCAATTTAACCTATATCTGTATTTTTCTCAGCCTCCACCATTAGCTCCCTCTGACATTAAAATAAATTTGTCTGGAATTGTACCTGTGACTGGCATCTCAGTCCTAATAATCTCTTAGCCTCCATTTACTGTGGTGCAGTATCTGGCTATTTAAGTGGTAGATAGCAATTATAACTGCTGTCTTTGTTCCAGATCCAACTGAGCAGCTGAGCAACATGCTGCTTCTATTTTACCTTGTACATTGTCAAGAGAATTGCCAATTATGCTCAGAGTTTGGAGTCTTCATATCTGGGGTTAATGTATAAAGTGGAGAGAAAACAGCTTGGTTTCAGACAGTGACAGTCAGAAACAACTTTTTGACTTGTAAACTCATCTTGTTTAATAGGCATGTGCCTGAAAAGAGAGGAGAGGTGGATCAGGAGCACCAAGATGACATTTGAAATGTCACTTTTCCCAACTCTGCAATAGTTGCAGTTTCCCATCAGATGGGGACTGGTTCAGGCTGTGTTTGCATCCCCAGAAATCTGTAACAGAGGTTTTGCATGTGGTATTTCAAGCATTACTAGAGGTCAGGCTGAAGGGAGCAAATACAGCAGGACCTCACCATTAACTATTCCTTTGGCTCACCAACAGTTTTGAGAAATGAAAAAGAAGTTCTGTTTTAGACTGAATAAAGTATTTTGTACAGCTAGGCTTTTCTAAAGATCAATCAAAGGGAAATTCTCCGTGAAGAATTATGTCAGATTTTAAAAACTGAGATGCTCCTTTTAAAATGTTCAGAACAATTCTTTTTCATTGTTTGCTGCTTTTCCTTCACACAAGCTATTGATTGGAACCAAGGAAGCCATGGAATGATTAACTGTTGCAGAATATGCATTTTTATTCAATTAATGTTCAGGCTAAAGATTTCTCTCTGTCCTGATCATAGTGCATCGTACTGTGCACATGCAAAAAGAAATTGAAGGAGGATGGTCCAGATGATGTGAATTGTGGTGATGCTAAATGTGGAATGCTTTACTTCTGCTAACATTGGTTATATTTTCAGATATGACATGTGTGAGAGGAGAGAGATTACCACCTGGGCAGCAGTGCCTTGGCCCTGCACCAGGGCTCAGTATGGTGCCCATTGTAAATGTGAAGGACAGTCCACGGTCTCAGTGCTTGTGTGCTTTAAAAGAAGGCTAAAATGGGCACAGGATGAAGTTGCTGAAGGCTTTTCTGAAGGGTCTTCAAGGTTGCAGCCTACTCCTCCTGCCCTGCTCACCCTTGGTCTCCTGGGGACCCTGTAGTTCCCCTGTGGAATGAGGGGATGCTGGGCAGGAGCTGGCATAAGATCTGGCCTCTGATTAGCACAGGCAGTTGTGTGTGGGGGCAGCTGGAAGAAAAGCAGCAAGGTGGCCAGTGGGAGTTTGAGGATCAGCATGGGAGGAATCCCTGAGTGCCTCTGATGTGACTTGTGGGGATGTGCCTGCTGAAAGGATTGACTGAAAGAGCTGCCAGGGGCTTTGTCTGCATCATCAGTCTGCTCAGAGCATCAGGGCATAGATTTCTTGGGTGCTTGTCTCAGGTATCTGGGGTCAGGTTGATGCCTCAGGTTTTAGCTTTTATATTTTTCAGATTCTTTACTGCTTCAGTGTGTAGATCTGAGCTTCATATTAGGGGATAGCAAGCTCTCTTCACAGAGTAGGGAGACAAAACAATTCCTTCTCTAGCTGGGGACCAAGGACAATGATCCAGATCTCAGGCCCAAGAGCAGAAGCAATGGCAGGATGAAGAGAGAAAAACAAGAAGGATGGGATTTCATAAGCTAAAGCTATAATTGGGCAATTAACTCGAATATGCAAATGGACCAGAACTTATAAAAGTGTGAGACCTCATGGCCGTCGTCCATTTTGTGCCATTTTGGGTTCGTCTTGGCTGGGCTCTTGTGCTGCCCAAGGTGGATCCATTGAGGCCTTCTAATAAATCCCTGCTCTATTCTTTAACTCTGCCTAGCCTTTGTTCTAGGTCAGCCTTCACAAGGCATCAAGGTGATGAGAAAGGTAGTGTCCAAAAAATTCCTTGGATGGAAGGTGCAGAAGGAGGCAGTGTGAACTCAGGCAAGGGATTCACCTTGTTCTCATAGCAGAGCCCTGTGCTACTGCACTCAGCACCTAAAAAACATTGGAGAAAATTATACTCATTGAGCCAATGCTTGTTAGCTGGGAAAATGATCCATGATTTGAATCAATCACTTTGTAAAAGGGCTTGCTCATGTTTTTAATTCCCTTCCTGTGTCCCTTCCGAAAGAATACATAACCACCTTTCAGGAGCAGAGTATTGTTATCCTGCATAGCTTTTGGTGAGCTTATTTGTTCCTTGGCCTGTTATTTATTTCCAAGAAATTTCCAAGAATTAGCAAATTTTGAAATTGAATTTTGAATCCAGCAACTGACTTTTAAAAATGGACCCTTTAAAAAAATTTTTTGAAGTTAGCATCTTTGTAGATGGATAAGCAAAACTGGATTTCCTACTGCATCAGCCTTGGCCTGTCTGTAGCTGGAGGGGACTAAAAAACAGATTTCATTCAGGCAAGAACTTAGACAACAATTTGAAGTTAACCCAAAGACTTGTCTCTAATAGAAGAGAGGGAAAATAAAGAAAAACCTACCAAAACCAGAAAAAAAAAAAAAAAAAGAGGAAAAAGAAATGAAAGTTGTAACATGAGAGGTTTTAATGAGGGACGTCAGGAATGTGTGGCAGTGAGGGACAGTGGTGTCCTGCAGGTCTGTCCCTTTGGGGCCAGCAGTCCCTGGCAGGAGCCAAAGCTGCTCACCAGCTGCTTGTGCTGGAGCTCACAGCTCCAGCCCTTCCCAGGGGCCTGGAGGATCCTGTTCAGTGCTCCTCCGTGATGAAAATCAAAATCAATCCGCCCTGCTCCTCTGAGTGTGCCTGTGCAATCAGGGTGATTGAACGGGAGCAGCATCCCCAGGCTGCCACTGCCTCAGCCCCTGCCTACTCAGCTGATTGCACCTGACCTCCACTTGGAGTTCACCCCTGAGGGCTGGGGAAGCTGCACTGCATCACCAGCCATGGCATCTGTCCTTCTGCAAGGTGGGAAATGTTTATTTGCATCGTATTTCCCGACTCCATTGATCTTTTGGGGAGAGCTGGTTGTGATGGGGAATTTGTGCATCCTGGGTGGGTTGGAAAGCAGCGCTGCTGTGATGTCTGCTCACTGCCCTGCTTCCTGCTTCTCAGGCAGGATCATGTGGCTGTGTTGGCTGGAGGGTAGTTGGTAACACCATGGGACTTCCAGTTTTTTACTGTATCATCCCAGGGAGGGGTTCCAAGACCTCCAAGGAAACTCAAAGGCTCCAGGCACACAAGACTACTTCCCTTGTTCGCCTCCTTTGTCTTTGCCTCCTTTGTTTTAGCAGTGAGCCACACAAAGCAAACAGGTTTCAGGTAAAACCCGAGCTGGTTTCTGTTTTTGTCTGGTTGTTGACACCAGTCCATCCTCCAGCAGGACTTAGCTGTGACGTTTGTGGGCTCCATGCCTGTGTGGAGTCTGGTGAGCTCATTCTTCCGATGCAGAAGAGAACTGGAGAAAAGCATGGCTTTTATAAGCAACAAATGCATTTGTATTGAAATCAGGCAATTAAGAATTGAGCTATTCTGCTGTAAAGCAGGGAATTGAGTTCTGTCAGTGCAAGCAGACCCCTTGAGAGTAGTCTGATTTTTCCTATTAGTTTTGGCTTGCTCAGTTATCCTCTCCCTCTCCAATCTGTCGGAGACAAGTCATTGCATGTCAGATCTCTGGTGTGGCCCAGCAAATCTTCTATTGTGTGGGTTGGAAAAAACCTTTAAATCGTGGAGTTCAACCATTATCCAGCACTGCTAAGCCATCATGTCCCCCAGTACCACATCTACATGTCTTTTAAATACCTCCAGGGAAGTGGGTGTACCACCTCTGTGAGCAGCCTGTTCCAATGCCTGGCCACCCTTTGAGTGAATGAATTTTTTCCTAATATCCAACATAAACCTGCCCTGGCACAATCTGGGCCATCTCCTCTTGTTCTGTCAATTGTTACCTGGGAGAAGAGACTCTGTAGCCTGGCTACCACCTCCTTTCAGGCAGATGTGGATCACTCCCCTGAGCCTCCTTTTCTTCAGGCTAAAAAAACCCAGCTCCCTCATCTGCTTCTCATAAGCCTTGTGCTCCAGCCCCTCCACTTTGTCCTTTGTTCTGCCCTCCCTCCTTATCCCCAGTGTCTTATTTCTGTGGAGGTTTCCTGTGGTTGTGGGATGTATGGCAGTGGTGTGACTGACCCCTCCTCAGCCCAGGGAACTGTGGTACAGTGTTTATTTCTTAATCCACAGCAACGCTATTACAGGCACAGCAGTGCTGCTGAATTAACATTTGTCCAGCTGAGAGCAGTTTGGCTTTCAATAAATAGCAGCCTTTTTATTTGTCATAATTTGTGTGTGTTGAACAGGGAGCACCATTACTCATGATGGCAGGATGTGTAAGGATGGTGGAGCTGCAGCAGGGGGGAGCAACACGAGTGTGGCTGAAGGGAAAGATCTGTGGCAGGAGCAGAAACAGGGTTGGAACTTTATTTTAGGGTTGAGGTGAGCTAACCAGGAGGTGGCTCTGCAAACAGTCAGCTCCAGCCTCTTAACTCTCAGTGGCCTTGTGCCTGCACTCAGAATCGTGCTGGGCTAGAAGAGAAATGTGGGGGAAAGTGGCCAGCACCCAGCCAGAGCAGCCTGCAGCCAGACTGGCTTGCACTGCCTGGGAAATCCCACCTCAGGCTTCCAATTTTTCACAGACCTGTTTGACTGTGTCCTTTGCATGTCTGCCTGTGGTCTACATCTACACTACTCACCTCCAGCTCCTTCTGGGGACTTGTTCTTCCCTAAAAATTTCAAGCAATTATAAAAAGAGATTTAGAGCTAAATGCATGTACAGGACACTTTCCTTCCACCTTTCAGATTAATTCTCTATCTTGCCCTTTAGATGAACAGTACTTCTGTGGTAAGAACATGCTCTAGAGGATAAAGTGGCTTGAACTTGAACTTCTCTTTCTTTTTGAATACATAATGAAGTCTTCAGTGGTCCAGGGAAAGCCAGTGGTGAGAGCTTTGTCCTGGGGGGATGAGTTCAGGCAGAGTGCTTGCCTTGCAGCCCATATGGTTTCCTTCACTGCTGGGCTCATGGATACTCTGAGAAGAGACCACGTGCCTCCCTGAGCTCCCTCTTCTTCCGCCTCCCAGCCAAAACTGAAAAGCCTTGGTGAAAATGCCACAAAGCCTCATCATTTCTCAGTGAAACAGGGCACTGCTTCTGGACAGACATATAGTTAAAGCTGTGGTTCCTCTCTTTGTCATGCAGTTTGAGCAGTAGGAAATGGTGAGGCTTGCACATTTTGTGCAGTGGTAACTATGTGTTTAGCTGTGTTTTGCAATAATGGACAATATGGTGTTTTATGACTGCTGTATTCTTGCCTTTGAAGGAAGAGGAGCTAATTGGAGACTTCCTTTCCTCCCAGTTGAAAAGGTGCAGATTTCCAGAGCACTTCCATCACCCTTATGTCCTCTCTGTGCTCTGTCAGAAGCCCTCTGTGGGTCCAGACAGCTGCTGAGCAGCCCCTTCCCCTGGCTGGAGCAAACAGCACACTCTGTGCTGTGTCTCAGTGATTGCCCCGGAGCCCCTGGGGAGTGAAAACTCCTGGAGCAGAGCTCCATGTGCTGTGGGGAGTGCAGCACTGGAGAGTTCCCTCTGCCAGCCACAGAGATGTCTTTTCTGGGTTTAGACTAAATTGCCAGTTTCTCTCAGCAAGGAAGCTGCTTAATGACTTAGCTCATCCCCGTTTGCTCACAGGGGAGTCCAACACCTTGGTGGGCAATAGAATATTTGGTGAGGCATCTAATGGGCTGCCTTTTGAACCAGTCCCCACAACAGGCTAGCAGGATCCACAGAGCACTTCTGAGCTTTAGCATCCTGGCACAGAGCACAGCACCAGCCCTTTCCTTGGGGGTCCCATAAAGACACAGCTGCCTTCCCATTAGTTTCAGGCTCATGCTCCTGGATGGTGCTTACCCCTGTGGCAGCTATGCACTGTAGCCCAGCCACCCTGCTTCTGGCAAGTCAGACTTCAAAGCCCTCAGAAACGATGGGGGAAACAAAAACAGCCATTCTTTTATGCTGTTGGTTTTCTGGAATGACTACTAGCAAGTCAGCCACACACAAAAGCACGGGCAAGTTCAAAGCCTTGCCATGCAGTTTAAACTTTCCTGCTTGTGGAAAGTTTTGAGTTCACCCAGGTGGGAAATTGAGGTAGGGAGAAGATAAGGCTGGGATGGATGCAGAGCAGAAGGGAGAAGGGCTCAATGCTGCTTCTTCCTTATACAATGAGCAACAACTGCTGCTGGTGGCCACATGTCTTAGGCCTGCTCCCATGCCATGGGTAAATCTCTTGCTGCAAATCCCCAAAGTCCTGGGATAGCTGGGGATGGCTGTAGGAAAGCACCTCTCCAGGAATGTGCCTGCTGAGGCTGCTTTCCCCCACGTCAGCAGTGCTCTGGGAGCATGATGTGCCCACCAGCCTGGAGCAGTGACATTGCATTGCATCTTTTCCTGACAGGGAAACGTTTTAGAGGGGTTTGATCACTGTGGAGCCATTTCAGAAAGCTGACAGCATTTGCTAATGCTGAGCTCACACAACTGTGTAAGTCATGAGTCACATTGTGAGCTGGTCTTATTTTTGTGCAGCATGTCAGACCAGCTGGGAAGAAGGAATGCCAGGGCCTGTTCAGGGAAGGGCTGCTGTATTTTTTTTTTTTACCAGAACTTTTTTTCCTTCCTTTTATCTCTTTGTTTTCTTACATGTGTGATGACTTGCCTATTTCAGGCTGATTGCTCTTTCAAAACAGAGCCTTACCACGGTGGAGAGTGCCAAGGGTTCTTCATGGGGGATGGTGAGGCTGCTCCTTCCTGAGCACTCAGACATCCCAGGCCAAAAGCAGGACACAGCTGGGAGAATGGTTCACACTTCTGTGTGCAAAGCCAAGCCGTGAAGTGCTTCCCCCTTCACTGCCCAAGCAAGACTCTCAAGGAAAATTCTCCCTGAATCAAAAATGTCAGCCAGGCCTGTGGGATTTTGCAGACAGAGATTAAGCTCTCTTTCTATATCTCCCTCACCAGAGTGAAGAAAAGCAGCCCAGGCTGACCTGTATTAGACCTGAATGGAAACACAAAAGGCTTAGAGTGTAAAATGCTCCCAGACCCACTGCTGAGCTGAAGTATAGACCCTGTTCCACTTTGCTTGGAGACCTGTGTGTCTGTGCCCTGCTGTGCCCCAGGAAACTGCATGATCTCACTGCCAAGCTCAGAGCTCTCTCTGAAAGGTGTCAGTAGCATTAGAGAAACCCAAATGAAAACTCAGGGAGCACCCACCCCCAAGTCCCCCATCCCTGGGAATATCTGAGCAGGTTAAAGAAGAGATGATTGAGTATCTCCTCTGGTTTTGTTGGTGGCAGGCAGCAAAACATCAGGGCTCAAGAAAAGCAGTTTTCAGACCTGGAAAAGGTAGGCAAGGTCTTCAAAGGGCAGGAACACACTGCTGGCAAAGGCTGGGTACTCACACTGTTCTTTGCATTTTCTTTCCTCCAGGAACTTCAGAGAAATCCTCATTTGATCACGGATGGAGTTAGCAGATTTGACATCATGCAAGGAGAAATAGGTAAGGTGATATTCTCGATTTGGAGGAGATCTGCACAGAGCAATAACCTGTGATTGCTTTGCCGTGTTCCAAGTGCTCAGTGGGAAGATGTGGACATGGTAGCTGCAGTAAACAATCAGTGCAGGTCAATCTAGACTGGCACAAGTCCACAGACAACTGATTGCAGATATTTAACAGGATTCCCAAATGCAGCAGCTCAAATCTTTGTTACTTTTGTCTGGCATCTGCCTTCTGTCTGGGTAAGGCCAAGCTTAGAAATGGAGATCCAGCTGAGATCGGGCAGATGCTTCAGGAAGAAGGGTCAAACACAGTTGAGTGTGAGTAGATAAACAGGCACAGCTCCGACTTCTGTAGGGCTGAATTCTCTTTCCTTCCTAAGTCTTCATTTGTCTGCCAGTGTTTTCTTCCTGTGGATATTTCTGTTCAACTCCTGCCATAATTACCCAGTATCAGAATATGTATCTGCATCCTGTACCACTTCCATCTCGTGCTCCTTGACCATGTTTTTCTCTGGGAGCAGCACTGCTCCCATGTAGTAAGAAATGCCTTCCCATTTCTCACTCCACTGAGAAGTTTGAAGGTTTCCTAAAGAGTGTTCTGTGTGGCATTCACATTCTCTGAAAAAACCCCTTTGCCCAGGGTTTTTCTCCTGGGAAGCTGAGAAGCCTCAGAGAAAAGGAAAACAATTCTTATCTCATTTGCTTCTCCTGTGTTTTGCTGGTATGGAATATGTTTGGAGATTGTTTACCCACAGGTGATTGTTTCATTGGATTCTGGTATGAGTTGTTTTCACTCTGGCCAATCAGGGCCAGGCTGTGTCAGGACTCTGGAAAGAGTCACAAGTTTTCATTATTATCTTTTTAGCATTGAGTAAGTATCTTTTCTGTATTCTTTAGTATAGTATAGTATTTTTAAGTATAATGTAGTATGATAAAGTAATAAATTAGCCTTCTGAGAACATGGAGTCAGATGCATCATTCCTGCCATTGTTGGGGCATTTCCCAAAGAATACAATAGTCCTGTACTGCAGGTCTCAACATGACTGCAAAAGATAGGAGCAGCCTGGAAGTAGAAAAGGGTGGCTGGTGACAGCAGGGTTCCCAGTGGACATTGCTGGTGAATCCTGGACAGTGCTTCAGCATTTTGGAGGGGGGAAAGGAGACAGAAGAAGGTTGGTTACTTTTATCAAAGTGGTTCTTAGATGTTGCAGCCCATTCCCTTTCTAAAGAGTCAGCTGCGATCCAGAACAGCAAGTGACTGACTGAATGCACTGGATTCTTCCCTCCCCTGAGGTGACTGCTGGATGCTGGCTGCCCTGGGCTCCCTGACGCTGCGAAAACAATTTTTGGAAAATGTTTTGCCCAAGGACCAAGGATTCCAGGACGATTATGCTGGGATTTTTCATTTCCGGGTATGTATTCCCTGTGGTATTGGTACCACCTGAGCTTGGCTGGTTGGATTGCAAAGGGCTCCAAGCTGCAGCCCCACATCCCAACACCCTTGAATGCTTTGGTTCTTCAATGCTGGCTCCCAATTTGGAACTTTGCAGAAAATCCTGAATTTTTTAATGATTCCTCGTGCTCCAGGTGGTGCAATTGCACTTCAGGGAATTTTGATGCCCTTTTCTGAAAGTTATGACTGCAAAGGCAGCGGTACCAGCTGTTCAGGTAGATTTGTGTACATATATGTTTTAGATGGCATTCTGGTGGCTGCTTTGATTTGGGCAGTGTGTTATGGCTGTCATCTCACCTGCACTATCTATTTGGGCTCATTTTCTGTTTCCCCACTTCTCCTTGCCCTTTCAGCTCGTTGAGACGGCTGGAAATTACAAATCCTTGGAGACAGATCAGAGGAACAGGCTTTTGATATTTTGAAAAGAGATTTGTTTCAGAGAGAGGAACAAGGCTTTTTAGTAAATCCCACTTTCTACCAACTCCTGAAATTGTCTGAATCTCCCAGGAGGGTGACTCGGGTAGCAACTGGCAGGCTCTGCTTGCTTGTGTCTGAGTCAAACAAATATCTGGTGGGATTAGAAGAGCTTGCAGCACCATTAAACTACAGAAGCTAAACTGGATGTGGAGAAAATCTGGATAAACTCAGCCATTCCTCATCCCCCTTACTTCACAAATCTCTTTTGTTTCATGCAGTTCAGCACCAAACAGAGAGCTCTGGCAGTGGGACTTCTTTGACCTCCTAGGCTCTTGTGGAGCAGCACCAGGAGGATTATCTTGTGGACAGTCTAAATTTTGCTCTGTTCCTTTGCTCCTTAGAATACCAGATGTTTCTATCTTGGCCCATTTCCAGCACACACACTGCCACACTGTGTGAGATAAACCAGCTGAAGGGACACCAGTCTGCTTAAAACACATTAAAAGGATGCAAGCTAGATTGTCTTTCATGGGAGCTTTGAAAAGATTAGTTAGGCGCAATCCTTAAATCTTAAGCAGTATAAATACCTTACAGTATTTGAAAATGTTTTCCCTGTCATCTCATCTGCAAATCAATGCAACTCTTTCTGGCTTTCCTTGAGCAATAAACCCCTGAGAAAGCTCCTCTGAATGGAAATGCTTCTCTGCAATGCCTTTCAATTATTCCATCAAAGATATTTTACTGCCATCCACAGGCTAAGCAACCAGTCCTCAGTTCAGTGAGGAATCACAAACAAGGCATATCATATGCTAATAGAATAATTTTTAGCTTATAACTTTTTTTCCCCACCATTTTGGAAGTGGAGCATCTTGCCTCTCAGGAGTACAAGGGGCTGCTCCAGTGTTCCTGTACAACAGGAGCTGTTCAGCTGCAAGAGTCAAGGGTGTTAAGCACTTCATCAGCTGTAGTTAAGATGGGCAATGTTTTTATCTCGGGAATAATTACAGTGATGTTATCTCCCCGGGGATTAAGTCAGTCCCATGTTGGCACAGGAATCCCTTTCTCTGCCACAGAAGCTGTGGTGCCAGTGAAGCAGAGTGTGTCACTGCTTGTGACAGTGAGGAGCAGCACCTCAGCTTGGGAAAAGCCAGAAGTGTTCTGCAGGGAGCTACAGGGGGTCATTGCACAGCACATCAACTCACAACTGGAGGGATCTGCCCTGGGTGTTAATGTCCCTGCTCTCAGGAAAAAACTGATGAAATCTTTAAAGACCATAAACGGTCAAGACTTCAGTTTCAGGAAACATCCAAAAAAGTGCTTTTTAACACCATAGTTGATAGTTGATAGACATGTGATTTTCTCCTTACTCAGTTTCAGAACTGGATTTTTCTAAGATCTCTGTCCAGGAAGGGAAAAAGGGGGCAAAATAACAATACAGCATTCCCCCTTTGACCATCAGGACACTAGATGTGTTATTGTCATCTTGAGACTGTCCATTTCTTTTTCCTTCTCTTAAGGAAAATAAAGTCCTGATTTAAAAGGCTTATTCTAAACGTGGAGGCAAAGAACTTCCCTCTTTGCATCCTGCCTAAATAGCAATTCTTGGTTTTATTTACTACCACATTCACAGCTGCAGTACTTAAATCCCATAAAGGGATATAAAGAAATTTCATTAAGCCAGGCTCAAGCCACATCCTCTGAAAGCAGGAGAATGGCTTCTCCTGTACCACTCTTGTCCTTCTGGAGCACTCTAGGATTTCCCATGAGGTTTCTTCTTCCCTCTGTGGCTTTTCCTGTCCTTGTGAGCTCAGATGTGACCACCACTTGAAGGTCTGTTGTGACAGTCAGGACAAAGCAGCTGAAGAAAAACACAGTGCTGCATTCAGACTCCAAGCTTGACCTCCCTACCAAACCATGGCCAAGGAACTTGACTTTTGGAAAAACATCCCTCAGTGGGTTTGGACTGCATTAATCCCCACAGCAAGTCCTGCATGTTCTCCTTATTTACCTGTTGTGATTGCACATGGGGAGGCGTGGCTGGATGTCACACCTCTTCTCCATATAGACCTGCTCCTAGCTGTTGGCAGAAGGGCTCCTTAGGTGACTGAAAGGACATTTCCTTTTGGACATTTCTTTAGCCTGTCTCTCCTTCAGGCAGAGGACAGACAGTGGGAGGCTTTTCCTCGAGCCAAAATCAAGCAGAACCCCCAGATCTCTCCTGGAGCTCAAGGCAGAGGCTCCAACCCAAGTTAGGGGTTCCCAACCCAAGTTAGGGGTTCCAACCCTCCTGCCACCACTGGTGCAGGAAAGGAGAGGCCTGGGTGAGGCAGAAATGTGAGTAGGATCAGACCTGCTTTCAGCTGAGCAGTCTGTAAGCTGCTTTGCTGCTGGGCAGATCTGGTCTGGTGCTTTTCTAGCAGAACAGCTCATTTTGGGGTTTTTCATTGACCAGAGCTGTTGAAATAAAATCATGCTAGACTAAATCTATTGCTGGCATGCATCCACTAGAGTCCTTAGCATTACTGCAAATAAGAGCTTGGCCTCTTATGATTTCGAATCATGCTAAGCTACATTAATCTGCTAATGACTCTGGAAATGGCTCCTTTAGTTCATCCCCGCAGATCTTTATTCCTGTCTTTTCCCTTGAAAAGTTTCATCAGCTGGAGAAACACCTGCTCTGTCCACATGCTGGAGAGACTGCCTGTGTCCTTCTCATCCATCAAGGAGATGGATAACACCTCAAAACAGTCTTTAGTCACTGCACTGTCTCCATCCATGACAGCGTGTCAGAGTCTTAATTGAAACACTGAGGAAAGGAAATTTAGAGGCTGGATCTTGACAAAGCCTCTCTGGCCAAGAGCTGTGCTGTGGGGAAAATCCAAGTGTGGCTGAGGAGTGAGGCTCATGGAATCCACCTGCTGGTCATTCTTTATCTCCTTGAGCTATTGCCCAAGAATATTAGCATACTCCCCGTGTTGAATCTCTCCTCCCACTGATTGCAGGACCAGCTACACTCCCCAAGGACTTTCCCTGCCACTGGGAAAGCCAGCCAGCTGGTGGCTTGTTTAACAACGGGGACCATTATCCTGAGGAGTTCAGGAGAGAACTTGAACATATCCATGTTGCTTTAGATTAATTCCTGTGCTAGTTCAGGAGGATTTTTCTTTCCATGGGCATTAGTGCTTAGAAGAGGCTCGTTATTTTATTTTCTCCCTCTTTTTTTAAAATATATTTTTTTATTTTCTTATTTCCAGTTCTGGCAGTATGGAGAATGGGTGGATGTAGTGATAGATGACCGGCTGCCATTCCTAAATGGAAGATACCTGTCTGTACACCCCCGAACTTCAAATGAATTCTGGCCATCCTTGCTGGAAAAAGCATATGCCAAGTAAATACACCTGGTCTGTTCTTCCACCCAGTGCTGAATGCTTTCTGTGGGTGGTTTCACCCTCTGCCTTGTGCAAAGCACACAGGAAGGAGTTCAGGCTGACAGATGCCTCTGTGGTGCTGTGCTTATGTTGTCTGCAGCAAACATTGGGCCAATATAAACTGGAGATGTTGGCCTTGGGTTAGACCTAACTCTACCCAGCCCTAAAGGCAGCCAGCCCTACATCTACCCAGTTCAGCTCTGGGATGTTAATGCCTGAGAAGCAAAATGAGCAGGGCAGTGGTGACACAAAAGTGCCAGGAGTGTCCTTCTGCTTTCAGGGAAACTTCTTTGTGTCTGTTTTCCTTTCTGTGTTGTCCTCAGTTTAGGACTGCAGAGTCCAAGCATGGATTACCTGTGTTTGCAGACACTGATCAGAGATCCTGTGGGTATTTGGAGCAGGCAATGAGAGGAAGCAGGACTGAAGAGCATGCCCAGGCACAACACACACACTCCTGGGACTCTCTGATCAGCTCTCACTTCTCAGAGAGCTCTGACCCTAAGCTGAGGTCCCCAGAGTATGCAGGGTAAATAATGCCTAATAAAGAGATAACAATTTTTAAAAATCCTCTGGAGAGAGAAGGGATCGGATTGTGGTCCCTTGCCCATTTCTCATTATGAAAAATGCTGAAGAAAAAGTCCTGTGTGAGGGGTGGTATGAAGGGCTGGAACTTGGTACCTGAGGCTGGTGTGGCATTTGCACTGCAGTGAAGAGGAGATGAGGAAAAGAGATAATAATTTTGGCAGATTTGGTCAAGAATAAGCAAATGTTAAAGCAGCATGAGAGCAACTCAGGAAGGGGATGCATTTTGCCCTGAGATATCTCAGAAAAGTTGACTCAGGATTCAGTATCAATTTGCTGCATAAGATTTTAATTACAATGCACACCAAACCTCTATTAAATTAAAGTTGCAAGCAATGCTGTTTATGAGATTCCCATTGGAGAAGTTATTCCCCAACGCCCAAGACAAATTCTTTTCATCAGTGTAGGACAAGGACAACTCTTCAAAATACAATTAGCTGCAGACTTCATTTGATTACATTCATTAAATACAGTGTGTATGGAGGGGTTTAACAGCATGCTCTACCTGCTCTAAGTACAGCATGTTCCAGCTTATTTGCTGTCTCAATAAAAACCACACGATAAAAACAACAAGGACTGTGCTGGCAATATTAAATTATTATCCTATTATTGTGCTCTAGCAGAGTGAACTGGGAACAGTGCTGAGAACTCATTTCTGCCTTGCCCTGGAAGCATGGGTAAATACCTTCACCTCTCTTCTCCTTTTTCTCATTTGCAAAAGGAGTACTGGCCATTTTTGTGAAGAGTCCTGTATAAGTAGGATGTAGAAACTAACAGTTCAGCTCCATTTAACCTGAAACATCCATTTGAACTAGTCATCCTTGGCTCCCTTCCTGTTCAGAGAAAAGAAACTGCATGCTTCAAGATGAGATGCAGCTCATCTCCCAAAAATGCCTGTGTTGGCCTGAGATGCACCTTATTATTTTCCACTGTCTGTGAATGGCTCTGGACAGCTGCCTCAGACGGGGATGAAGGCACAGAAAAAGCTCCCCCTTTGTCTCCTTCCTTCCACAGGACACGTGTTGTGCCTGGCCAAGTATTTCAGTCACATTTCCTTTCATTACCTGACCACAATGTCTGCACACCCTGGGCTCCCCTGTGCTCACCACCTCGATGCACACCTTCATTTTTAAAGCAAGCACTGTGTGTTGTTTATGAAAACAGTGTAAGGACTAATTAACTTCTCTTTTTTCCCCTTTTTTTTTTTTAATCTATTTTAATTTTTTTCCACAGGCTGCAGGGCTCATACCAGAACCTGAATGGAGGCTACCTCTCAGATGCTTTAGTAGACCTCACAGGTGGAGTCCAGGTGCAGTTTTCATTGAAGGAGCCACCTTCTGATCTGGAGGAGATCCTGAGAGCAGCTGACACGTCTGGGTGTCTCATGGGCTGCAGCACCTCAGGCCAGGTGAGTCACAGGGCTGGTCACACCCACTCTCTTGGTTCACTGGCTTTGCACAAAGGCTGCTCTTTGCAGGGGAAAAGGAAACCCATCACCACTCTGTAAAATAGTTACAGTTTATGGGTGCCCCAAGGGATCCTGGCAGCAGAAAGTAGATAAGATTCTTTGGTGAGGACTTGAAAGGCATTTGGGCAGAGGTGGATGGATTGCTCTGTCCCAGAGGGGGCTGCAGCTTCTCTCCTGGCTAATTCCACTGCAGTACTCTGGTGTCCTCTTCCAGCAGGACTGATTTTGGCCTCCTAACTTTGTGATCAACTCTGGCAAGGCCAAGACACACCTCTCTCTCTTCTGTGAAAGGATGCAATGTGACCGTGTTCACAGGGGTCTGAGGATGAGGGAAGAGACGAGGATCTGACTCCATGCTTCAGAAGGCTGATTTATTATTTTATGATATATATTATATTAAAACTATACTAAAAGAATAGAAGAAAGGATTTCATCAGAAGGCCAGCTAAGAATAGAAAAAGGAAAGAATGATAACAAAGGCTTGTGTCTGACAGACTCTCTGTCAGAGCCAGCTGACTGTGATTGGCCATTCATTAGAAACAACCAACATGGGCCAATCCCAGATGCACCTGTTGCATTCCACAGGAGCAGATAACCATTGTTTACATTTTGTTCCTGAGGCCTCTCAGCTTCTCAGGAGGAAAAATCCTAAGGAAAGGATTTTTCATAAAAGATGTCTGTGACAGATGCAATCCTCTCATTGTGGCTTGCAGCCTTACTGGTATTAATGCTGGGCAGTTGCAAAGGGCTTTGTGATATTCAGCACGTACCTTTGATGAAATATCTCCAAGGCTTCCCCTAGAGCACGTGGCAGTGAAGTGTGTGACACTGCTCTTGGGGTGCCTGCCCCCTCAGGACAGGAGGCTTGGCTGCTGCAAGCAAGCCAAGGACTGTTCTCTCAGCTCAGGTGGAGTGGGAGCAGCCACATTCCTGGAGGAGCTTCTCTGAGGAGCTGCTGTGGTCAGAGCCCAGGCTTTGTTTGGTGCAAATGGCACTGCTGGGAGCTGCTGGCTGTGTCTGTGTGGTGTGGCAGGAGCTAAAAGCTGTGCTTTCTCCCTTCTGCAGTCGAGGAGGAACATAGAGCTGAGGAATGGGATTGTGCAGGGCCATGCCTACACCGTCACAGGAGCTGTGAAGGTAAGGTCAGGGACTTGATCCTGCCTGCAGATCTTGTACTGATGATCCACCACAGGGCAGTGGTGCTGCTGGTCCAGTAAGGGGGATGTGAATTAGCTCCACGCTCAGGGGGCATTGCTGAAAGCCCATAGCTCAAATTCCAAGAGATGGAAGGACTCTGGCACAACAAAAAGAGGGAGGCTATCTGGATCCATGTTGTTTTCTAATGGAAAATGCAACTGAAATTTACTTTTCTTGTGGGACACTTCAGCAGTGTGTCCCAAATACAATGCAATACCAGTGTGTCAAATCCAACATTTCTGGAGATTTTTGTTCCATGCTGACTCTTTAAAACTGTGCTTTTGTGTTTCAAATGCAAGTAGAAGCACTGGCTGAAATGGTGGGATTTGTCATATGATGCAAATCTACATTTGTTCAGCTCAATCACAAGCTGCCAAAAATCACTGTGTGAAAAGTAAATCGCTGGTTCAAGAACAGCGTTTCTCCATCTTTTAAAGCTGTTGTACTCATGCAGAACTGCTCCTGGCTGAATATTAATATTGATGATCTGAGAACCAATTTATCACATGGATCAAAAGAAATTAAGGATTTTTTACAGCCAGAAGTCAGAACATGGCTTAGCCCAGTAAGCTGTAGTGCACACAGGGAGAGTTAACAGTGAAGAGAGAAACCAAACAATAGCTATGCTGTCAAGCAAGATAGCTACAAAACCTTTGAATCTTGGAACCTAAAGTAGCTTGGAAAGGGGATGTTGCTTTCCCTAAGCTACTTTCTCCCTTATCCCCCCTCTCTCTGTTGGTTTTCTCGTGCCATGGCATGCTTGGTGCTATCATCACAGCCAGCATGCCGGATTTTGGAGGCAAGGGGCTACAAAATGGAAAGATGGGGATTGCCAAGCTCCAGAGAAGGCCCCAGCTGTCTCTTTGCAGGGCAGGGGCAGAAGGGTGCCCAGTTCTGCTGGAAGAGAAGCAGGCTGTTCCTGGTGTGTGAGAGAGGAGAAACAGTCTTTGTCCCACTAAATGAAGTGCCAAGGCATCCAAGGGGTTGTCCTGAGGGGGCCTTTGCCTGGGAAGAGGCTGCCATGGCATTGTTTCCAACACTGCCTGTGTGCCTAAGGAGAGCCAGAAAATAAAGGTTTGCTTCTCCTTTCCACTTCCACCATCTTGGCTTCACTCACTGGCAAAAGTTAATTGCTTCTGACTTAAATCAGTGGCAGCAAAAGGAGGAGAGCACCAGAACCCCCAGCTGCTGCAAAGCACAGCCCCACAGATTGTGTTAATATTCCATTTTCTGTGCTGACTGTTGGCTTTCACTCCAGGCAGTCTGGTGACCTCATTCCTCAAAGTCTCTGCCTTTGCTGACTCACAGCATCAGATGTGCAGAATTAGGCACTGGAATTTCCCAAGGCTGTTGAATTCATGCAGTGTGACAGGAATGCTGCTGCTTCTCCCTGTGTCAGCTTTTCACTGTCCTCAGGAAAGCAAAATGGGCGCAGTTTTCTCTCCCACATTGTTCCTTTGCGGTGTAGCAGAAGGCACTGATTTTTCACTGCTGGGAAAATGAGATCAGAGGTTAAATCTGGTCTCTAAGGTGTAGAGGAAGTTCCATTTTATTACCCTTTTCTTCACTGAATTGTGAAGAGCTGTGGCTGAGTTTGTTTTTCTTTCCTCTTTACAGATCCCCTACAAGAATGGCTGGAAACATATCATCAGGATCTGGAATCCCTGGGGCCACGGGGAGTGGAAGGGGCCCTGGAGTGATAAGTAGGGTCTTAAAACTTTAATATAATAGTGAATCAATCTTTTATAAGAACCTCTGCCCTGCACCCATTTTAACAAAACAGATATTTCCAAATCAGTTAATTATGAGCATTATTTCCATCTGCATAGCAACTGCCTGCAGAAATCCAATCCAGGGAAAACTAATGCAGCCTTGCCAGGCTCAGGTGTCCCTTCTTGTCTGTGTGTATGCATTTTACCCAGTGCATGATTCTACAGAAGTCATGGACGGAAGAGCTCTTATTTCCTGGAGTAAGCTCTGACCACATCCTTGGATGCTGGCTGGCTGCTTCTATTGAATCCTCCTGCAGAAGTCACACTTCCACCTTCCTCCTCTTTCTTCTGCTCCCATGAGGCTGACTCTGGGAAGAGGATGGTCAGATGAGTCCATGGAGCAGGGCAGCATTGAACACAGAGGGGGACAGAAGGGGTGCTTGGTTATTCCAGAGGCAAAGTGCCAGGGAATGGCTTGAGCTAATCTTTTGGATCCTTCATGCAGCTTTGGGGATGCAAGGACCACTTTGCTGCCTGTGTGGATAATCCAACATCCCTTTCCTAAAGAAAGGAATGATATAGACTGCAAAAATGTTTTGTAAATAAATAGATCTCAGTTTTCCTTTTGGAATTGCATCAGTGTTTCCATGATTAGAGAGATGTTCTTGTGCCACTCTTGGGTTATTTAATAGCGTCCCACCCCTCCCTGTTGCTAGGACCACACACAAGCACTCTGCTGAGAAAAGTCAGGCTGGAGTGTTGCATCTGGAAGGGTTGGTGGGTTGTGTGGACCTGTCTGAGGCTGGGATAACATCTCTCTGCTCAGGCAGCATCCTCCCATCCTTTTGGAAGGGTGGACTACAATCCTAAGTGTAATTGAAATGTCAGCAGCACCTTCACAGGTATGCTGCTGCACAGATCAATAAATTATTGATTCACGTGCTGTTTATTTATCTTAAACTCTGCAGAAAGTACAATTATCACTTAATTGTAAACATGCTGCTTGGAAACAACACATCTGACTGGGTAATGTGCTCCCTGCATGCCAGTGGAATATCAGTGCTTCAGAGTGCTGTGGCCTGGTGCCTCTCCAGCCTGGGGACAGGTGACCAGGACAGAGGGGAGGATTCCCCACCCCAGGCTGGGCAGCTCAGGCACAGCAAAGGCGCAGAGTTCCACTTGTTGGTCCCATTTCCAATGCAGAGTTTGTTCACCCCTCCTGATCCCTCATGGCCTGACAGGCTGCTTGGAGGAATAGGCCAAAGATGAAAAACTGTGCCTCACATCTTGTTGATTTGTTCTTTTTTGCAGCTCTCCTCAATGGGACCGTGTTGAGCCTAAATACAGAGAAGCCTTCCTCAGAAATAAGGATGATGGAGAATTCTGGTATTTCCTTATTGATCCTTTGTCTGCAGGGTTTTCTATTTGCCTTCATTATAGAAAAAGTAATTTTGGCAGTTCTCTGTTCTTGGTGGTGGCTCAAGGCACCCTGTGTTAGCTGTGTGCAAACAGCAAATTGGAGATTGTCCTGACCCTGTGGTGTCAGAGGAAACAAAACCTGAAAAAATGGAGTTGGCCAAAATTAAATGACAGGCTGATGAAAAAAAAAAAGAAAGAAAAAAAGAAAAGGGAGAGAAGTAAAAATCCAGCCCTCTGAGACCCAGTCATTTTGTCATACCACCTCTCCTCATAAAGTGTGTGCTTTGAACCTTGGACTGACAGGTGCTTGAAGGGGACACCTGGCTAAGCAGGTCACTGAGCTTGTGCACTCGACTGCTCTGCAGGTGCTTGTGTTTTTTCACTGCCTCTGATTGCTCCCAGGTACAGCCCAGCCATGCATGGGCTGTCCCTTAGAAAAACGGATTATTCAGAAAGTGCACACGTGCCCTGAGGGGCTCTGAGGAAAGCAGGGCAGCAGCAGGTGGGTCTGAAACACACCTGTGAGGCTTGAGTGAAGCATGAGCATGAGACAGAGCACTGTGGAGGTACAAGGGACAATGGCAGAGGTGTGCTGGAGATGGCAGGGCTCCAGCAAGGTACCCCTGAACGTGCCCTGTGGTTTACCCTGGGGCATTTGGGGCAGTCAGGGCAGCCCAGAATGCACTGAGAGCTGAGCTCTTCTGCAAGGTGGCAGCCAGCAGAGCTGCAGGAGCCTGCAGTGCTCTCTGCAATCCCCCTTTTTACAGACATGGGGTGAATGTGGATACCTAACTGGTGCTTCACAGAACCACAGGGTGCGTCAGGCACCACAGAGGGTGAAAGCAGGGTCATCCCAGAGCACGTGGCACAGAACTGTGATAAGGTGGTTGTGGAATACTCCAGTGACGGAGACTCCACACCCTCTCTGGGAAACACGTTCTGTCACAGACATCTTTTATGAAAAATCCTTTCCTTAGGATTTTTCCTCCTGAGAAGCTGAGAGGCCTCAGGAACAAAATGTAAGCAAGGATTATCTGCTGCTGTGGAATGCAACAGGTGGATCTGTGATTGGTCTCATGTGGTTGTTTCTAATTAATGGCCAATCACAGTCAGCTGGCTCAGACAGAGAGTCTGAGCCGCAAACCTTTGTTATCATTCTTTCCTTTTCTATTCTTAGCTGGCCTTCTGATGAAATCCTTTCTTCAATTCTTTTAGTATAGTTTTAATGTAATTTATATCATAAAATAATAAATCAGCCTTCTGAAGCATGGAGTCAGATCCTCATCTCTTCCCTCATCCTCAGACCCCTGTGAACACGGCCACAATGTTCCAGTGTGTGGTCATTTGCACGGTAAAGAAATTTGTCCTCATATTCAGGTGGAACTCCCTGTACATCAGTTGCTGCCCATTCCCTCTTGTTCCATTGCTTGGCATCACTGAGCAGAGCCTGGTCCAACCTCTGACACTCTCCCTTCAGATACTGACATTGAGGAGGTTCCCTCTCAAGGCAGAACAGGCCCAGCTCCCTCAGCCTTTCCTCAGAAGGGAGAAGCTCCAGTCCCTTGATCACCTTTGCAGCCTCCACTGGACCTGCTCCAGCAGCTCCACATCTCTCTTGTACTGAGGAGCCCAGAAGTGGGCGCAGCTCTCCAGATGTGCCTCACCAGGGCTGAGCAGAGGGACAGGATTCCCTCCTTTACCTCTTGGCAATATTCCTCTGTCCAGAACTGAACGATGACATTTCCCTCCTTCTCTGCAGGATGTCCTGTAAGGACTTCCAGGAGCAGTTCTCCTGGCTGTATATATGTAACAACACCCCAACATTCCTGGACTTTGGAGATGAGAGCAGCACAACAGCGTGGTCTCTGAACAGCTACACCAACCTGTGGAGCCCGGGCCTTCCCTCCAGGAGGAGCCGCTATTCCCGGGGTAAGGAATGCTCACCGCACCCACTGCCTGTCTCCTCCTCCTCCTCCCCACTGGTGTGAAACATTCGCTCTGAGCACCCAATCGCACAAGTATTGACTGCCAGGTGTTAATGCCTGCCTTTCCCATCACAGCACTTATCAGCTACACAGGCAGAAACAAAGCAGCAGCAGCTGCTGACTTAAAACGGGAGACTTGTGATTTAGGAACCCAGGGCTCCTTAAGTCAAAATGAGCTTGTATATCTTCTTTCAGCCAGTTGAAGTAGGTGTTACTGGGGACCTCATCAGAAAGTCTGGTCTGGCAAAATTGCTGTTGATTTCACAGAGCAAAAAGTACTCTGAAATGGAGTGGATATGGAATTTCACAGACACATTTTATAAAAAATCCTTTCTTTAGGGGTTTTCTCCTGAGAAGCTGAGAGGCCTCAGGAACAAAATGTAAACAAGGATTATCTGCTGCTGTGGAATGCAACAGGTGGATCTGTGATTGGTCTCATGTTGGTTGTTTCTAATTATTGGCCAATCACAGTCCAGCTGGCTCGGACTCTTTGGTCACTCACAAGATTTTATTATCATTCCTTTTCTATTCCTTTTAAGCCTTCTGATGAAATCCTTTCTTCTATTCTTTTAGTATAGTTTTAATATAATATATATCATAAAATAATAAATCAGCCCTCTAAAACATGGACTCAGATTCTCATCTCTTCCCTCGTTCTGGGACCCCTGTGCAAACCACCACAATGGAATGAAAAAAATGTGCTACAAAGCTCTATTTTTTAAGGTAAAAAGGTCTTTTTGAGCTGATAAGACCAGTGGTTTTACTGCATGTGCAAGAACTCTTCTGGCACTGTAAGCTCCAATCAATAGCAGTATATTTTTACATTTTTATCTTATCTCATCTCACTTTTTTTTTTTTTTTTTTACAGCTGCATCAGTGTTTGGGCTTCGTGTTTTTAATCTAGGATGGTAGTATCTGATCAGTGAAGAGGCTTCTTTTTTTCTCAAATGACAATCCTTGACTTAGCAGCAGCCAGGTTTTGGCGTGCAGATTTCAGGCTCCTGCTCCCAACCTGATCCCCAGGTCCCAAGGTGTTGTAACAAAACAACGCCTGTTCTGCTACACACCACACTCACTGGGACTGAGCAAGGAGCTGCAGGGGCTTCTTGTAGGCAAAGGGCTACAAAATGATGGAAAGATGGGGGTTGCCAAGCTCCAGAGGAGGCCCTGAACTGAGAGTGTGCAGGCAGAGCCATTTTCCTTGGAGCTGTGTTTCCCAACACGTGTTTCAAGTACAGTCCCTGTCCAAGTACAGTCATTCAAATTTGCAACTTTCAAGGCCACCCAACACAGGGATCTGGCTTAAATTCTACTCTGCTGCCATCTCAGTCCTTTTTTCCCCACTTAGGGCAGTTCATTGCTTTTTTTTTTCTAGCCAGGAATGCTTCCTGTTAACCAAAGCTTGGCCAAGAAGCAGCTGCTTCCCTCTGGTGCTCGACATTCTGTCTGTCCATCACAAACACTGGCAGCAGGGAAGAAGAGGGTAGCTTTGTACCATTTTGTCCTTTTCTATGTGTTTATCACCTCAAAGCCACAGTCCTTCTCAGCTCAGCCTCTGGGTCAGGTGCCTGATTAAGAGGCACTTTTCTGCTTTTCTGCTGCTGGGAAAGTGTGCCATGCTGCCATGGAGGTGGAGCAGATGTAGGGGGGGGGTTTGAGAAATCCACACGACTTCAGTGACTTTGCCAGAGATTTCTAAAATGATGAATGTGCAATTAGTTTACCTCCAGATGCCTCAAGTTCTAGTGCTAGTGTGGAGCCTGCAGTGCTCTGTTGTAATGAAAGGATCTTGGAGCAGTGACTGCCTGCTCCTCTGGGTCAGCACAAGCAGGATCTTACACAACAGGAACATCCCCGAGCCTACTGCTAACCTATGAACACTTTCTCAGCAGGTGCAGCTTCTACAAACCCTCAGTATTTTTTCCAAGTGCTAGATCACAACCCAAAAACCTATAATGTAGCAATTTCACTCATGCAAAAACGCGCTGGGCACGTGCAGGATGAGAAAAACCTGAGGATTGGCTTTTTCATCACCACGGTAAGCACAGTCAGATATCATGTGGGCACTGTTGTTCTCTGTGTGGTTTATTTTACCTGTGTGTGGGAATGCAAGGCTAAATTGCCTTTTGGCCTGTTAAAAACTCAGTATGTGGTGTGAATTTCTGTGTGCCTTCTATTGTAGAGAACTCAGAGTAAAAATAGAGTCAAGCAGGCTTTCTTTTATACATGTCTTAAGGAAAAGGTGGCACTTTTAGTTCTGTAGCATCCCAGAATAGCCCTGGGAAGCTGAGGGAGTGCCTGGGTTAGGAGTGTCCAGGACAATGTCCTCTGTACCAGCAGCACTGGTGGCATGCCCTGCTGGCTGGGCACAAGGCATGACAGCCTCGAGCAGCACTCCAGGTATGGCAGGGAAGCAGATTGTCTCTTCTTCCCCAAAGGGCCTTTCTCACTCATCCTCCTGTTTTCTGTCTGAAAAGCTGTATAGAAACATTTACAAAACACATGAGAGCCTTTGCTCGAGAGCAGTGTAGAGGAAATCCACTCAGACACCTGGGACCTCCACTACAATTTCTCTGGGGTTTTTTCCTGGTGACTGTCCAGAGAGGTGCCTCTTCAAGCTCCTTTCCAGCCTTTTCAATGTTCTCAGAGCATTACCAGCCTTACTGAAAGCACAGTGGCTACTGTGGATGGATGCTAACCCTTCCCAAAGTATTTTTCTTGTTGGCTGATGACTGTGGGAGGCTATTGTTCCAAACCTAAAGCCTGAAAAGGAAGCAAGGATTGCTATAACCCTAATTTCTCCTCATTCTCCTCATTACTGGAGAGGTTTGCCCTAGTCCCAGACTTTAAATAATTGATGCCATAAGTTTAACAGCTCCTCATAAAGGAAGAGCATGGCTTTGTAGCTCATAAAAGAAAAAGTGTGTCTGAGAAATAAAAGATGTCATTAAAAGGGCATCCCTCCAGCAAGTGGAGCTCACTATCCCTGTGGGAGGATATCCTCTGTCCTGTGCAGGTATCAAGCCTGCAGCACTCCATTGGGCCAGCTGTGCCACTCAGAAAGAGCTGCTGCTCCTGATGAAAGGGGAATTGCTCCTTCCAGCATGCCCAAAAGTCACCAGACATGGAGGTCTCTGTGTGCTCTTGCATGATGCACGTCCACCTTGGTTAGTTACCCATTTTAACAGGTGTGGCCTTCACTGGGAGGTGATGATAGAGGTCTTGGTTCCCTCAAAAAAGGGATTGTTTAATCAGGAAGCAGACTAGGAGATGGATTTTCTCTATTCTTGCTTTACATTTAAAATTTTTCTTCCCCTGCAGCTGATGCTCAGGTGTGTTTTCTCTCTCTTGGTATGAGATGGATCAAAGATGGGTGAACCTCAAGGAGTTTGTCAAGTCTAGATGACATGGCCTCTGTGGGCTGCCAGCCCATGGCTCACCTCAGGCTGCCTTTGGGCTCACTTGGGTGTCTGGCCTTATGAGTGACCTCCTACACAGGAGCTGGAGGGCAGAACAGAGCAGAGCATTACTGGAGGCACCAGGATTACTGTGGGGCACTGAGCAGCAAGGGCAAGGGAGCAGTTAGGCTGCTCTGCCACACCATTGTCACCATCATATTTTCTGAAAAAAACCCTTCTCCCAGGATTCTTCTCCTGGGAAGCTGAGAAGCCTCAGAGAAAAAGGAAAACAATGTCATCTCATTTGCTTCTCCTGTGTTTTGCTGCTTTGGAATGTGTTTGGAGATTGTTTATCCAACAGGTGATTGTTTCATGTGAATTGTTACTTTTACATGCTTTTGCTTAATGATCCATCACCATCAAGCTGTGTTGGGACTCTAGAAGGAGTCACGAGTTTTCATTATTATCTTTTATCCTTCCTCTATTATTTAGTATAGTTTAGTATAGTTTTAGTATAGCATTCTCTAATATAATATAGATCATAAAATCATAAATTAGCCTTCTAAGAACATGGAGTCAGATTCATCATTCCTCCCTTCATCGGCGGTCCCAAAAAATACAACACACCATAGCTTTTATCAATATGATGATATTGGTGCGCATTCATACAGAGGATTATACAGAAAACATTCCCTCATGGACACAATCTAAGTATTTTAATATGAGAGCTGCCCTTCCAGCTCCTCACAGCCAGCCTGGTGTCCTGTCCTGGTAGCAGCAAAAGCCAAGCCCAGGAGCTAAAACCAGACTGGGTGTGAGTGCCATTCCCTCAGTTTATCTCCCAGTGTTCAGCCTCAGTGCCTGAGAGCAGTCAGAACACCTCTGGGGAAGAGTTTACGAGGGGTTTCTTTGCACAAGGAGAGTGCAGTCGGCAAGATTCATGTGGCTTGACTCTTCCTCCCGGATCTGCTTTCTCTGCCGTGATTCATCAGCAGCATCATCCATGTTGTATTTGCAGGGAATGCCCCAACGAAGGCAGGAATGAAGCATCTGACTCCATGTTTATTATTTATTATTTTATTATAATTAGTTATGATAATATGATAGTTTTATGAAAAATTATTATTTTATTATACTATGTTATATTAAGGAATACTATACTATACTAAAGAATACAGAAAAGATACTGAAGGCTAAAGAGATAATAATGAAAACTCGTGACTCTCTCAGAGTCCCAACACAGCTTGGCCCCAATTGGCCAAAGAGTGAAAACAACTCACAGCAGAATCCAATGAAACAATCACCTGTGGGTAAACAATCTCCAAACACATTCCACATGAGCAAAACACAAGAGAAGCAAATGACATAAGAATTGTTTTTCTTTTCTCTGAGGCTTCTCAGCTTCCCAGGGGAAAAGTCCTGGGCAAAGGGTTTTTTTCAGAGAATGTGAATGGCACACATCCGCTGTTCGGTACCTTTTGAGAGGCATCAAATTGTTGCTGTGAATTAAAAGGAGCATTATCCCCTGGCAGGATGAGAGGAGAATACAGTGCAAGGCAAGGATGCAAAGCAGAATGGACGTATCTGATAGCTCTAGGAAGCCTTTGATTAAATATAGACGTGGAACACTAATACATGGCTGTGAGGGAAGTTTAATGTGGTGTGATAGAGCTGAGAAATGTATAGAGGCTGATTCTTATCTCACACCAGTTTTGATTCCATTGAGATATTAATCTGCTTCTGCTTTTTACCAGAAGGAATGTGGAATAAGGCTCAAAAGTGGGGGGAAAAAGTATTACAGCATTTATTTCTTTGCAGCACTGCTCATTTCTATCTGCTCAAAATCTGACCCATAATACTTGGCAGTCTGTGTACCTCCCAGCCCTCTGTAACACTAGTCATCCTCTTTTTTTTTTTTTTCCTTCCAAAATAGCAGTTTTATGTTATTGTCTCCCAAAGGCATGGCTCATAAATAACCCTGCCACGCTGTATAACCATTCTAAATGGAATTTATACATGCTGATATATTTTGGGGAATATGTTAAGAAAGGGGTTTTTATTATGCTATCTTTACATGTCATCATAGTAATAGCTGTTGCATTGTACTTGTTTCATCTCAGCAAAAAAATACTGGAATAACAGATGAAAGATCAGAATACTCAGTTTTCTTGTGACACTTGCTAGTTTGGATTGGGATTCTTGAAGCATTGTCATCTGGGTGACATGTTTAGAGGCCTCTTTGAGTCACAGAAGATCTCAGGGAATTTTTTAGTAATAGCATTCATCCTTGATTCCTTCGTGAAATCTGCTTAATGTTAATTGAAGTTCTCTTCAAATCTCCTTAAGCTCATTTTGGCTTCTGTTTCTTTCACTTTCTCCACCTTTGACCAACTCTGATATGTCCTTGAGAAAAGCCTGTCCCCTGGCTGGGCTTTTCAGGCCACGGGGGATGCAGTGTGTACTCAGAGAGGTGTGGGGATGGCAGGCTGTGTGAGTGTGCTGCCTGATTTACTCTGGTCCCTAACAAGAAGATAGCCAGCTGTATTTTTCTTTCAGGAGAACTCCAGAGTTCTGAAGCAAACCTTTCTCCAGGCTCGAGATGTGACCAGCTTCTTGATCCTGAGCCCAGGAACCTACGCCGTGGTTCCTGCTGCAGCAGAGGACCAGGAATTCCAATTTCTCCTACGAATTTTCATCAAGAATCGGGACTACCATGAGTAAGATGATACACACTCCTTAAAGGCCCCAGAGCCAGAGAGTGCCAGGAATTAACTCTTTGCTATCAAGATGTGGCAATTTGCTTTTGGTGTGTCCTTGGAGGGTGGGGAAGGCACAGAGGAGGGCCAAGCACCTGGTGAGTGGGATCAGGTGTGCACTCAGCTGCACAAGGGTGGCCACTGCAGAGCAGGGCAGGAGCTCATCTACAGCCACCAAGGGTCCCAGCTTTGCTACAAAGAGAGCAATAATTGTGAGATGTGTCCTCTACCCCTGATTGTGGGGACATTTCTCTCTGCTGAAAAGAGGATGGGGAGCTTGTTTTCCCTAATTCTTAGCAGCTGTTCAGTATTTTCTTGCGTTCTGCTGACTGGATGCCAGATGGAACAGGTCCCATTCTGCTCAGAGTGGGACCTGGAGAAGCCAAGAGCAGTGAAAGGCCTTAATCCTTTTACTCAGCCACCTCACAGACAGGCAGAGCTCCCTGTGGGCATGAGAGCAGCCTTGAAGATAAGTTTAGTGGAAAAATGGTGTCTGAGTTCATGCAAAGGCAGCTATTACCACACACACTCTCACATTGCCACGTGAATGTGGTATTTTGTTTATATTTGGGTGTGGTTTACTCCAGGTGAGCGAGCTTTGAGTCCCAGCATCCAGCCTCACCAAATGACCTGCATGCAAGCATCACTGTGCACTGCCTTCCCCTCAGCAAGCTTTAGAGTGGATGTGATTGCAGCTCTGACCTCACTGGCCCATATCTTAGTAATGAGATTGCTTTCCAGGCTTTGGCCCCTGGCAAAAACAGCCTGGAACCAGCTGAGGCAGCTCCTGAGTTATGGAAGCAAACACAAGGAGTGTGTGCTCTGGGCTGGACTGCCTTCAGCAGAGTGAGTCATGTGTGAGACAGCCCAGCCCTGGAAGTGAGCTTTTCAGGAGAGCCTCTGACCCTCACAGACCTTCCTGAGCTCAGCCAGGCGTGGAGATGACATTCCAGTGGCTCTTTGCAGCACTTACCTGCACAGATGTTATAAAAATAGAACCTGGCTTGTCTAATTTCTCTACTGAAAGCAAAACTCGAGTACTGAATGTGATGTCTTAGCAATGGTGACCCTGGCCCAGTTTCAGGCAGGCTGCAGACATTTAGATGTTGCCTTTTAATAGCCCAGATGCTGTTTTTATTCCTGACTGTTAAGCTGAGCAAAGAGAAAGGAGGTGAAAAATTTCTGTGGCTCAAGGCAGGGCAGCCCTGTGTTCTGTGTGGTGAGCTCAGTCCTGGCATGCTCAGGGTGACACAAACTACCTTTCTGTGCTGGAGACTCAACCCTGTCTGCACAGAGAGACCCAGGAGTGGTGCAGCAGCCTTGTCTGAGCTGGGCCAAGGCTGGCCCATGGGTGCTGAGCATCCTGTGGGGCTGTGGGCTGGGTGAGGGCTGCTGGTGGTGCCTGCCTTCCTCCACAGCTGCAAGCCAGTGCTCTGGAAAGGGCTCTTTTCTCCCAGTTTGATTCTTGGAACTCTTTTCTAGGAACTCAAGCTCCCTGACCAGCCCAGGGCTGCCCATGGTAAGAGTCTGGAAACTGGTGCAGGTCCTGGTGGTGATCATTTGGTCACCTCTACTGACTCCTCTTCATCTGCTCTTTTCTCCCTCTACCACCCACTATTGCCCCATTGTTTGGCACCCTGCAGCCTTGCTGGGAGGGCAGGACACCTCTCTGGAGAGATGGGAGTGACAGCAAAGCTCTTCCTCTTCTCATGTGTCTCTTTCAGAACCTGATTTTTGAGGAAACAGGTCTTGTACAGTCCCTTTGTCAGTCTGTCCATCTGTCCTTTTCACCTCACCATATTTAACACTTGGACAAACCAAATATAGCAGGGGAGAGAATGCTTAAAAGATTCTAATTTCTTTCAGTGTCTGTAAAATGGGTACATATTAATAGGGGGGAGAGAGGGAAACTTCATTCCTATGAGTGGGATTGGACATGCCTTCCCCATGGGAATGATTCCATTTGAGTGCTTGTACCCTATAAAGCACAGGAGATCATAGAGATGAGACTCAAATCAGATTTCTGCTGCTTTTCCTCAGGATATCTTCTGAGACAGAGACATAAAGCAAACCACAGTTTGGAACTGGCTGCATCTCTAGTCCAACCCCCATTTTGTCCCCTCCAGCCCAGCCACCGTGGGTTTTTTGACTTCTTGCTGTGAGCTGTGCACATTGCCAGGGCTGGTCCAGCCCCTGCTGGTGCCACCAGCAAAGCCCTGCCACTGAGAGGCTGCTATTTACAACCTTCAGAGACACAGATCTTTGGAGCCAGAGGTGTGAAGGAGAGCAGAAAGCTGAATCCTTTCCTTGTGATTCATTTTCCAGCACACAATTAAGCCCCATTAGAGGGGTGGTGTAAATGGTGACTTTTTATCTCTTCCCACTGACAAGCTGTCAGTTTACCTGGCTGTTGTCCTTAGCCAGTGTTCTGACTTTGATGAATTGTGGTACCCACAGCTTCTGCTCCTGTTCAGGTATTTGGGCTTTTTTGCTATGAAGTATCTCATACAGAGATGAAGGCATTGGGTATTGGGCTTAGATTTTTTTCTGAAGATTTTATAACTTTAAGGATAATTCCCCTTAGTGCCTGGTGGATCTTGTCACTGGAAGGTTGAAAAAAAAATCACTTAACCATTGAATTGCAATTGCTCAGGTATAGTCCAAGCTTGTCTTGGGATTGAGAAGGTACAAGAGAAAGGAAAAGTCAGCTCATGCTGTTTTCTTGGTTCACATGAATCTTCCCATGCCCTGAGCAGTGGTCCCAACCAAGGGCCACAAATAAGGATCAGGCCTTGTCTCTCCATACTCATGTACTGACTTGCTGAATTCCACTCTGGATGTGTTCTGTCATCTTCCTTAAGCCCTGAACTGTTCCTTCCTGGTTGTACCAGCTGCTAACACCCAAAATAAGCTTCTTCCTTCATTGCAGTCCACTTTCTTTTGGGGGTGTGAAAACTGCAGCCTGTGCTGCACATTCCCTGCCCCTCTAAAGTGCTGTCTGGATCTACAGACTTTTGCCTCCAGTTGTTTTGTAGCTGAATTATTTATGTCTGCTCTTTGTTTTCAATGCAGGATGTACCAAGACAGAACCAGGGCAGCTTCTATAAGGCTCTTTTCCTAAGACACGCTAAGCAGGTACCCTCTCTAAAACATATTGTTGGGGAAAAAAAAACAAAAAAAACCAAAAAAAACCCCACATGCGGACTTGCAGAAAAACTGATCTATGATGTTGATACAAATCCATTTAGAATTTTTTTTTTTTTTTTTGAAATAAAGCTCCATCTTCATGTGGATACCCTGAAAATGGTATTGATTGACCTGCCAAAACCCCCAGAAAAATGGGACATTCAGCTGGGATAGATTGTCTAGTGCCATATATCAGTGGAATATTGGAGATTTATAGTTGAGCTGGTGATGGGCTTGCATGTGTACTTTCTTTTTTTTTTTTTTTTTTGCTTTGGTTTGTTTATTTGCTGAAAGCAATTAGAAAGCCTTGGGTAGTCCCCCCCCCTCTCATCAGCATCATTTTCCATTTGCCTTCTCAGCACTTGGAAACCAGACATCAGTCAGCATTTGAGTAATTGATTCCTGCTCTTTCAGAGCCAAGCTCTGTGTTCACAGGAGATGCTTTTAATGGTTTAATAAACTGTTATAAAGAACTCCTTGACTTAGTCAAGAGGAAAAAAAATCGCTGTCAAAAGTCTCTGCACAATGAACCTCTGGCAGTTAATGGTTACTTCAATGCGTGAAGGTGAAAACGAGCAGGGATGCCCTGGGGGTGTCCCCTGTGCCCCCAGCCCAGCCACACAGTGCCTGCTGTGCTGCCCATCCCTGCAGAGCAAACCCCGTGGTGATGGGAGTGCAGCTGGAGCGGCCCGGCAGCATGGAGAGCCTGGTCGTGCTCCAGAGAGGATGTTGCTGCTCCTTTGGTAGATATGAACAGAGGTTCTTGGTTGCCACAGTGCCTGAGAAAAAAAAGGGTTGGGCAAAAGTGACACAGGAGAAAACTTTTTGCTCGCAGACATCTCTTTGTGCTTTATTTCGCATCAGGGCTCAACTATCGATGCCTCGCAGCTGCAACAACTCCTTAATGAAGTGATCTCCCAAGGTAAAGCTTTTGCAGCCCAGCTGATGCTTTTGGTGCTTCCCTATCCTTGGACTAGAGTCAATTAGTCACAGGATTTCATGGTGTCCTGATGCTCCTTAAACAATCCTCACTGTGGCTTCCTGCGCTGTGGGATGAGAGCATGAGAGGGGCACAGCTGGGGGGCTGGAGCCAGCTCAGCCAGGTGCTCAGCCAGGCTCAAAGTGCTCTTAGGGCTTGCTAAATCAGCACAAGTGGCCTTTCTTGTCACTGCCATTTCCCTTATGCCAAGAGGGAAGTGTTTCCATCCGTGGGCAGGGTGAGCCCACAGAGGGCACCTGTCCCTGGGGAAGGTAGAGGTGTCTGAGATGTGCAGATTCCCTCAGCCTGGCACAGAGCCCTTGCTGCTGTGTGAGACCCTGAGCCAGAGCTGGGGCTTTTCAGCTGTAGGAGCCTTCAGCCTGGTGTCCTCCTTGCCTCAGAACGGTGTCCTGGTGCCTGTCACAGCCCTTGCTCTTGCTAATTCCTTCTGTTTTGTCAATCCCTGCAGATGAAATGACCAGCCTGGGAGGGAGATTCAGCTTTGATTCATGCAGAGGCATTTTAGCTCTGATGGATGTATCCTTTCAGCAGAAGCAATAAACTTCCCTGGTGCTGCCCATCCTTGCCTTGAGTTATGGCTGAGCTGAGCATCCCACTGTGAGAACCTGCAAGTAAATATTAGCCCAAATCCCCAATAAATAACTGTCCCATAGTCCATGCAGGACTTTGCTGTGCATGCCCTGGCTCTGCTGTGTCTGCTGCAAGGTGAGGATCAGCCTTTTTTCTGCCAGCCAATTCTTTGCTCTCATTTTGTCCTCTCTGGGGCTTGGCTAAGCTTCACCCTTGGGTGGGGGTCTCAGGCAGAGCTGAGACAAGGAGGCAGGACAGAGTTTAGGCATAGCTCAGCTGTTCTGTGGTGGTTGCACAGCCCAGGGTGGCACTTTAGCAGGCTGCCAGCAGTGCTGGTGCCAGGGGCAGAGACGCTGTCACTGCTGAATGCCAGGCACTGGCCTCACAGGCCATCCCAGAGTGTATTTCCAGTGTATCTTTATTAGCTGAGTGAGTCAGTCTTTTTACTGTTAACAAGACAACACAAGAAACACATTTCTGGCCATTGTAGAACAAGAGGGCTCCTTGATGGAGACATACATCTCCCTCCTCTGTTTCTTCCCCTTTGCTTGCTCATTGTCTCTTTTCCTCCATGCCTCGAAAAAGCTTTGAGACATTTTCAGACCTTTAAAAACTGCCAGAGAATGAATTAAAATGACCAGAAGTCCCTCTCTCTTTCCAGCTTTCAGCACCTAGCCAGTGAAGGAGACTTTTCCTCCTCTGCAAAGCCCCTGTCCTGGGATAAGTGGGCACTGTGAATGCATGGCACTTGCAAAGAGCTGACAAAGCCTCTGCTCTGCTGTAATTCAGGATGGATTTTTAATTCTCTGGCCTGCAGATAACCCATGTACAGTGTGACCTATCCTGGCCTGCAAAGCCAGGATCAGCTTTTTTCACTCAGGTTCCACGACAGCAGCATTTGTCTGCTTGTATTTCAGTGGTGATGAGTTTTGCTTTCACCATCCTGCACTGGGGTGGGTGCTGTGTGTCTGCCCAGGAATCCTGGGTGGGGAAGGGAGGTTTGGGATCATCTCCTCGTGCCCTTGGCTCCTCAGTGCCTGTTCTCCTGGAGGATCCAGGCAGAGCAGATCCTGTGCAGAGGCAAGGCCATGGGGCCACGTTCATTCACAGGGGTGCTCCAGGGCTAAATGCCACCACAGCTTCCCCTGTGGATAAAGGCACCTTATAAATAGAAACCTTTTGTGGTTTGTGAGCACAGGCATGAGCAGCTGTGCAGTGTGACAAAGAAGGTGGATTCAAACACCACTGAGAGCAGGAAAACTCTTGCTTTTCTCAGCACGACGTGACCCACAGAAGAGGCTGCATCTTAGGCGTTCAGCTCTGTGCAGGCAGCAACAAAGCCAGCCAGGTTCAGCTCTCATTAAGTGCTCGATTCTTAACTAAATGCACAGCTCAACTCGAACGGAAGGCTCACCCTGCAGGAGTTCGGGAGCCTCTGGCGAAGTCTCACGAAGTACAGGGTACGGGGGAGGGGGTGGCTCTCTCTCGGGATGCTGTGGATGCTCTGGGTGCTTTGGATTCCGTGGGTTCCGTACCCCGGGGCTCTCCAGCAGCGGGGAGCAGATGCTCGGTGCCCTGGGAGCGCTGCGGGGAGAAGCCTTGCAAGGGTTGTTTGCTTTGCTTAGCGGGTCAGAGTTCCCTCCTCTCACGCCAGGGAGGCAGTGGTGTGTGTAAATGAGTGCTCCAAATGAGCAGCCCAGGCTTTCCCAGCACAGAGAGCATCGAGGGACAAGGTAGGAAGGCCAATTAGGCTCAGAATCTGATGGAAATCTCCATGTCTGTGCCACCACTGGCAATTTTTTTTTTTTCTTTTGACATGACTTCTTGAGCAGAGTCATCTGAAAAGTGTCATTTCCTCATTTCTGCAGTTCCTAGTGGAAATGTAGTGGATCTGATAAAGGCTTGTCTGGGAGAAGTGTTTCTGCTCCAGGATAAGCACTGGAAGCAGTGACATGGTATTTAGGTTCCCACCTAAATTCTTGAGGGCAGGCATGGCAGCTTCTCTGTGTCAGGTCCTTCTCCCTCAGCCTTGGTGCAGGACAGGAGGGTTTCCTCAAGACTCAGCTTTGGGTGGGCTCCAATTTGTTCCCTTCCTCTTGAGATGCTCTGAGACCACCAATTTCCCCATCTAGATAGGGGTGCTCTTCCCACGGACAGTGCCTCACATGTGCTGGGGTGTGTTAGGAAAGAAAAAAGGCTTCTGCCCACCCCAAACTGTGGGATTTCTTACACAGTAACATTCTGTCAGAGCCTTCTGAAAGTGGGTCTCCCTTGTCACAGCCACCCCATCTCACCTGCTGAACTTCTTTGCAGCGTGTTTATTAAGGGGGGAGAGCTGGTTGTGGTTGTAAGTGTGGGGAATGGTGGTAAGAGCTTGAAATCTTCCTTTGCACTGTGTTTTAGGAGATCTTCTTCAAGGAAGACAGGAACCGTTCTGGATTTCTTGATGTTGCTGAACTGGAGAATGCCATACAGGCAGCAGGTACACCCAGAGGGGCTGAGCAGCTCCCCTTGCTTTCCCTGGGGAAGGGAAAGGGAAAGGAAAAAGAAAAGATTTTTGGGGAGAAAGTGGCTTGGATTTCCCAGAGATGCCAGTTAGATCAGAGCTCTGCTGAGGGGTGTGTGCTGGGGAACCAGCAGAAGGATGCAGAGAAGTGAATGCAGCACTGGCCAGACCTGCTTCCAGGCCATGGATGGAACACCCAGCAGGGGAGGAAAGGAGAGAGGGGGAGTGGATTCTTGCACTTGCCTCAGTCCCTGCAGTTCCTCTTCAGGGCAGTGACTGAGTCTAGAAGGGAAAGCCACAGCGACAGGCATTTATTTAGTTTGCACTGACCTCTGTTGGCTACCGAGTGCTGAAACTCTCAGTGAGTGCACGCGAGTGAAGCATTTCTTTCAGGTGAGTGGTCTCAAAGGAGACTTTGTGCACGCAGTACATCTCTGGCACAGCCATCCCCTTTGAATTGTGCACTAGAGCAGCTCCCATTTGGCTTCTGGAGCTCAGAGGGGTGCTGTCCCGGGAGGAAACTGGTACAGGATTGCTGGAAGACATCAGCTGAGCAGACGCATATATAATTTTATTTTTTTTGCTGCTGAGAGCCATGCAAAGCTCTGTCAGAGCTGCACCTGCACTTCTCAGACAGGTGATCAGCACTGATCACAGCTTCACTGATCACTGATGTGCCAAATGTCAAAGGAGAGGTTGCCATTCTGTGAGAAAGATGCTAAAGTGTAAAACTGGGAGGAAAATTGTGCGTGGAAAAGTCCTGCCAGCCAAAACAATGCAGCTGTTTGAAGGCATAAAAAGGCACTGTTAAGTGGCAAATTCTCAATACGTGTTTGACTACAAGTAGTTCTGAGTGGGGAAGAAAATTACAAGCTTATTCTTGCTGCCCTCTGAGCCAGACATCTGCATTTGAATCTGGCTGGGCAATGGGATGATCCCTGTCCTGGCTTTTGAGCAGGAACTCCAGAAGGGGTTTGGGAGCTTGGTGCTATCTCTGGGAATGGTATTAATGTATCTAAATCCACCTCCTAGCCAGCTGTTCCCTGAAGTGTTCAGTGCTTTCCCCAACAAAACACTGCAGTGCGTGCTTAATTTTCACTGTTTTCCTAATGCTTCCAATAATAATAATGGATCAGAGTAAAGCAGGCCAGCTGCATTAACAGCAGTGCTGCCCTGAAATGCAGCAGCGTTGGCCTGATGTATTTACAAACTCCTCTTTGGCAACAGCAAATGATTCAAAATAATTTTTATAAATAGGGAAACATAAAGTCATTATGTAATTAATATCTTGGCCAAAACCAGAGGGAGGAATCCAGCAGATAAAAGGTTTGGGAAGTAGCCTTACAAATCAGCTGAAAAGTCTTGGGAACAGAGAGGACTGACCCTTCAGTTTTGTTGATGAGGTTGATTGAGAGATGTTGCCAAGTGAGCAGATTTCAGAGCAAGTGTATCCCAGACTGACCAGGCCAAATCCTTGGTGTTTTACTAGTGTAAGACTTGACTGTAGCATCCCATAAGTAATATTTACTGGAACCTGCTCTCTGGAGAGAGCTTGATTGAATTCCTACTGTCTTCAAAAGCTTAAAAATAGAATTCATTGCTCACTGCTACAGTGGTTTAAAACCCGACTCAAAGAAGACAATTAATGAGATTAATTTTTAATTACTATCTTTATCTCATTTGAGAAGAATATAAAATCATGTTTACCTTAATTTGAAATGTATCTTAAGCCCAAATGTATTTCCATTCTTTAATTATTCAGCATAATGTACCTGCTTCCTGCTGGAGACCTCCAACTAGGCTCATGCAACCAGAGTTTGTCAGTAGTGGTACTAAACCACTTCCATCGGCTCCCTCTCTCCCTACACAGGTGTAGAGAAGCCATTTCTTTTATTTCTGCTTTTTCAACTAATTTAGCTCCATGATGAGTTCATTTAAAACTGAAAAGTTCAGAGCTGGTTGAAAAAGCAGGAAAGTTACTTCACATCCAGCTGAGCTACTAAAACCTGGAGTGAGCAAATGAGACTTTTCTGAAGTCTCAGAGAAGGCATTAAACCAAAGCTATCAGTCCAGCTCTCTGCAGAAAATTTCCCTTTTGTTTTGCAAATCAGCTTTTAGTGCAAAATATATTTAAATCATTCCTCTCATATAGCCAGCACATTTAGGGTAGTTTTATTTAACTAATAAAAGAATCATTCTAAAAAGCAATTTTTGTTCATTCAATTGAATACCGATTTCCATCCAAACAGACTGCGACACAAATACTGAATAATCAGCTAATAAAAAAGAAATGCACCCTTCACCATTTTCTAATAGAAGAGAAAATGTAAAAATTAAGAATCCCAGGCATGCTATGCAGCATAATAGCCTGAGCATGCAGCAATGCAGCATCTGCCTCTTTAGCAGAAAGAGCCGGTGGTATTGGAAATGCTACACTCAGACTTTTACAGCTATGAGCCAAAGAAAATCACCCTTTCTTATAGCAAATAAAAGCTAGAAAGGCAAAGCAAGATAACACAAGATTAGTTAGCTCAGTGTTTGCAGCTTGCTGGCTTAAGCCACAATGGGAGTCAGTGAGTGAGGCAACTTTGGTTTTCCATTACCCTACCCCAACTCTTGGGCACGATGTGGGGGGAAAGCTGTCCAGGGGAGGGCCTGTACGCCAGGGGAGGGGGCTGAGGGTGTTGTTGGCAGGGTGCAGGAGGCCATCAGAGCCGCTCCATCCCCTGCCAGCGTGTTTCCCCCCGGCAGGTCTGTCCACGGACGCGCAGCTGCTGCGGCTGCTGACGCTGCGCTACGGCGACGGCGCCGGCAGGGTTGGCTTCCGCGACTTCGTGTGCTGCATGCTGCGCCTCGACACCATGAGCCGTGAGTGCCAGCCCTGCCAGGGCCCCTGGCAGCAGGGCAGCCTGCACAGCCAGCCTCAGAGAGGGTCAAGGGACACGACACAAGGTGTAATCGTACCGGTCCAACAGCGTGGCTTCAAGTGACGCAGCTGCCCCGAGCCCACGTGTGGCCCAGGCAGCTCTTTGGGCAGCCTGCTTGCCAGGAGCTGGATTTATCTCCTGTGCACTGGTGCAGAAAACCAGGTGACCCCAACTCTGGGAATGATTGGCACCTGACTCCATTGATTCAGAATGCTGAGCAATTGCTTTATGAAAACTATACTATGTTACAGAATCACAGAATAATGAGGCTGGAAGAGACCTCTGAGATCATCGAGTCCAACCTTTGCCCTAACACCTCAACCAGGCTATAGCACCAAGTGCCATGTCCAGTCTTTTTTTAAATACATCCAGAGATGGTGATTCTACCACCTCCCTGGGAAGAGCATTCCAGTACTTTATTATTCTTTGGGTGAAAAATTACTTCCTACTATCCAACCTATACCTTCCCTGACATAGCTTGAGACTGTGTCCTCTGGTTCTGTCAGTTGCTGCCCAGTTACATTACAACTACATTAAAGAGACACTGTACTACAAAGAATGCTAAAGAAAACTCGTGACTGTCTGAGACAGCCAGGACACAGCTTTGAGCCAATTGGCCAAGGAAACAAAAAAATCCTCAGCAGAATCCAATTGACAAATCACTTCAGGTAAAAAATCTTCCTAACATGTTCCACATGTGCAAAAACAACAGGAGCAGCAAGTAGAGATAAGAATTGTTTTTATCTTCTTCTCTCTGTGCTTCTCCAGGAAAAAAAAAATCCTGAGAGGGAAAATTATGTCTCTCTCTGTTCAGAGAATGTGAATGCCACACACTGGAGCAATCAGCTGCTAGAGAGTAGCTCAGTGTTCAGTAAAGTTGTCTCAGTTTTTTGGTAAGGAGGAAGTCCAGTATCCTCTGTGGATAAACAAACCCATTCCCCGTGTTGCATCCAGCTATTGCCTGGTACTTGCAAGGAGGGAGGGCCTGTAAATGAGCTTTTGCCTGAATGGAAATGAAATTGTGTTTTACGAAATCGTAATTTTTGCTACTCTAATAATAAGCATTTTGATGGAAATATTGGTAGTTAAAGCCAGCAGCTGTGACCCCTGTGCTAGAACACTGCTACAGCAATTTATTCCATCTTTGGAATGAGCTGGGTTTCAACAGTGCATAGAAAGGAGCATTCATTTCCTCCCATGTGTTTGTAGCACTGATGTTTAATGGGCCAGCAGTGGTCAGCAGATCTGCTTGGATGCCACTGCTGAAAATCCCATTTCAAGGGAGTACAGCACAGGCAGCTCTGAAAGCGTTGTAAAATCAGAGCGTGTCCCAATTTTAATGCTTTCATTAAAAAAAAAAAAAAGAAGAAGCTTGTAAACACCCATTTTTTGTGATTATACATGTCACTTGCTGTAGATGAAAGTTTTTATGCCTAAATTAGTGCCATAGGATTTTTTTTTTTGTTTAAAAAAATCCTTTTACATTTTAAGAGCCACTGTAAAGACAAATCCTTTGCATCCATGTGGAAAGGAGTATCTAAAAGTTTCATTGCTGTCTGTAATGAGAATCTTAAAATGCTTTCCACTCTTTCAGTTACCACTTTACAGAGGCTTTAATGTGGAATACATTTCTCAAACTTTTTAGATCGTGGTGAATAAGTTTGTTACAGGAGAGGATAAAGGTGCCGAGTGGGAATAAAAGGCAGTCAACCTTTATGATGATGTGGATGCAGCGGGGAAGATAAAATCTGTCCCATTAAATCATTATTCATCCTTTCAAGATAGCCAGAGATGAGACCCAAACGAAAAGCAGCATCTCCTTTGCAAATTCTATTTAACTGGAGTTAATGAAGCAGTAAAGAAGCACTTACCTCTGCCCAGAGGAGGTAATTTCAGCGCTGCCACTTTTTCCTAAAAAGACTGCTGGGTGCAAGCCCAGCCCTGCCTTTGCAGCCTTGTCAAGGCACTGGGCACAACACGAGGATTTCCTTGTTCTGTGCCTTTCTTCAGAGCAGTGCAGGCTGGGTGTGCCACCTTTCCTCCCTGCTTTGGGCCACACAGGTAGCTCTGGTGGCCTCCTAAGGGGCAGATGAGCAATGAGCCCTTGTGCCCTGTTCCTACCCTCTCCCAGCAGCCTTTTTGCTAAGGCTGGGCACGTTTCAAAGCACCTGTAATCTTACAAAGTCTTTTCCATGCAGGGTGGGAAATTCCAGGCTCCCAGAGAAATGTGTCGTTCAAGGATAGACAGACTTAAATTTGTTTCAACTTTTTATTACTGTTATAAGAGCATATTTCTAGGAGAAAAGTAATTTCAAAATAAATAAAAACCCTCAAAATACTGTGTTTTGAGTTTATCCAAATACTTGGGCTTGAAGACTTCTCCTAGACATACTGCAATATAAATATGCACATAGAATAACAATATTTGAATGGATTTAAATTTCCTGATGGCAAAGTGTTCTGTCAAAAAAAAAAACTTTCAGCAATGTTAATTTCAAACTCTAGCTGAATAACAGCAGCATCTGCATTTATATTCCCTGCAAAAAGCTTGCAAGGCATAATAATGACTTCAAGAGAACCACTTTCTTTAGGGCACACTGTGATCACTCACTGCCAGGGAGGATGGAAAAGGACCAACAGAGAGTTTCCCTGTGGGAAGATGTGTTTCATTAGTTCACCATCCTCCTGTCACTCTTCAGGCAGGAAAACAATTGAAACACATTATGAGAGGAGATGAAGGCAGCCACATTGAGCACTGCCTGTCCCTACACTTCTGCCAAATTCTGGCCTGGGATGCCTTCCCAGGCTGTGATCCGAGGGCCAAGGCAGAAGGGGTACCCAGCACAGGAATGAGAGGTGGCCAGGCAGAGCATCCCAGCACAGGGACTGCAGCTCTGCCCCTCAGCTGCCACAGCCTCATGTCTGCATTGCATTCGTGCTTCTTTCTCATGAAATAAGGTTTTTTTGTTCTGCCCCTAGATGCATTCCAAAACTTAGCAGAGGGCGGATCACAAATTTTGATGACAGCGATGGAGGTAAGAATGCTCTTCTCTCTTCTCTTCTCTTCTCTTCTCTTCTCTTCTCTTCTCTTCTCTTCTCTTCTCTTCTCTTCTCTTCTCTTCTCTTCTCTTCTCTTCTCTTCTCTTCTCTTCTCTTCTCTTCTCTTCTCTTCTCTCTCCTCTCCTCTCCTCTCCTCTCCTCTCCTCTCCTCTCCTCTCCTCTCCTCTCCTCTTCCTCCTCCAAAGTGGGAGCTCATTTTATCAGAAGGGTGAAGTTAAAGATGATGTGTGATGTGTGTTGCTAGGTTTCTGTCCCAGCAAATAGTGGTGGAGGCTTTGCCTGCCTGGAAGTGCCTCCTGTGTGGGAGGTGTTTCCCTCCAGGGGTTCCCTGGCCCCACTGGAGCACAGCTCCATCCATCCCTGGCCAAGGCATGGAGTCTTCCCTTGCTGACATCAGCCTGTCATTGCTGGAAACATTGCTCAAAGTGACTTTGAGAAAGTGACAAAAAAAATAAAATAAAAAAATCCATGCCCTCATTTCTTACTGCCCCATCTGTTAATCCTGAATTGCAAAACATCTTGGTTTTAAGAAAGAAACAGCAGACAAATGCTTGCTGCTGCTGTTTGTCTTAAAAGCACAGCCTGAAGGATAGCTCAGTGAATGGGGATACATCAGGCTTTTTATCAGCTAGTCTGAAGCAAAAATCCTGCTGTGCTCCATAGTGATATGCCTGAGTACTGCATTTTATCAGTCTGGGGACTGTTATTTGACAACCCAGTGTTTAAAAAGATTTTTTAAAAGAGCATTTTACAATCTTACCAGCTCCTGTTTATACTCTGTGGCTAGTGCAGAGCCTCATTGTTTTAATTTTTTTTTTTTTTTTTTTTTTTTTTTTTTTTGCACCAAGGGCAGAGCACAGTTTGCAAGCAGAGGACCTGGACCTATTTTATAGGGTAGTCTGAAGGACAGCCAGGTTCCCAGAAGTTGCTATCTCTTCCACTTGCAATCAGGCAGGTGCCACACTTTCCCAGCAATTGCTCCTGCTGCAGCTGCTGCAATAATTTATCATGGAAAACAACATATGGGAAGAGTTTCTGGGTCTGAATTGTAATAAGGGAAAGAGGCAGTTCCAAAATCCCTCAAGTATCCTGTGCAGTACAAAAGGACTACAGTCATTGGGTCACCCCTGAAGGTCCTGAGACAAGTCTGAAGATTTGGTGTATACCATTTCTGTCTAAATGCACCTTTTCTTCTCCTTTTTTCCCAGTTTCTGACCCTCGTCATGTACACCTAGACAGATGCCAGAGGTCATGGTAAGAAATCTCCTCAGTGCTGACAAGAGAGGGTGGGGCCCTTGCAGGAAGCCCAGCCTGCAGTTATGGGGGGTTTTGAGAGAATAAGCTGTGAGAGGAAGAGGGAAGGAGGTGAGACCTGCAGCATGAGAAGGGCTGTAAAGGGAATTGGACTTTGGGCTGTTTTTTTTCTGGGGAATTGCTGATGACCTTTCCAGTCAAGCAGACCACCAATGGCTCAGCTAGAAACTTGCCCCCACCTAAGATAATAGATGAGAGAGCATAACTTATTTTTTTGAGTTCTGAGGGGTGCAATTACCTCTGCATATTTTACACAGCAGCAAATGTATAGTCAAATAGAGGGTGGGCATACAAAGTAACTTAGATTTCTTGGTCAGTCTGATTTCACATTTTTAACAGAATTACGTGGTTTGGTTTACATTTGGGAGTACATTACATGAACTCCCTTGTGCTTCTTTTGATGTTTGCTGCCTTCATGTCAGGCCTAGAGAGAGACTCTTTTTTCCTCTGGATCTCCCAGTTTTGCTGCTTGGTTCTCCTGAAAGACTTTGCCTTTTCCTGCAGAACTCGTGCTGTTTATAGATCCGAGAGCCATCTCGGCCATGGTGCTTCTGCCAGCCCTCTGTGATGCAGCTGTTCCAGCTGCAGTGTCAAAGTGTTAGTGCTGGTCCCAAACATTTGTCACTGAGGAGAAAGCAGGGAGGAAACCCTTAGTAAAATGTGCAGTGGAGGGGCAGCTGACCCCAGGAATTTGTGGAGCATCCTTGGGCAAATCAGACACTTTCCTGATCAGCCTGGACCAAAAATGGAGCAAAAACCTCAAAGCCATGACATTCTTTGAAATCCATTAGCTGCATCCAGCTAATCCTTCCTACAGACAGGAATTACAATAGCAAATAATACAGGAACAGCATCTCTGGTGTCTCACATCCTGTTTCTGAGGGCAGTTTGCATTGGATGCCAGCTTTGCTGAGAAGTTGGAAAGGGAAATGTGTTACTGGGGTGTAAATTACACTCCCCCAGGGAGAAAGCATGGTAGGTTCAGAGCCGAGGCAGGGATGGTTCCCATGTCTATCACCTCGACTCCAGGACAACATTTGGGCCCTGCTGCTCTTCTCTCTTGGCTCCTGGTTCCATCCAGTGTGTCCAGCTGTGGCAGGAGCTGGGCTTCAGCACTCAGCACTGGGATAGCGGAACAGGACAACCCCCGTGGCAGGGAGAAATGATGAGGAGGACTCCATCTTATCAGAAGGCTAATTAATTACTTTATTATACTATATTATTATACTATTAGTCTATTATTCTATATTACTACTAATATATACTATATTATTCGATTATTATACTATATAATTATTAATTACTTTATTTTACTATATTATTCTATACCACATTACATTATATTACATTACATCTAAACTGAATCTACCAAGCACCCAACTGCACTCCCCTGCACAGCATCTCACGACTGTCAGTGACAGACCCAACACACACCTGGATTCCATTGGTCAGTGAATCAAAACACTCACACCAGAATCCATTCACCAATTCCCTCAGGTAAACAATCTTCCACATTGCATTCCACTTGTGAGCAACACAGGAGCAGTAAATGAGATAAGAATTGGGTTTTTTTCTTTCTCTGAGGTTCAGAGAATGTGAAACCCAGAAATATTCCTGGGAAGAATTGTGCCTTGCTTTTCTCTGTGAAGAGAAATGTGGGGACACTGTGATGCCTTCACCCCTGAGCTCTGCCTGCAAACAGTTGTTTGTTTGAAAGCCTGCCCTTTGCATTCAGAGCTGTGGACAGTGCAAACCTGCATGCTGGTGTGTGGAAACAGAATATGCACAACACTGCACCCAGCATTTGCACTGCAGACTGTCATTAGGTAAATATGAGAAGGACCTCACCTTTGGAGATGAAGTTGCTTAAATTATTACTTGCAAATTATATTCATAGTCTATTTAGTAATCTTTTTTTTTTCCCCATGAATGATTCATAAACTGATCATAACTTCTGGGAATATATAATTAATCATAATTTTCACTTACTGGTTTGGAATGAAATCCTGCCTGCAGGGTGTTTCTAGGCAGCTCACTTGAGCAATTTAGCAGACACTTGCAGCTGGAGCCTGGGCAGTCGTGGCACAGGACCCTCAGAGGATCAGAACTGTTAAAACTGGAGCTTAACAAACTGTGATTGATGTGGGAAAACACACTTGGCACGCTCTGAAAAAATTCTCTTGGCAAAAATATTCCAATTAGAGATTCCCAAAGGCTGACCTGAAGCTGGCTGTGTTCTGAGTGAGTCCCTTTACCTCTGTTTCAGGTGACTTTTCTTCCTCCTCAGCAGAGCACTGTCCAAGGCCATCCCATACAAAAGCCATCCACAGAGTTCTTGAAAAACCACAGTGAAGGAGTGAAGCCAGGGGTCCTCATGCTTGGTGGTACTCCAGGCTGCTGGGATGAAGAGTCCTTTCCAGGCAAACTGGAGGTGCCTTGGAGAGGGAAGAATTGCTAATGAAAGTACTCCATGGGCAAGCTGGAAGTACTTAAAGGTCTGGGCAAGCTGGAAGTGTTGACTGTGATCTCCTCTCATCTTCCTGTAAATGGCACAGAAGTCAGGAACAGCTCCATTAACTCCACTATGAAAAAAGAACAGAGCCATGCCTGTCATGTGAAAGGAGTGTATAAGATGTAGGTTACAAAAACAATTAAGAGACAGTTTTATTTTAATTATTTATTCATTTTCTTCTGTGCCATTTATAAGTGCCAGAAAATGACTGAAGAAATTAGTCCTAATTCATAAATAATACCAGAATCTTTTTGGTTTTCTTTATACTTTTTATTAATAAATTAGGGGGAAAAAAGTCTTATGCATTTTTGAGTTCATCAACTATAGGGATTCCATTTTATTTGCTACAGAGATGGGGTGGCATATTAGAGATATAGAACAAACTGTTCAGTGCTTTTTTCTGACTTCCAGAATCTATATTGGGACTGTTTGGGAGTAGAAAAGTTTATCTGAACTGCATTCTCTTCCTCTGTCCTGATGTCTTTAAAAATGTAGGGCTTCTTCAGACATAATTCCTGCTCAGAAATTTCACTTAAACCTGCAAAATAACTGTAACCTTTCTGTACCCACACATGAACTTCACTTTCATACTTTTTTATCATGGCATTAACAGCAAATTTAGTGAAATTAGGAATCTATTCCACTCAGATATTAAAAAAAAAAAATTATGAAGACACTATTTGTGAAAATGCCAGAAAAGAAGGATGTCAATGGATGAAAGAAATCCCAGGTTGCCATGGCAATATAATTCACACCATGCCTCACCCAGACCCTCTGCACAGGTTTCCATTGAGGCATCCACACATTAGCAACAGATTTACCCATTTGCCAGGGAGATGTTGCACACTGGAGCAACAACTACATCACCAGGTAAAGATGAAACCCAGATTTTTGTTACCATGAGGACACTCTGTGCTGTGTCACTGCCTCTTTCACAGCTTGGAGAGCATTACTCATGTAGGTACATCCTGGGCAAGAGAGCCCACTGAACCCACTCTTCCACTGAAAATTGGAGCAAGGGGAAATCAGTAAAGTTAGACTATTTTAATATTTTTTCCAGTAATTTTTGAACAAACTGATTCCTTCTCCACAGCAAGACTTACACATCCCACCTGAAATCGTTAATCACTAATTAAGCCCTCTGCAAATGTTGGCAAAGGGAGGAGATAAAAAGGGGGCCATGAAAAAATAAATATGCTTTGCTAAAAAGGTTTATTAGTAGAATCATTTCAGAGAAAGGTTTGTGTAGCTTAGCTTGGGATAATTAAAAAACCTTCAAGTACTTCTGGATGACTTCCACCACACAGTTCAGTGGTGCTCAAGATGGCTCAGACCTGCTGGGAAAAAGCTCTTTGTAGCTACAGAGAAGTCATCTCTGTTCAAGTTGCAAAATTCAGTTCAAGTCAACTGCTTTTAAATACTTAAATTCTTCTTGTGTGAAAGTCTCATCTGTAAAAACACCAAGCCATTAAGATTAATCTTAAAAATCTTAATTTGCAGCCCGTGTATTACTTCTCCTTTTGTTGAGATGCATAATTGCCTTTCTGTGGAAGACAATTCTGCCTGTCAGGAGACAAAGATCCTTGTCTCACAACTCAGCCTGGCCACAGACTGAAATGTCTCCTCTTCACTGAAAAGCAGGCACAGACAGCAGGCACCCCTGGTGAGAAACATCACCTATGCATGAGCTGTCTCCCTGCGAGCAGCTGCTGGGGCTGATGCTCTGGGCAGTGTCCCCAGGCACAGAGGGCACCTCCAGCTCCATCCCACCAGCCTTTCACCCCGCTGTGTGTGGCTCTGCACCCCCAGGGACCAAGCCATGGCCCCTCTGGCTTTGCAGGCTGGTGCCTGCAGGCTGATCCTGCGCTGGGGCAGAGTAATAACTCACTGCTGTCAAACCGAGCATGGCTGCCTGTCTATGGCATTGGAAGAATTGGTATTCCACTTGATTTATACCTCCAACTGAGCTAATTAAGCAACAATTCAGGAGGAATCCATCATTGTGACAGACTTGTTGATTAACCATCCCACAAACAAAGTCAAGGGTGTTTGGTAGCCTGAAGAAAAAAAGGGTCAATAAGGGAGAAAAGCAATGATTTGGCCATAATACAGTGGTGATACTGTTATTTCCAAAAGCAACAAGAAGTTTAATACATTTCACAAATACTGGGGCCAACACAGAAAACAAAGGCAGCTCAGATCAGTGGGGTGTTTTAGATAAAGAGAGAAAACTTCTACATTTCATCTTTGTGTGATTAAACTGTGAGCGCCAACTTTATGGGGATGGTGCCCCCTATTAAAATCTTCAGGCCCCTTCATCTGTGTTTGCCAGCTCTGATTGTGAGTGCAGTCCCCATGAGGTTTCTGGCACTTGTGAAGGCTCTGAGATTCATCCAATTATGATAATATCCTCTCTAATTTTTTTGATTAAAATCAGTTCCTAGTCCTCAGGGACACAAGTCTGAGAAGCCCTAAGAGAATCTGCTGTTAGAAATGCAAGAGAAGGGCCTCGAACAAATGCTCTATTTTTAAATCTTCATGAGGCCAATGCCCTCAAGAGGGTAAGAAGCAGGCTGAAGCAGATGAGATTAGTGATGCTGAGCTCCCTAGCACAGGAGATGGGACATAGAGCTGATGAAATTAGATAGGATCTAAGCCAACCATTAGCTTTAGAAGGACTACTCTGGTGCAGAGTGGTGACAGCTGACCCACCAAGAATAATCTCTGCATCTCTGGATCTTGGAGCCCTCCTGTTTACTGCCCTTCTCCTAAGACCCAAGGGCCCCATGTCTTACATCTGCCTGCCAAAGGCTGTGCCCAAATCATGCCAAGATGGACAGAGGAGGAAGTTCTCACATGTCATACCTACAGGGTCTGATTCCTGAGCCAGCAGCCTGGGTCAAGGCTTTCCCATGGCCAGGTTTGGAGCAACTGGACCCCCCTCTCTACCTCTGGCTGTGCCTCAGGTCTCTCACAGAGAACCTGCTGCTGCAATTTATAGAGGAAAAACTATAAAGAGTTTCAAGGAAAAAAAAAAGGCTCATTATTCCATAACAACATGCATGGCTGGAGAGGGGAAAGCTGGGTGAGACCCTGTGGTATTTTCAGGGTTCCCTGTGGCAGGAAGGAAATGATGAGTCTGACTCCATGTTCTTAGAAGGCTTATCTATATATAATATAATATAATATAATATAATATAATATAATATAATATAATATAATATTTAATATTTATATAAAATTTAATATATTATATTAGTTTATATTATATTAGTTTATATTAGTTTATATATAATATATCATATAGAATATATCATATATATATAAATATATATTATATTATGTTATATATTTAATATTTATATAAAATTTAATATATTATTATATTATATTATATTAGTTTAGTTTCATTTCATTTAGTTTCTATAAAATATATAATATATAATATATAGAATAATATAGAATATATAATATAACAATATAATATATTATATTATTTGTTTATATATAATATAAATATAATTATTTACATATAATAATATATTATAATATATAATATTATATATTTGTTTAAATATAATATAAATAACATTGGTTTATATAATATATAATATAATATAATATAATATAATATAATATAATATAATATATTGTTATATTATGTATTATGTATTATGTATTATATATTATATATTATATATTATATATTATATATTATATATTATATATAAACTAATATAAACTAATATAATATATTAAATTTTATATAAATATTAAATATTATATAAAATATATTATATATTATATTATATTATATTATATTATATTATATTATATTATATTATATTATATTATATATTTAATATTCATATAAAATTTAATATATTATTATATTATATTAGTTTAGTTTAGTTTCATTTCGTTTAGTTTCTATAAAATATATAATATATAATATATAGAATAATATAGAATATATAATATAACAATATATTATATTATATTATATTATATTATATTATATTATATTATATTATATTATATTATATTATATTATATTATATTATATTATATTATATTATATTATATTATATTATATTATATTATTTGTTTATATATAATATAAATATAATTATTTACATATAATAATATATTATAATATATAATATTATATATTTGTTTAAACATATAAATAACATTGGTTTATATATTATATTATATTATATTATATTATATTATATTATATTATATTATATTATATTATATTATATTATATTATATTATATTATATTATATTATATTATATTATATTATATATAAGCCTTCTAAGAACATGGAGTCAGATTCATATTCATAGCACCCTGGGGACTTCACCTCAAAATTAAGGATAGCAAATTGGACAGAAGACAAAAAGTCCTGCCTAAGCAATTTACTAGAAAAATAAGAGAACAAAGGAACTAATCACTTCTGTGAGGTGTTTTACCAGGAGCAAGAGCCTGTCGCTCCTGGCTTGTTTTTTCTCTGTATAGAGCTTTGCTAATTTTACTAAAACTTTTCTGTTTCCAACACTACCACAGAAGACATCCTACTAATTTTATGCCATCTGAGGTAGCTGAGCTATCTTGGGTGTGATATAGATCCTCAAGAGCTTAAAAAACCTTGCTCGAAGAGATCATTATATCAGACCCTTTCTCAAAAAAGGTACTTGTCCTTCTCTGAGTAGGAAGCAGATGGAATTTCTGTCAAGAGAGACCCCTCCCCATGTTCAGGTGCCTCAGCAGGGGCACAGACAAATATTAGGATAATTTCTCATTGGATGGGGGGTGCCAGCTCCATCTGGCACTATGGAGCTTTGCCTTAGCACCTCTCTTTAGGATTTCTTTGCTGCAGGGCTGCAGCTGAAACATTTCCCTCTTACCTGGTGTGAAAAATTCCAATCCCTTGTTTTTAAAATTTTAAAAGTTTAATAGTAATAAAATGGTTATAAAAATAGCAATATAATTAGAGTAATTAAAATTTGGACAATTAGGATTAGGACAATATGAGACAATAAAAACAGTTACGGACGTCCGGGTACCTTTTTCTGAGCAAAATAAGCCCAAAAAAGGACCCACGTTAACAGAGGATTAACCCTTAAAAGCAACAGCCTGTTGCATATTCATACACTTCATCCATGATGCAGAAATTCCATTCAAACACAGGATTCTGTCTGGTCAGTGTCAACTTCTTCCTCTGAATCCTGACTGCGTCTTCAAAACTGAGCGAGGCAGGAAGAAGTTCATTTCTCCTGATAATGGAGCAATAAATTCGTTTTTCTCTGAAAGACTGAGGTGCCCTGGGGCTGCTATCCCAGTGCAAGTCCTCTCTTTAAAAAAAGTATCTTACATAGCATAGTTTCTATTTTAACATTATGTTATAACCCTAAACTACATTTAACACACTACTTAAGAAAATTAACACAGCATAACTTTCTAACATAACACATATAATATTCATTTTAATATTTGCCAAAAGCCAATCATAAAATACGTATTTTTCACACCTGGCAATTCCTCACACGAAATACCTTAAGCTGCAATTTCTGGCTGCACTCCTTGCACCTGGTCCCACCCTGCAGGAGCTGCACCTTTTCAGCCCTGGGGAGGGCAGTCCCAAAGCACAGCCGCCTCTTCTCAGCAGGTTTCCCAATGCCCCCACCAGGCTGCCCATTGCCACCCTGTGCCCCTGGTGCCAGCTGTGCCACCAGGATGTCCCCAGCCCGCCGTGGCTCTGGGGTCCCTTTCTGCTGTCTGGCAGTGACATCTAGAGGCTCCCTGGCCTCGGCTCCTGCCTCACTGCTCGCAGCTCTTGGCACGCAGAAACCTGTTCCTCACAAAGCCCTGGGAAGGGCTGCAGTGCTTCAAGGAAGGAGGTGCAAGCCTTAAATCCCAGTCCTTCCCGTGCCCCTCCTTCCCTAAGCCACGGTGGGAAGGATCTTTGTTGTAGCACCCCAAGATAAATTTGATATTGTTTCTGGGATACCAAAGGTCTGGGAGACCCAGCCCGTGTCTTTTCCCCGAGAGAAGAACTGGTCCACGCAAGGCTGGTGCTGGTTAAATGTGAAAAATGTGTATTTTATGATTGGCTTTTGGCAAATATTAAAATGAATATTATATGTGTTATGTTAGAAAGTTATGCTGTGTTAATTTTCTTAAGTAGTGTGTTAAATATAGTTTAGGGTTATAACATAATGTTAAAATAGAAACTATGCTATGTAAGATACTTTTTTTAAAGAGAGGACTGCACTGAGAGTAGCAGCCACAGGACACCTCAATCTTTCAGAGAAAAGAATTTATTGCTCTCTTATCGAGTTCTTCCTGCCTCACTCAGGCCTGAAGACGCCAGTCAGGATTCAGAGGAAGAAGCTGACACTGACCAGACAGAATCCTGTGTTTGAATGGAATTTCTGCATCATGTGTGAGGTGTATGAATATGCAACAGGCTGTGGCTTTTAAGGGTTAATCCTCTGTTAACGTGGGTCCTTTTACTTGCTTTTTTGCCCAGAAAGAGGTACCCGGTCTGTCCATAACTTCTTGTTTTTATTGTCTCATATTGTCCTAATCCTAATTGTCCAAATTTTAATTACTCTAATTATATTGCTATTTTTATAACCATTTTATCACTATTAAACTTTTAAAATTTTAAAAAGAAGTGATTGGCATTTTTCACATTAAATAATACATACAGCTTTCCACTTGAGGAAATATTATTTCCTTGCTTTACATGCCATCCATTAGGTCTGATGCCATCCAGCATCAAAGGCAAAGCTGCCACAGAAATACCTCTGTATCATGGCTGGCTGTGCAAGATGAAAGATTATTGTGCAAACAGTATTATGCATTTTAAAGCCATGCATTCAAGGAAAGGGGAGGAAATATATCATCTCCATAGGCTGAATTATTCAGCCAGATGATGAATGCATCTCCTGAAGCATTCCAGGGTTTGAGCTGAAATACCTACCATGGAGAGAGAGAGAGGGAATACTATTGCCTATATGAAAGGTACTTGGGATTCAGTAGAATGTGTATTCTCTAGGGTGATATTCCACAGGCATTTTGAGTCAGCAGAGCAGATTGCAAACGAGCTTCTAGCCTGAAATCAGTGAAAAAGCAGTTTAGTGGAGTAGAGCTTTCTCACAATAAAAAAATCTGCAGGAATATTGCAGTGAAAAGAGGGAGGAATGCTTCTTGCCCATCCTGTGTCTTAGATCCACCCTCCTCTCCTCTTTACTTTTTGTGTCTGCCTGATGCTGAGGAGTTGGGCTGTGATGATGGCTTCCAGCTCCACAAAGGGAGAAATGCCAAGACAAGGTGGGAGGTCCAGCTGTGGGGTGAACCTTCTCCATCACCCTTGGATTTCATGGCCTAAAACCCCTTCTCCTTATCTCTGAGGTATTGTATTTGCAGGGTGCCCCGATGAAGGCAGGAATGATGAATCTGACTCCATGTTCTCAGAAGGCTAATTTATTATTTTATGATACTATATTATATTAAAGAATGCTATACTATGCTAAAGAATACAGAGAGGATACTTACAGAAGGCTAAAAAGATAATAATGAAAACTTGTGACTCTCTCCAGAGTCCCAACACAGCTTGGCCCCAGTTGGCCAATGAGTGAAAACAACTCACAGCAGAATCCAATGAAACAATCACCTGTGGGTAAACAATCTCCAAACAGATTCCACACAAGCAAAACACAGGAGAAGCAAATGAGATAAGAATTGTTTTCCTTTTTCTCTGAGGCTTCTCAGCTTCCCAGGAGAAGAATCCTGGGTGAAGGGATTTTATCAGAGAATGTGAATGCCACACTGAGGGACACAAGTTACATCTCCACCCATGGAGCAGGAAGGTGCTTTGCTTACCAATGGTGTATATGATTTGCAAGACCTAAATACAGTCATTAACTGGTAGAAATATTAATGTGTCAAGTTGTTTGGGTTTTTGTGGGTTTTTTTTTTCAAACCAGCATTTCATGTGCTCTAGAACTCAGAGGTGATAGGAGATATGAAATGAAACTGAGATTGTCAGGCTGTTTTGATTTTACTGGATTGAAGGAAGAATGGTGAAAAGGAAATTGTAGCTGTGAGTGACAGATTTTTCTTTTTCTGATTTTTTTTTTTTTGCTCCTAGTCACAGGCATAAAAGTTCCCCTTTTTCATTATTATATCAGATGAAACCAAAGGGTTTTTTCCCTCCACTGGTAAAAAAAATTAACAGTTTCAAGCTTTTAGGGTGATCAGTGAAGGCCAGCACAATCTTTATTCAAATTTAGAAGATGAATTGGACACCTTACCCATAGCTCCTTGATATCACTGATTACCACAGAAGTCTGTGGTATTTTCAGGGTCCCCCATCGTGGGGAGGAAATGATGAATCTGACTCCATGTTCTTAGAAGGCTAATTTATTATTTTATTATATCATATTAAAGAATGCTACACTAAAACTATACTAAAGAATAAAGGATACAGACAGAAGGCTTAACAAGATACCAATGAAAACTCGTCACCCCTTCCAGAGTCCCAACACAGCCTGACTGTGATTGGTCATTAATTTAAAACAATTCACACGTTGGATAAACAATCTCCAACCACATTCCAAAGCAGCAAAACACAGGAGAAGCAAATGAGATAATATTGGTTTCTTTTTTTTTTTTCTCTGAGGCTTCTCAGCTTCCCAGGAGAAGAATCCTAGGCAAGGGAATTTTTCAGAAAATATGACAGTGACAGAAGTCCCTTGGCAAAAGCCTTCCACATCAGTCTGAAGATGTTAGGAAACCAAAAGTAACAATGTGCTATGGTGGACCTGGATATTTTCTTCTAGGGCCTGGCTGCCAGGCAGAATTCTCCTTAAAGGCAGCAGGAGGGAATTCTGTACTTCTAGGTGGCCTTTGTAACACTCAGCATTTCAAACTCCTCATCTGGGTGTTGGCTCTGGCCTGGGGAGAGTGTTGTGGTGTTGTGCAGGTCTCCAGGATGAGGTGAGAGATGAGAATTTGACTCCAAGTTCTCAGAAGGCTGATTTATTATTATATTATATTGAAATTATATACTAAAGCAATACTAAAGAAAGAGAAAGGAGACATCAGAAGGCTGGACAAGAATGAATAATAAAAACCCATGACAGACTCAGAGAGTCAGACACAGCTGGTTGTGATTGGCCATTAATTAAAAACAATTCACATGCTGGGTAAACAATTCTCCAAATCACTTTCCAGAGGAGCAAAACATGGAGAAGCTGAGGCTTTTCATCTTCCCAGGAGAAGAAATCCCGGCAAAGGGATTTTTCATAAAATATCATGGTGACAGGAGGGGTTGGCATCATCCCTCCTTCCCAAGAGGAGGCATGAGAAACTCCCAGCACTTTCATGGGGCAGGAGGACAGCGGGTGGCCTGGCTGGAATAAAGAAAGAGGAGAGTGAATGTGAAGTTGGGCATGGCTGGGCCTGGGTACAGGAGAGCAAAGGCAGCGCTTTCTGTGCCACTGCAGAATTTCCTGGTGCAAGCACCAGCCCCTCCAGCAAGTGCCTGTGCCACACACAGGTAACTGCGGGGATGCTCTGGGGAGTTCCTGTGTTTTACTGCCCTGGAAAAAACCATGGGGCCTGGGAAAAGTCACACCAGGCAAACTAGGAGATCTTGGCACACTCCTGCCTGTGGGCCTGGGTCACCACATCCAAAGGAAAATGTTTCCTGCAGGCTCTGCTGCTGCTCCTGGTGCTGACAGGGAGAACCTTCTGGAGGGCTTACAATCCCCCATGTCCTTCCAGACAGCTTACCTGAGAGCTCCTCTCTGCTAACAGGCGCTGGGAACCAGCCCCTCTGGCTCAGCTCTTGGAGAAAATGATGGATCCAGCTCTCCCACTCGTGAACAAGTCCTAGGAAAGGAAGACATCTGCAATCACTCAGCTCTGCTGCTCAGGTGTGAAGCCATGGCTTTGCAGGCACTTCTCAGATAGCAGGCTGGGTTTAAGGCCAAAATCGGAATATGGAATAGAAGAAGCCTTCTCCCATTAAACCACATTTGTAAAAATAATTTCTGGGCTTTTAGCCCTTGTCCAATTTCACTTTAAGGCCTTATTACTCTCCTTGTCCCCAAGGCTGGGAGAGGGTCATGCTGTGGGACAGCAGTCACATCCAAGAGGCAGCAGGCTGAGCAAACAGCTTTGCTTTGTCAAGCTGGAAGCACCAAACTGAGGAAGGCAAGGGCCAGGAGCTGCTTGCAAAGCTGCTGAAAGGTTCAGGCAGCTGTGGTATCACCACTGTGCCTCTGGATGTGCCCTCTGAGCTGCCAGGCTGGTGGTGGATTGACACACATTCCCAGTGACCTGCATTAGAGGGATTCATGAGTCACACATCCCAAAAGAAAAATCATTTCTCTGATGAACATGACAGTGGAGCCCTGGGAAATGTTAAAGATAGACTTTGAAAATGTTGGGCTTTGTGTTTTCTCAGATCACTGCACCTGCGTAAGCAGGATGATAAATTATATAATTGTTAGATGTGATGATTGTTTAGTAACTAAATATAATTATTGTATAATCATGAGAAGAATCATGAGAAACTATGTTAGAAATTTAAGGGGGGAACCACGAGAAGCTATGTTTAGCTGAAATCTGTGTATACAATAGAACAATATAAGTTTAATAATTAACATGAAAGTTATATAAGGATAGAGTATAAAACACGTTCACCTCGAATGCATGGTCAGAATCAGATTTGGGTGGAAAACTACCCCAATTTCCAGAGCTCTTAAATAAAAAGCACCACATATAATCTCTTATGTGATTATGTGTTTTTGAATGCTAACAAACAGACTGCTGTTACTGAAATGGGAATTTTGCATGAGATATTAAGCAAGAGCCTTTGATTATTTGAATTTAATGATGTACTTCTAACAACAAAAAGTAACTGGCATTAGGCCTTCATGCAGATATTCATGGCTTTCAAGGCAACTTTATGGATGAATTGATTCTGTCCAATCAACCAAGGCATAGAAGAATTATTTCCTTCTCCAGCTCCAAAGTGATACAATAAAAAAGGGGATAGGATTTCCAAAACTCCCTTTTACTTTTGACTGAACAATGGAAGAGCTTTTAGAGAAGCCTGAGGCTCAAGTGTACCCAGGGGCAGAAAGTCAGAGGTAGAAATGTTTAGGTCAGGAACAGATTGTTTCTCTTTTATTTTGATGAGATATGCTGAGATTTAATGAAGACTTCATCAACCCAGCCATGTCATGCTAATACAGGAGCTCAGATGGATGGAGCACAACGTTCTTCTCCAGCACAGGGATCTGAAGTGGGAGATCAGGATGGGGATGGTGACAGCTCCCAGAGTTAGGCTGGGATCCAGCTGGGCACGGCTCAGAGGGACACACCAGCAGAAGAACTGGTTTAGTGACAGAGGATTGATCTTGAAGGTCCCTTTCAGCCTAAACCATTCTATGATTTCATGAAAAAAAAAGCACTGAAGGCGTGCAAAGTTTTGGCAAATTGAAATCTCTTGGGTAAAGTATTTGAACAAACTTTTTTTTTTCCCCTCTTGCAATGGATAGATTGTGTAAGAACTTCTGGGAAACAACACGGCTAAAAGTCCCTGTGCTGCTGATAAGCAGACACTCCCCCGAGGCTAATCTCATCTTAATTTGTCAGGGGCGTGTGTTTTAACTACTCAATCATTCGATAAAAGACTTTTATCTCGTTTACAGTAGAGTCACTCCTCTTCCAAGCCCTGTTTGTAGAGGAGTGAATTCCTCCGGGAATTTTAACCCCAGAAGCTTCACCTGAGGAGGTTATTGAAAGAAGGGGTTGTTTGCCCAGCTGCAGGCGGGCAGGAGATGCTGCCGCAGTTCCAGCCGGGAGCTGCAGATGTCAGGATTGAACTGCAGACTCCCAGCCAGACAATGCCTGCAGCCCAGGGACCGAGGTACAGCAGCACCGTGTAGGTGACACTGGGAATGCCACGCTCAAAGCTCGCTTTTCTGAAAAAAATGCGCATTTTATCATTGGCTTTTCGCAAATACTAAAATGAATATTACATGTGTTGTGTCAGAAAGTAATGCTGTAATAATTCTCTTAAGTACTGTGTTAAATATAGTTTAGGGTTATAACAAAGTTAAAAGAGAAACGATGCTATGTAGGATCCTTTTTTCCAAAGAAAGGACTCACACCAGATAGCAGCCACAGGACACCTCAATCTTTCAGAGAAAAGGAATTTATTGCTCCCTTATCAAAGAAACTAATTTCTTCCTGCCTTGCTGAGCCATGAAGACACAGTCAGGATTCAGAGGAAGAAGCTGACACTGACCAGACAGAATCCTGTGTTTGAATGGAATTTCTGCATCATGGATGAGGTGTATGAATATGCAACAGGCTGTTGCTTTTAAGGGTTAATCTTCTGTTAACGTGGGTCCTTTTTCAGGCTTATTTTACCCAGAAAAAGGTACCCAGATGTCCATAATTCTTTGTTTTTATTGTCTCATATTGTCCTAATTAAAATTGTCCAAAATTATTATTACTCTAATTATATTACTATTTTAATAACCATTTTATTATAATTAAACTTAAAATTTTAAAATAAGTGATTGGCATTTTTCACACTTTGGAGGTGTAAAACCCCTCTTGAAAAAAAGATTATTTTCCTCCACAAACGTAGAGCCAATGCTGGTACCACAGGGGTTGCCCTGAAGGTGCTGCACCCCCCGATGTCCACACACAGAAGAGTAAAAAAATGTACAGAGTAAGGCACCAAAGTTAATCAAAGTCTTCTGAGCAGCTTCTGGTTGAGGAATCATTAAATATATAAGGTTACCTTAGTCTGGAGAAGAGCTGCTTACAATGATGTTAGAGAGCAGGTGCATAAAAAAAGACCATTTGTTGCCCTTACCAGAACCAGGAGCAGCAGATAAACCTCTTGCTGGTGTGTGCTGGAGCTGTAACATGCAAAGTGAATCTCCTCCTCGAGCTTAATTCTAGGAGCAATCCTTACCATTTTGAGCAACCACTGAATGATGGCTTGAACAGGGATAGGAATTAACACCCTCACCATCATTCCACTCATCTCCAAATCTGCAAATCCCCCCACCCACGAGCCACTGAAGCCATAATCAAATATTTCCCTAGTGCAAGCAGCTGCCTCGGCATTCGTTGTCTTTTGAAGCAGAACCAGTGTGACATAAACAAATTAAACCAGGCAACATCCTGCCCCTACTGACAAGTCAGATTACACTCTTAACTAGTCCCAGTCCCGTTCCATTCCTGATTCACAGAAGTACTTAATCCCTAGTCACTGCTATCAACAATAATTAAATTCACTGCCACCCATTCTTGTCCTAAATCACTCCACTCAAAATTATTAACTACCATAATCCTTGCCTCAGCAGCTCAGGGAGACTGAACTGGACTAAATCAAACACAGATTTGAAAAGTCTTTTAAGAATTCTCACTTGGGCTGAATAGCCTAATAATTATTATGGCTGTAATAGCCAAACACCCTCTACTAACTTTCTACTTATACTTCCTTAGAAGTTATATATATATATATATATATATATATGTATATATAAGTTAGTATAAGTTTTTTATATATTATATATAAAAGTTTATATATATATAAATAAAAAATAGATATATATAAAAATAGCTTATATATACTAACTTTCTACTTATATATATAAAAGTAATAAGGAAGTGTAAGTTTTTTATAGATTATATATAAAAAGTTTATATATAAATATAAATAGTTTATATATACTAACTTTCTACTTATACTTCCTGATAATTGCCCCAACAGTCCTTGCTCTTAACACAAACAAAGCTCAACACCTACAAGTGATAATGGCCTAAAGAAGGAAAATATGGGTGAGAGCACATGAGACAGAGACTACTCCCCCCAACCTTCACGTGGCAACAGAACAACTTCACTTTCTCAATCCCTCCCTTATATAGGGCGTTTGCAAGACCCAGTCTGGATGCTCTCATTGGTTTGAACCCCTTCAGGTCCTGGCCAGTGAGGTGGCTGCAGCCTTGGGAGATATTTGGTTGGCCAACACCCTTGTCAATCACTGTAACATCCAGGCACAGAGTAAAAATCTCAATATTAGCTTTAGGCTTCCTAGCAGGACTTCCCCTGCTACCAAATTCCTGTTTAAATTACTTATTGTTGAAAAACTTACTGAGCACATAATGACCAAAACGGATACAGTCATTGTCATGCTCTCACTACTAGGGTTGCTCCTGTGCCTTCTCCTCACATAATATTCACCAAACACACTGCCAGCACTCCAAAGAAAAGCCCTAACAACAATTCTGTGCCTATCACTAACCAAAATCCTGCCCAACAAAATACATAAACCTAGATGACCACATCCCTAACAAAAAATAAGCCCTAACAATTGAAACTGCTAGTTAATAGAGTTAAGCCTAAACATCTCTAGCATTAACCCTAACGACTGTATCTCTATCCCTAAAAATATTTCAACTAACCCCTCACCTTAAATTTAAGCTCAACCCTTGTCCTAACCCTACATGTAACCAAAATGACTGTAAATCTAATATTAACTCCACTACCTAATGCTATCCCTATCAACAGTAACCCTAACCCTGAACTCAAAGGTAACTCTAACTTTATCCCTCATGACTGTAATCCTTAAACTCAAGCCTAACCATAACACAAACCCTTCACCTAAAACCCTAACACTGACCATAACCCTAACCCTCTCTTTAGCGCTGTTTGCTGTAACTAAACCTTAAAATGGCTCTTAAACACAACCACACACAAAGGGAGTATAAAGGGAAGGTGAGGACTTACAGAAAGTGGCTCACCAGTACCCTCAGGACCATGCTCCCTGAATTTTGCAGAATCCTGGGACTAAGAACCACAGAGCCTACTGGGCCTGAGTCCCAGCAGCATGAGGCTGGGCATGATGCTGGGTGCTTTGGTGCCTGGCATTATGTAATCACCAAGTCCTCTGAGCAGGGATCCCTGAAGGATGATTTTGATGATCTCTTTGGTAGTGACTGGTTAGAATCTTTCCAATCTTTCTCTTGTTGGCAGCAGAACACACTGCTGATTATGTATTTTGATCCTGAGTTCCTGATCTGCAGGGCAATGCCCACTAAAAGGTGAGCAACAGACTCTCAGCTGGAAATTGCCTTGTGGGGTACATTCCTCATTTTAAATGGTAAGGCACTAATAATATTCTTGTTGGGAATGCCTCCAATGGATGGAGGGAAATGTTAATGCATTCCAGTTGTTACTAATTTTGTCCTTTTCAAAGCTGCTAATGTGGGAAGATGGGTAAATTTGGTGCATGCCTCAGGGGGATTTGATTTTCAGTGATCATGGGCATTGAATTAAATTGTATTTTATTAATTGTTATATAACACTGTATATTACTGCTTCTTTCACTTATGTTCCTGACATGGCAATGTGGTATAGTGCAAAAATTCATCCTTCCTCCAGTCACTACATCTCCAAAGGATGGTATTTGGAGACAAAACCTTCCATTCAGAGACTAGGGTCTCACCACAGACTGCTTCTGGAATGTTACTTTCTTGCTTCCAGATGGATGGAATTTGGTTTTCCTCTCCTCCTGGAGCAATCCACAACTTGCTGAATTGATTCTCTGTACCTTCTCAATGAATTATCAATTTTATAGTTTTGGCAGAGGAGTTTGGTGCAGTCAATTTGCATTTCCATCTCTTTCCCAAGGTCTGAGGTGAGGCTGACTGGCCTGGTTTCCTGGGTTGTCCTTCTTGACAATGGATATATTACCTGCCTTTTCTCAGTCACTGGGAGCATCCCCCTTCATGGATGTGACCTTTTAAGGGTGATGAAAAGTGGCCTTGTGGCATCTGCCAGCACTTTGAGTACTCTCAAGGTTCAGCCCACATGGTACAGGATCACAGGAGGAGTGTTGTTGAAAGGGAGCACAGTGGCTCACCTGCTCCAACCTCCCTGCTCAAGGACGGTGCTCCCAGAGTGTTGCAATCCTGGATTCTGAGAATTTTAAACCTTCTGTGCTTAAAGGCACAGACCCACAAGAGAACACTGCATTTGATCCTGTGAAGAAGGTTTCCAAAATTGATTGACAGTGCTGGGATTATGGGTGTGTAGTTGGTTAGAAGTGTGTAATATCACAGGCTGGAAAACTTAGTTTGGGATTTTAGATATATAGAAATAAATATGAAGCAAGATGGAGGTTTTAGGGTGGAGGCAGGTTGTTCTTCTTTACCTTCTTCCTTCTTCTTCATGGGTTTGGGTGATATTTTGTAATTGGACAGAAAAGTCTGTATTGTGGGCCTCCAGGGATCAGTTATTGGGTTAAAGGGGAAAATAATCTAGGTGTCCTTTCTTAATTGGATAGTTTAGTCTTAAAAGACCTTGTAACAAGAGATTTTTGGCCATTTTGTGCCTTGCTAATGAAAAGCTGCCAAACTCATCGTTGTAAGACTGTTTTACTGATAAGAAATAATAAACACCTGAGTCTGAACATGAACTACTGTCTCCAGTGCCTTCAATGCAGACCCAGAGAAATCAAAACCAGAGCATGTGGTACAGGAATGACAACTGAAGAAGCCCTTCTTGTTGTCCTTGACTCAGGTAGGTGGTTTGACTGGCACAGTACAAGCTGTCCTGTTTGTCCTAGCACAGGTGTCCCACAGGCTCAGGGAGGACAGAAACCTCCCACAGAGCAGGAGAGCAAGGTTTGATCATGATGTTCAGTACAAACACTCCATGAGAGCAGAGATTCACAACCCTGACTCAGGTTTTAAGCAGACATCCAGGAGACAGGGAAGGAGGAACCGCAGGCATGAGTCTCCACATAAGCAGCTTAGGCATCTAGGATGCTCTGCTCCATCCCCAACAACCTGGGAAATTCAGGTTGCTGCTGCAAGGACTGGTCACACTGGGGAAGACAAGGCTGTCTGGGCACCCCTACCACATCTCTCCACCAAGTGTCCCTGAGGAGAGGGCCCAGAGACGTGTCACAGGGAACCCACTGCCACATATGGGGAGCAGGGCTGGGATTTCCACCATGACAGACTGCAGGACCAGGAGCTACCAGCTGCAGAGAAGTGGAAAAATCAGCCTTCCCTCATGGTCTGTCTGGCAGTTGCTCCCTGTCCAACATCCCACAAGAACCCCACATCCCTTCCAGATGACATCCAAGGCCTAAGACTCCTGTTATCTCCAAAACAACCCCCAAATCACCCCTCAAGCCCTGGTAGCAGTCCCACATCTGCCTTTTGCTGGGCACCAGACATCACGCCCTCCATCAACATGCAGGCACCCTGTCTTGCAGCTGGTCCCAGAAACATCAGCCCCACTACTCTGTATGGCCTGGGCCCCTGCCCTCTGCCCCATGGCTCCCCACACCCTCTCACTGTTCCCTGAGCTGCCCAGGAAGGAAAAGCCACTTTGCAGGAGGGCAGACTGGGTGGTCTGGCTGAGGATTCCAAACCCAACTCATTTGTGATTTCTAGCTAATTTCACAAATAACTTCTGGGATAAGCACACTCAGGTCACATCCTCACTTGAGGATATCCTGCTCTCCCTCCACTCCCCTGTTCCCCACAGACAAGAAGAAGGCTTGTGCTAGAAGAAAACTGTTTATTTTTTTAAACAGAACTTTTTTCAACCCTTGTTCCTCAGGGTTTTCTTTTTTTTTGCAAAGATACATTATTATCTGAACAACCTCTGCATATATATATATATATGTATATAAAATATATGTGTGTGCATATATTTATAAACTTAAACAATCCTGCAAACTTGTGTCACTCATAGTGGCCCTTCCTGCTTCATAACAGAGAAGAAAACTCCAACAAAGGGCAAAAATGCAGCTCCTCTCAAGCAGAGGAACTGAACCACATCCATCTGTGGCTGGAGAGAATCCCACCAGCTGGGAAGCTTTGAGTGTAAATGTATCTTTTTACAGCATTTCTAGACACTGGCCATTGCTAGACAGTGCTGTGCTGGGACATGTGCCACCCTGTCCAGTGCCCAGCCCTTGGGGACAGCACACCAAGGACAAGGAGCAGCCCTTTAACAGGTGGCAAGTGGTCTTTACTCTGCAGGTGGGCTTTCTAACTCAATTAAATACCTACAGGCAGAACTGGAGACAAGAGAAAAAGGCAAGGAGATGTCTTTCTGAGAGGTGGCCACAGTAACACAGACCAGCTGCCCAGAGCATGTTCCTGCATATTCAAGAGTCACTGAGCAAGAAACCTCCCAGAGGAAATATTTTGTTCCATCTGTGAGCTCCTCCCTGCCTTTGAGGAAAAACAGTAACACAAACTGGTTGAGAAAAAGTAGAGGCAGAGGTCCAAGGTGGCAAGGCTGGGTGACAGAACCCTTCCAGTGTTAGCTACGATAGCTATCATTATCATCAAAGTAAGAATCACAATCTGAATCATTATCAATCATAAAGTTGTCTTCATCAAGGTCATCATCATCATCATCATCATAGTCTTCCTGCCACTGTGGATCATACTCCTCATCTTCAACCTCCTTGCCACCTTCATCTGTGTTGGGGGAGTCACACAGGAGGATACGTTTTTGCCTGTTGAGGAGGAGAGCATAAAAGCTGTGAGCATCAGCTGTGACCCAGCCCCACAACACCCTCCTGTCATTGTCTCAGCATCCCCAGCCAAAGAAACTCGGGAGAGTCCAGGGAGAGCAACTTCCATAACTGAGTCTGCCAGTGATGGAGCTTTCTTGATCACAGCTGCATACAAGCAGGAGTTTTGCTCGTTTCCCTACACCACTACATCACTTAAATTGTTACCTCAGGGGGAGGTAGCAATTTAACCACAAAACCACAAAACAGGATGCAAGTAATCAGTGTTTGCCATTCACTCTTTTGTATGTCAGTGAGCACAGGAGAAAACTCTGCTCACCTGCTTTTTGTCTGCACTCACTCACCTTCCCCTGTAACCCACTAAGAAACTCACCCTGTACTTGCAAGGGCTGAAGCAGGCACATTTGCAAGTTTCAACTTTCTTTGAACAGCATCTCCTGAGGTCTGGAGCCCAACATGGAAATCCTGTTAGCAGGAAAGAACAGCCAAAAGACACATAAACAGCATGTAATTTGTGCTGTAAACCCTTACCCTGCACACACACAGTCCTGAGTCTATCCCCTCAGCTGATCTAGCCCTTTAGTTTGCCCAAAAGAGCAAGCCAAGGCACGAGCAGCCATGTGGCCTTCACCTGTGTGGAGTGCCAGAGGATTGCAAAGAGCCGCTCCTTGATCTGCCGCACCAACTCCAAACCCGTGTGGAAGTGCTCTGCTTTCAGGAGCTGAAGAGAAGTGGCCAGGTCCTGGTACTGCAGCAGGGTTTCCTCTGCAATTCAAGGCCAACAAAGTCATGCTGCATCCCACACTCTTGAGATCAAGCCCTTGGCTCTGATTATGAAGCCAGCCATAGCTGCTTAGATCCCCTGTGCAAATGCATCCCTCTTTCAGAACAGAACATGTTGCTCATTTCTGCATCAATCTCTACTGGCAGCCAAACTCAAGTGGACTTCCTCAGAAATGACATCAAGCAGGCAAGGACTGGTCTGGGAGAAGTGAGGCCAGCTGGGAGTTGCTGTATTTGCTATCACCCCACTACTGAGCTGCTGCTCTTTGGCTAGAGCTAGAAACGCCAGTCACAACTTCAAGGAGGCTGCAGGACTTACCCAGAAGGATCTGCAGAGCATTAGTGAGCAGCTCCAGGCTCTCAGTCTGCTGTTCCACAATATCCATGCTCTCAGTGTCCTGGTTATAGTAGCTGTACACACAGGAGTAGGCCAGCACCTGGTAAAGTACAGATCATCTTGTTAAGCACCCTCCTTCAGCTTCAGAGTGGGCAAGAAGGGAGCAGCATCAAACCCCTCCAGACCTCATTATTATCAGTGACCCATTGTGACAAGGAACAGCAGTGCCAGGCTAACTCCATCTACTAGCAGGACTGGAAATGAATGTCCAATTATTTTATATTGAAGTCTAAAATAACTGATTTTTCCCACCTGCAAACCATCACAAGAACACAGACTGTAAATGCATAATGAGTGTGACTGACCAGCAGCCAAAAGTCAAACCCATCAGCACACAGGACCTAGGCAATGCTGGGCAGCCCAGGCTGAACAAAAGTGGCAGTGAACAAAGAGAATGGAGCCCAAAGGGAAGCAGGCATGGTGCTGTACAGCACCAAGAGCCCACAACAAAGGCATTTCAACAAGTGGCAAACTCCAGTTATGAATTGATGACTGAGCTCCAAATCCTATGACCTTACTGTCAGGAACACTGCAAACAGAGTTCAACTCAGACTCAAAGCAGGGAAGGGCAGACATGAGCTATTCCCCTGTCCTGATGCTACTCCTCCCCTCAAGCTTTCTCTGTCTCCTCTTTTTTGGAGAAGAACAAGGTTGGTGTCTCCTCACACCAGCAGAATTAAGTCTAAACCTCAGCAAGACTGTATTATCCAGCCTTACCTTCCGTGCCTGTTCTAGCACTTTGCAGGCATCAAGAACAAAGGTCAAGTTCCTAATTTTTGGCATCTCTCTGATGGAAGAAATGCTGTTCCTCAGACTTACAGCAAATTCCTGCAAAAACCAAAGGATGGGGGCGAAAGAGTCAATGTCACTGTCAAGCTCCACAAGACTGAAAAAACAGCACCTTCCACACAAATAATTGCTAAGCATTCTGAAGTGCCATCCCAGAAGATTCAGGCAGCAGAAGAGCATTTAATGCATCCAACTATGACATTTCTACTGTGCCATCACTTCAACCTTTTACAGCATCTCAGCTCTGAGCAGAGCTCAGCCTTCAGTCACCACTGCTTCCAACTCTGCACCACTCTGAGCCCCTCAACACCACAAGTCAGGTGCTCAGTTTCCACAACAGGCTGGATAGAAGAAAGCAGCCAAAGACTGCTCCTTGATGTCAGAGCCAGGGCAAAATGATCATCCAGTGATCCCAGCCTGGATGTGAAGCCTGCTTCTAAGCAGAGAAGACACTGACACAACAGAAAGTGCCCTGCTCACCGGGGCTGAGCAGCAGTCAGCATCTGCAAAGGCAGGAGGAGGCCTTACCCTTGCATGGTGATGAAAGGTGCATCTCTCATTGTAATCCTGGAAACGCTTCTCCTGCCAAGCTGCTTTACTCACCTGAAAGGAAAGGTACAGGAACTTGTAGCAATTTCCCTCGAGTACCAGGGCTACCTGGAAATGCCAGTATTGCTGGCAAATCCACAAAGTCTAGAGCGGAGTCTGGTCAATTCACAAAGCCCAAAGGGCCCAAGTGGAGATGCTTACCATCTCTGAGAGGCTACAGGGCTCTCTGAGCACAAGCATGAGCCAAGGAGATACAGCAAACCACTCACCATAGCAGAGCAGTTGTAATAATCCTTGTGGTTCGGCCTCCAGGGCTTGAGGCAGCGCCAGCAGAAGCCATGATTACACTTTGCACATGTCATACTGCAGAAGGACAGTGGGAATCGCTCAGTCCTGACAGCCACTTGCAGACAGTTCCTGACAGTGCTTCCCTACACCACAGCCAGGGACTGTGCCACCCAGTAACAAACACAAAAATTTTATACTCACTGCAGGCACCCTTCATTTTTCTCTATCTGAGCCTGGCAGTTTGGGCAGTGCTTTGAAATGAGCTTAGCCAGGTGTTTGCTTTGGGCTTCACTTGTCATTCCCTCATAGTATCCATCATCATCCACCCACCGAGACATGTGGCTGCAGCTGGCAGGATAATGGGCCTGAGAGACAGAGAAAGACAATCAGTCAGCCACACAAAAGCAGAAGGGTGTGTGCCAAACCTAGGACAGTACAGCCTGTGATCCAGCTCAGCCTCACCTCTGGGAAGTTGCAGTTGAAGCAGGATATCCAGGAGCACTTGGAACAGGCTGCTCCATAACCAAGTCCATCCTTAAGGAGGATCTGATCACAGCCCTGAGGGTTGGTGCACCATGTCAGGTTGGAGCAACACTCAACATAGCGTCTGAGGAGGGCTTTTTCATACTGTAATGAGAAGCCAGGAAAGAGATTTAAGCCTGAGAAGCTGCATGGTTAAGCCTTAAAAGCAGTGTCTGGTGCTTTGGGCTGTGCATCTCACCAAACAGCTGCTCACAACAAAACAGCACTCAGCCAGTTTACCCTTCCATTCCTTTTGTGTTCATTTTCCTATCCCCACCATATCATATCTGGAAGCTGTTGCATTTCATAGAATTGCTGAGGTTGGAAGGCATTTCTGGAAATTAAGACCTGGTTCAACCTCTCCAGTTTAAAGCAGGATTGCTCAGGACTGTGTCCAGTTGGATTTTGAGTATACCAAAGCACAGAGACTAAAAACCTCTCTCCCCAAACTGGTACCATGTCTCACTACCCTTACTATTGGAAAAAAAACCCAACCCCAACAAACAGTTTTCTTATGTTTAAATATAATTCCAGCATTAGATCTTCATAAAATAATCTAGTTATTTTGAGCTCAGGATTGGACTAGAGACCTTCACAGATTACTGCAACCCAAAATATTCTATGACTGTATGTGTCACTCTGCATCAGACGTTAACACTCCAGCCACACCACTTACTGATCAAAAGGAAAACATAACATTTCAGTGACAGCATCAGAGCATCTTGTTAAAATTAGCTGCTATTTATGTCAACCTGCAATAATTATTTCCTTTTATAAAACAGTCACAGCAACAGGCTACTAAATCCTGCTTTCAGACAGGTGTGACTATGGGATTTGCAAAGGCAGTAAGGACTAACTGTCCAGATATATGCATTAATTCTCCAAACACTTTCTGTAAAAAACAAGCCAAAAGATACAACTGTCAAACAACAGAGCAGTGGAAAAGAGACTGTTCTGCCCAGCAGTTAACAAAAAGAGTCTGTCATGTGACAACTACAGCTCTGCCATTAGGTGGGGAGGACATTCAGCCCTAAAAACTGAAAGAACAGAAAAAGTAGCATCTGCTTTAGAACAAGCATCTACTACTAGCATCTAGCCTGATGACCAAGCAGTAAGGAAAGCAGAGCACAGAAAGCCTGGCTTGGATAGGTCTGTAGACTCACACAGAGTGAAAATTAAGTCTGATGTGGTAATCCCTGCCATCTTCACAAAAACCTGAACTGCTCAAAGCCAGAGACCAATGGAAGAGAAAGGGCATAGGGGTCACTGATGCAGCAGTAAAATGAAATTGCTCATGTGTTCATTTGGTGGTTGTTGTTGTTGTTGTTGTTGTTGTTGTTATTATTATTATATTATTATTATTATTATTATTATTATTATTATTATTATTATTATTATTATTATTATTATTATTATTATTATTATTATTATTATTATTATTTTGATTGCTTCCAGCACAGCACTAGAGGATACTTGTCATGAACTGCTACCATGGCTCTCATCTAGTCCTGAACTAATGATGCCCCTGAAATGTTGCTTGCTAGAGATATATTTAGAGGAAACACCACTGTGCTCTTTTGTTGATATTATGCTTTCCTGAACAGCTGGTATTGACCATAATCAGAGAAAACAGACACAATCTGGCTGGCCACCATTATCAAGCTGCCAGTCTTGGTAACAGGAAGGGAAAAAGCAGCAACAAAATTATCTGACAGTGCTGACCAAAATGTAGGAGAGCTTGGACACCCAGCAGCCACCCCTCCTGCTTCACCTTGGCTATGATCTCCTCGGAGGAGACGATGGAGTAGATGAAGGCTGTGGTGGGCTGAGCTCGGCACTCGGATATGGGACAGGTGCAGTTGACAACCATGTTCTGCTCAATGCGAGTTGTGAGATATTCCCTCCAACAGGGCTGTCAGGGCACAAGAGCAGAGATCAGACCTAAGCAGGGCTGTGTGACCCTGGAAGCCATCCCCACCCAGCACCCCACAGATCACAGGTAAGTACCCCAAAGCACAAAAGTGGGAATAGACAAGCCAGGGAGTGAAGGATCACAACAAAAAAAAGTGAGCTGAGGAAAGAGAATGTATAAGCTCTGAAAAATTCCCTGATAACATCTTCAGACAAACAACAGCTGCTCCAAGTAGACAGCAGCAATTGCCTGTCAAGTAGCAGGAACCAAAGGCCCCAGGACCTTCACCTTGCAACAGTAGTGCATGCAGCAAAGGGTTGGTGGCTTCTCAGTGGGACACAGCTGGTTCACACAGACTGGGCAGTGGGTTCCAGGGCTTGGGGGAGGCTGGACATCCTGCACTTGCAGCCCTGAGGAGATGAGCAGGCCCTCACGGTTCTCCACATAGCACTGGATCAGGAAATCCACATTCCACCTGCAGTGCATGAGGAGGTGCCGAGCAACATCATCTGGTATGCTCAGGGTATCCTGGACCTGCTGTACTGTCTGGTTCATGAGCAGCTTTGCCTCCTCTGGACTGAGCGTGTGCCCCATTGGCACCTGCAGCATTGCCATGAGATATTCTTCCGCCCTGTCTGTGCCAGGATCCCGCCTGACATGGAGAAACGTGCCATGTTCACACCAGGGTGGAGATGCACACCCCTCCACACCTGGTGACATGCACCCCTACCAATGCAGGCTGTCTCTGCCATCCTCCTCCAGAGATGCTTGGGCTGGCCTGCACTGGAAAGTCATCTGTGCATGGCCACCAAGAGGTGTTGTGGATTCAGCAGAGATGTATTCCAAGACGTGAGGCCTCCCCTCCTGGCGCCGCAGGTAGCCCTGGTTCAGCAGGTGCAGGATGCAGGACAGCACGTCCACGCTGTGGCAGCAGAAGCTCAGGAACTGCACCCCTGGGCCCAGCTCTCCCTTCTGACAGGCATCGATCACCTGTGGCAGCAAGGGAGCCCCAGTGCAGTGGCTGCAGCCCCCAGGCAGCCCCTGTGCCCCCCGTGCCCCTGCAGCCCGTACCCTGAACACCAGGTTGTCGATGTGCAGCTGCTTCTCCCCCTTGAGGATGCGGGTGATGAGGCAGCACAGGACGTTCCTCTTCCTCTCCAGGGCGCTCACCTCGGCCCTCTCTGTCGCAGGTACCTCTGCTGGGGCAGCAGCCTCAGCTGGCGGCCGCAGCTCTGCGCCAGGGCTGCCTGGTTCAGCCGCAGGGCACCTGCAGCCAGCACCCGAGCCAGGCTCAGCCGAGCTTGAGCTGGGCCCTGAAGGAGCCCCAGGGCACACGTGTGCCTGGGGAACCCAAGCTGGGCCTCCTGAGGCTGCCTGCACCGCTGGCCACCCCAGCCCTGTGCCCCACGTGTGGCCCCAAGCCACAGCCACGACACACATGGCCCCTGGCCTGGCCCAAGCCCACACACAGACTGAGACTCCCCCACCCACCCACGCTGACCCAGGCCCCATGCACGGCCCCAAGCGCCACCCCAACCATCACCCCCAGCCCCACACTGGCCTCAGGCCCCACCCTGAGACACACCTGTGCCCCGAGCACCAACACATGGACCCAGCTCCCTCACCGGCCCTATGAGCTCCTGCACCCCTAAAGCCCAGCCCCCCCTCGGGGCTCAGCCCAGCCCCTCTCCCCTGGGTGCCCCAGCCCCACACTCACCCCCTGGAGTGCAGCTCCCCACCAGGACGCCCTGGCCCTGGGTCAGCGGTGTCAGCGCGTGGTGCACCAGGTCAGCAGGGAGCCCTGTGGCCTGCAGCAGGGCCTCCACAGCCACCTCCTGCAGCGCGGGGGGCGAGGGCAATGGCCAAGGCTCACTGGCCACAGGCCCTGCCTAACAACGGGGTCCCGTGCCCCAAACACCGCTGGAGCCCCCACCAGAAGGGAAGGGAGGACACGGCCCTGCCCTGCTCCAGCCCCCACCGTGGCTCCAGCCCTACCTGGGCACTGTTGAAGCACAGCAGGATGTACATCTGCAGCGTGGACACGTGCAGAACGCAGTCTCCAAACTGCAGCTCGGCGTGGCCCAGCCACGTCCACTGCAGCCGACAGGGCTTGCTGCACTCCCAGCCCAGCTGGCTCTGGCCTGCAAGGGACAGCGTCAGGGACGGGGACCAGCCCTGCCAGGCACTCCCAGCCCACCACCACTTGTGCCTGAGCTGCCTTCCAGGCTCTGGGCACAGCCCCGGCCACAGCACTCACTCTGCCGGCAGAAGTCAGCAAACTCATCCAGTGGGGAGCTCAGCACCGCCGGGAAAAACCTCCCAGGGTTCTCCATGTAACAGAGCGGGGAAACGGGCCAGCAGCGCGGGGACAGGGCCAGCACCTTCACCTCTGGCACATCTGCCACCACCGTGGCTGTTCCCAGCACCTGGCCACAGGGGCACGAGGGCAGCTCCAGTCAGGCCCTGGGATCCCGCCAGGAAAGCCGGCGGCCCCCGGGCTCCCCAGTCCCGATCCCTCTCACCTCGTCCAGGCCTGTGTCCAGCTCCAGCAGCCGCTTATCCTGCTCCTGCAGCTGGAAGAGGCAGAACTGCCGCTGCAGCTCCTCCGACTCGGCCAAGTTGCTCAGCATGTCCTGGGGAAAGCGGCTGGGGAAGCACAGCCCGATCTGCTCCACGATGCCTCCTTCCAGCCACGACGGCCCTTGTGTCAGGAGCCGGTCCCCCAGGTAGTGCCTGCCATGGCCACCAGCTCCAGTCAGGCTGGGCTCGAGCCCTGTGCCCACCAGCCACCCACCAGGAGACAGCCACAGGTCCGAGCCCGGCCTCACCCCACGGCACACGGGCCTGGCAGCACACACGTGTCCCCTCCCTGTCCCCAGCAGGGAATGTGATTCCACACACTGGCAGCTCCCACGGGCCCTCCACGCTCCATGATCCCATAAAAGCAAAGCGGGAGCACCGCTGCCACAGCAGGCCAAGCTCCCCCAGCACACCAGGCCACGCTGCAGCAGGCCCCTGGCTCTGGGCAGACACAGCAGCCTCACCTGTAGAAGTGTTCAAAGGTGTGGGCAAACTCCAGGCCACTGAAGACCACAAAGGGCTCCAGGAACTGCTGCAGCCGCTCCAGAGGCCCCGTGCTGCCCGCAGCCCTGCGGAGCTCCTGGATCTGCACGTCAAGGTAGCGGGCAAACTGCTCACTCACCTGCAAGGGACAGGGCAGGCTGCAGACAGGGCTCACCAGGTGCCCACAGGGCTGGGCTGGCGGAATGTCCCTGCAGGGAGCAGCCGGGAAACTCTGGCACTGCCGGGCAGGGGCCGAGGGTGCGCAGGCACCAGCCCAAGGCCGGAGTGTGCCAGGGCCGGGCCCACGCTGGGATCAGCGCCATGCACCTGAGCCGGGCACCACTGGGGTGCCAGGGCAGGGCTCTGTGGCTCAGGGGGGAACAGGACACCACCCACCCAGAGCTTGCCCCAGGGCCGCGGGCCAGGGCAGCTCCCCAGCCCCTGCCCAGGGCACGGCCCCGGGGCCGCGCTCCCCCGACTCACGTGCAGGGCAGTGAGGAAGGAGAGCTGCAGCAAAGCCCCCGCAAAGCCCTGGCCCAGGGCCAGCACGAAGGCGGCCTGCTGCCCAAAGAGCTCCTCGGTGGCCCCGCGCAGGCGCTGGTACAGCCGGCAGTAGCGCTCCGCAAGGTCCGGCGCCTGCCCCGCCGCCTCCAGGAACCGCTGCACCTGCGAGAGCAGCGCCAGGGCTGAGCCCAGCGGGATGCGCCCCTGGAACAGCCCTGCCCTGCCCTGCCCACGCCAGCTGCCTGCTGGCTCCCCGGGACTCAGGGCCCTGCTGCTGCTGCTGCTGCTGCTGCGGGGCTGCCAAGGTGGGAGCGCAGCTCCGAGGGCAGCCAGGGGCTCTGGGGGCACTACGGAGATGCAGCAGCGCCCAGCAGGAATTACAGCCCAACACCGGACCTGTCTCCTGGCTGGCTCACACTCCAGCTGTGCCAGGGTGGCAGCACAGCAGAGCTGTCCCCACATCGCTCCAGGCTCTGTGGGGGCCAGGTACAGCCCTGTGCCTTCCCCATGGGCACTGCCAGACCCCACTCCCTGCTCCAAGCACCCAGGGAAGGTCCCACAGCCCTCCCAGTCAGCCCTCCAAGCTCTCTACCTGCTGCTGCACCACGCCACGCCAGCACTGCGAGATTCCCCACAGGCCTCTTGACTTCTCCACCACCACCTTTGCAGTCCTGGCCGACACCTCCTTGTTCTTCCCCTCCTTCCCATCTGCCAAGGGTCAACCTCAGGCTCAGTGTGGCTCCATGGGCAGGCCCCGCACACTGACCCGCCACAGCAGGGCTGAGGGGATGCCGGGGAGGCACGGCCTCTGCTGGGGCATGACCAAGCCTTCCCCGGCTCAGGAGCCTCCTGCCATGGGATGCTCCCCAGAGGAGCCCCATGGCCACAGCCTGGCCCTCTGGAGCAGCCCCAGGGCAGGGCAGCCCCTGGCTCACCAGCTGCTCTGGTCTCCTCTGGCTCAGGGCCGCCGGGGTCCACGTGCACCAGGAGCTGGGTCAGGCGCCGCACACAGGAACCGAAGGCAGCCCTGCGTCCCGGGGCACGGCGGGGCAGCTCCACGCTCTCCAGGTACTCACTCAGCAGCCAGGCCAGGGCACTGACACCATCAGGGCCTGCGAGGCCAACCAGACTCAGAGCCGGGCGCCTCTGCCCAGGGCGCGCACGGCCGGGTCCCGGAGAGCGCAGGCTACCTGGGCTGGTGATGCTCTGCACCAAGGGGGTCACCAGGGCCTCCCAGAACGTCCTGCCCAGTGCCCGGGCTGCCTCCTCGTCGGGAAGGAAGCGGTTGGCAAAGCCCTGCTCGTGCTGCAGCGCCCGGTTCAGTCTGCAACAGCGACCGGGCAGCGCTCGGTGCCAAGGGCTGGAGAACTCCCGTGGCAAAGCAGAACGCAGTGCTGGCTCCATGCTCTGCCCTTTGCCAAGGCACCATGGCTCCCTGGCCCCACTGACCCCAGCAGCCAGGGAGGGCCCCTTGCTGTCATCAGGGCCTACCCCCAGGGGCCCCTGGGGCCTCACAGCCCCCAGCCAAATGGGGGCTGTGCAGTGCCTGTGGCCACGAGATCCTGCTGTGCCCGGCCAACCTCTGCCAGGATGTGCCAGCCCCTGGGGGGACCAGCATCCTGCTCTGGGGGGTTAGCCCAGCTTAAACCCAGATGACCCCAAGGTGGCCCTGGCCAGGAAGGACCACTGGTGGCCAGGAAGGAGCAAGGGCCCCTCCCAACCAGCTGCTCCTTTCCCAGCCCTGCAGTCCCCTCACAGGCTGCCAGCCATGTCCCCCCGGGCCCTGGGACACCAGGGATGCGATGGCACAGCCAGGACACCACTCACCTGCCAAAGAGCTGCAGCAGCCGCCCTCGGTCTCGGCAGATCTCCTGGCTCCAGGCATGAGCCCGAGCAGTGCAGGAGAGGAACGTCCGCCGGCACAGCTGCTCCCTGAAGATGGGCCAGAAGCTGGGCTTGGGACCCAGCACCTCGATGCCACGCACACGTGTGTCAATGCCACCCTAGGGGACAGCGGGACCCTCAGTTCCTGTGGCCCCGACGCCCCTCAGGGCCCGCTCCAGGCCCTGCCCCTGCTCCCCCCTACCTGCTGGCACCGCTTCACCCGGATCTGGATGACGGGCCAGAAGCGGGTCATGTTCTCCAGCAGGATCACTCTGCTGTCCGAGGGCAGGATGGTCACCTGCAGGGAGGCACTGAGCCCTCAGCGTGACAGGCAGCCCAAGGAGGCTCCCACAGCACAGCCCCTGCCATTCCCACCTCCCCGGGCCTCCCACCACAGCCACACCTGCTCGGGGCACAGCAAGGAGCAGCCCCCGCCCCTCCCACAGGCACTCACCGCGTTCAGCTCCGTCCTGATGGTGGCAGGGCTGTCCCCGCCCAGCACCACCACCCTCGATGGCATGTAGCTGGAGTCCTCGCTGGCCACCAGCATGCTCAGCTCCCTGCACACACAAACACCATGGGGCTGCCCAGCCATCTCCGCCTGCCTGCCCCAGCCCTGGCGGCACCACGCCCTGCCAGGCCACAGCCCGCTGGCCCCAGGACAGAGCCACTGGGGCAGGGCTGGCACAGATCCCCAGAGCCCTCTCCTGCACACAGCCCTGCCAGCCCAGCCCCACCTGATCACCACTCCACACTGCATGTGCACAGTGATGAAGTGGGAGCCGGTGCTGCCGTTCGACTCCCAGTAGGTCTTGGGGTTCCTGTCCGTGAGCTTGCTGGCCTGGTGCGAGTTGGAAGAGACCTGCACCTTCTCCCAACACTTGTCCTCCTTCACCTCCATGCTGGAGCCTGTGGGCAGAGCACATGGAGCTTCCAGCCACCAAGCCTGGGATCAGCTCCCCCTGCCCGCACTCACCTTGGCACAGGTTGTGCAGGAAGACATCAAAGAAGGGGATGCTGATGGGCTGCTGGCTCCGGCGGTGCTCCTCAATCTGTCCCAGCACCAGCTGTGGGACGGGGCAAGGCTCTTACCAGGGGCCCCGGGTCCTCCTGCCCTCAGCCCCCGCAGGACTGTGCCAGGCACAGAGCACAAGGCCGTCCCACAGCAGCAGGGACACCCTGGTGCCCCCAGACCCAAATCCCCAGGCAGCTGTGCCTCCCCAGGCCCACCTGGATGCAGCCAGCCAAGATGCTGCTCGTCAGCTTCTTGTAGAGCCTGGAGAACTTCTCACACTCCGCCACCAGCTCCAGCAGGGCCGGCGCCAACGGCGGGACCGTGCTGTGCTTTTCCAGGGCCTTGGACAGAGCCTCGTGGGTGCCCACGTGGCACATCACCACCACACAGTCCTTGCTGGCACTGCCCAGGCGGTGCAGGAAGCCAACGACCTCCTGCAGCACCTACTGAGACACAGCCGTGAGCAGACGGGGCACTGCTGGCAGCTCCCAGGGCCCCCAGCAGCCGGAGCTGCAGCTCCATTCCCCTCATCCCAACCCAGCAGCACCCACCAGAGCCTGGCCAGGCACAGCCAGGCTGGGCACGTGGCCCCCAGGACACGGCCACGGCCAGGACAGCCCCTCCCCACCTCTCCCAGTGCCTCGGACACAAGGCCAGGCTGGGGCCACCAGTGGGGCCCTCCTTGCCCAGCCCGGCTGAGGCACAGCCAGCACAGCCACCCTGCCTGCCACGAGCCCCAGGGCCCCCTCACCTCCCAGCTGCTGCTGTGGGTGATCAGGAAGGACACACAGGGCTCCACACACTCGTGCCAGGGCAGCACATCCTCCTGGTAACTGTCCACGAACTTGTTCAGGATCCTGGGTGACAGAGGGGCCCTGCTCAGTGTGGGCACAGGGACAGCAGGGCTACAGGCAGCCCTGCTTCCCTGCCCCACCTGGAAGGCACCTCTCAGGGACTGGGAACTGAGACTCCCTGGCACCTTGCACACCCCACCAGCACCCAGGCACGTCCTCTGCTGCCCCTGCATGTCCCGACCAGCACCAGGCACAGCTGCCTGTGGCCCCACGTGGCCGCTGTGCCCCAGCACACACCAATCAGCACCTGCCCACGTGCTGGGGTGAGCCTGCCCCCAGTGAAGAACAGCCCCACCAGGACCCACAAACATGCACTGGCTCTCCCCATCATGACTCCCAGCACTCACACACCTCATGAGAGGGTCCCAGACCCCCCTCAGTCACCCTGCACCCACCTGAGGATGCTCAGGCTCACGGCCTTCTCTGTCCCCAGCAGCTCCAAGCTGCGCAGCAGCAGCCTGAAGCAGCTGTGGTCCTGCAGCAGCTGGGCCACCTGGCCAGAGGGAACAGGGCCTTGGCCACACAGCTGCCGCTCCAGGGCCACCACCACCTCCTTGGACAGGCTGCCATCGTCCGGGCCACCCAGCAGCATCTGCACGCCCTTGGGGTCCAGCAGGAGCTCCGTGCCTGCCGTGACAGGGACACGTGAGCCCAGCCCAGGCGCTCACGGAGCGCCAGCAGCCCCTCAGGGTGCTCTGCCCTGCGGGGCCAGGCAGCCCTGCCCGTGGCACCCGCGGGGCCGCGGCACGGGCAGGGTGGGCAGCGCGGTACCTGCTGCCTCCGGGCCCAGGGGCAGCCCGTGCTCCGCCAGGCGATTGATGGCGCTGAGGGCCAGCACTGCCTGGGGGCAGCCGCTGCTCTGCCCGGCCCTCCAGCAGCTCTGCAGCGCCGCCAGCAGATCGCAGCTCGCCAGCTGCTCCGCCAGGCCCCGGTGCCCATCCATCAGCATGTTCACCACCAGCAGCCCGTTCTGCACCCCTGAGGAGCCCCTGCAGGGACACAGCCGTGCCACTCTCCTGCCCCAGGCACAGAGCCTCCCCTGCGCCCACAAGCCACCTGCCCGTCCTGCCCGTCCTTCCCCCTGCAGATTCCCCCCGACCTAGCGCTCTCCACGCGCTGCCCCTACCCTGGGACCCTCTGCATGGTGCTCAGGGCGGCAGGGATGCTGCTCAGCAGGCTGGCAGAGCCCTTGCTGGAGGCAGAGCCGATGCTGGCGAAGATCTCCCGCAGCATCTGCGCGTCGCCGTGGTTCCAGGTCAGGCCCTTCCCGCCGCCGCCTCCCGGCTCAGCGTCCGCAGCTCCCACCAGCACCTTCAGGGCCTGCGAGGACGAGAGCGGCGCAGGGGGCAGCGGCCCCTCCACCCCGCCCGGGCAGCCCGCGCTGCCCTGCCCGCCCCGGCGTGCCCCGGGCACTCACTCACCGCCAGCCCGGCCTGCTGCACCAGGGCCGAGCAGCCGTGCTGCTGCATGCGGGCCAGCACGGCCCGCACGCCGCCCTCCGTGGCAAAGGGCACGCGCCACTCGTAGCGGGCCAGCAGCACGGCCAGCAGCCGCAGCGTCACCGCCACCAGCGCCTTCTCCGCCGCCTCTGCGCTCAGCAGCTCCACCGACACCTGCACCAGCTTCTCCCTGCACGGCACAGCACACCTCAGGCACGGCCTCCTCGGGCCCTGACAGCCGCCTCCTTCCTGCCCGCGCTGCAGCTGGGACAGCCCTGCCAACCAGCCTGCCTGGGACAGAGGGACACAAAATCCGCCTTTCCTCTCGCACATACCACCCTCCACGCTCCCGCTCCGCCGCCTCCCGCTCCCCACCCTGCCCACAGGGCCCTCCCCAGGCAGCAGCAGGAGGGCTCTGCAGCACCCCAGCACTCACCCGGCACTCCCGATGCCCAGCCCGCCCTGGGCTGTGCCAGCTTGCTGCTCCGACTTGGGCTCCTCCTCCAGCATCTCCAGGATGTGCTTGAGCCCGGCTAAGCGCAGCCCCACCGCTGAGCTGCTGCTCTGGATCACCTCCACCACAGCTGCAACCTTGGCCAGCGAGCCTCTCTCACTCAGCCCCTTGGAGCTGCCCAGCGCTGGCCGGAGGGACGGAGCCGTCAGGGCAGCGCTGACACCTCCAGCAGCTCCCAGTGTGCCCCACAGCCACACACCCAGCACCCACAGGCACCCCCACCTCAGGCAGCCCTGGCTGCATGGCCCCCGTGCCCTGCCCAGAGCCCTCCCCTGTGGAGGCAGCAGTGCCGCTGCCAGCACCGCGCCTGTGCCCCAGCGTGTGGCAGGACATTACCTTGGCTCTGCTCCTCCGTCACCTCCGGCAAGAACAGCCCTTCCCTCTCCAAGAGCTCGCTGAACAGCTGGGAATCCGACTTCGCTGCCTCACCGCGGCCCTGGGGCGGCCCTGGGGCTGCACAAAGGTCTCCCTCTGCTGCCTTGGCCATCGTGCCTTCAGGGCCGCTGCTCCTGTCACCCTCTGAGGACACTGCGGGGCTCCCTCCGCCATCCTGCTCTGCTCCCCTCCCGAGGAAGTGTCTGGCGTAGGCACGGGAGCCACGCAGGTCCCGCAGAGAGCTGCCCTGGCACCGCTCCTCCAGGACCTGCAGCACCTTCTGGGCCAGCTCCGCAGGTGCCGACAGCTGCACCAGGGCTTCCTCATCCACCTCCGACAGCCACACCGTGGGGACAAGTTAATCTCGGGCTCGCCACGCACCCCACGCCCCTGGTGGCGGCCACTGGCACCACGGACAGAAAGGCTGCACCTGCCAGAGGTGCCCGGGGCCACTCCCCACTGCCACCCTCCCCTGCCTGTCCCCAGCCCGACTCCCACCAGCCCACAGCTCCCACCCGTGCTCGGCACCCCACTGCAACTGGCAGAGTGACCCCACGGCCTTGCCTCCCCTGCCCAGACCTTGCTGGACAGTCACTCTTCAGTCAGTCAGGGGACACTGCCTTTCCTCTCATCTCCATCACTGCTCTGCTGGGCCAAGCTCTCCAAGCTTTCTGCAGCCCCACTCACCCTCCCATTTCTGCCCCGCTCAGGCTGGCCCTGCACAGCTCACTCTTGCCATCTCCTCTGGGCCTGCTCCCTTCCCTCGTGTTCCCTTTGCTCCTCCCTCCATTTCCCTGCTGCAGGCACTGGTCCCTACCTGCTCTCCCAGGTGCTGCTGGATGAGACAGGTGATCTCTTTCTGCTCCTGTGCTTCCAGCTTCCTCACAAAGAAGAGCAGCTCCCACCACTCGGCACGGCTCAGGGTGTCTGCAGCCTTGGGCAGCCGCTGCCCCAGGTAAGGCAGGGAGTACAGCCCCCCCAAGGGCTTGCACAGGAATGCCTGTGGAACTGCAGGGGAGCAGAGCAAGGAAGGGCACTGTCAGCTCTGCCAACTCCCCCATCCTCTGCTGCACACCCCACATTCCAATTCATACTCTAAGTGGGATATGATGCCTGGAAAGAGTTATACATAGAAGTGAAACAGAGCTCCTGCTTCCCCAAAATCAGAAAGACCATGAAAAGGAGAAATCTAACTAAGTCTTTTTTAAGTTAGACACTGCACACTGGCATGAAGTTAAGCCTTTAAATACAAGAGGCAGAAGCCATTTAAGAAACCATCTTTTCAACTGGCAATAAGAATAGTTTCAAAGTGTGCAATTTGCTGCTGACCTCATCAACATTCTCTCTTGCAGCCAGTAAATCCAAACCACTCTACACAAAAGATATTCTAGAAGGCCACAGCTGTGATAAAAGAGTTACTTTAATAGATTTCCCTGGCTAGAATCATGTCAGATGCTGAACAAGAAAGGGGTATCTGAAGTCTGGATTCTGCCTTTCATTTTTCTCCCAGTACAAGGGCAATGTTAAATTTTCTAGGAGATGTTGCAGATGTCTTACGAAAACAGTTCTTTAATACTTTAACACCTTGTTTAAAGCTCAACAGTTAAACAAATTGTTGCTATGTTCATGCTTTTAAAAATCCTTATCAATTACTTAAGGGGACTTGAGTGCCCCCAAACAGCTTCATCTCAGAGAAATTCTAAGAAATTCTCAGAGAAATTCATGTTTTGGCAGTTCGGTCAGTTAATTCAAACACAAAGTTTTGACAGTTGCAGTTTAAATAAAATTTTATGCTTTTTATATCATTACTTTCATTATACATCTCGACAGGAGTCTATGGTTCAAAAATACTCCATTCAATCACAAGCCATGCAATTCCTTAACTAGCTTTACATGGTCACACAAACTAATAGTGCTTTCTAAACCCAGCCTGCTACTTGCTGTGTGTTTGGCCACATAAAGGTCACCACTGCTATTCCACAGGATAATCAGAAAGAAAGAGATGATATACACACACATCACAATCTCACCTGTGTCTAGACTGAAGCTCTTTCTCACACTACATTCCTTTTCCTGAGCAGCAGGATCTTCCCACTGCTCCCCAAAGCCAACAATCTCCAGGATGTGCCACCGCACCCAATAGGTCCGACCCGTCGACTGCTGTAAAACCTGTGGGTGAAACAAATCCAGACAATCAGATCTGCTCACTTGTTCTGTCCTCTTGCTACATCTGTCCTCCCACTTCCCAAAGAAGTAGAAGACCATAGAAATTTTGTACAGATTTCAGCACTCACATTGTCCAGTTTTGAGGCATACCATCTTTACTAACCTCTTGCCTTGGTTACACCTGGATCTTTATTTTTAAAAAAACACTAACTCTGCCTGCAACCAGTACAGATCTCAGTACAGCAGCAGAGGCATGAGTGAATCCAGTTAATCACACCTGTTCCAAAAGTGCTAAGCTGCAGGTGCCTTGGGAAAAGCAGACAAAGGACATAACCAACACTACCTTGAGGCAGATGAGCTGTATATAAAGTACCTCAGGGCACTTTTATGACCTTGGTTATTCATCGACCCTCTCAAACAGGTTTTGGGCTCTTGACAAGCATGTCTCAAAGGCAGCAATTGTTTCCTCTGCTTTGTCCAAGTTGCCTCTCAAAAATCAGAAGGACTTTTTATGGCTTCCCATACTATAGTGTTACATTTAACCTTCTGAGCATAAGGAGAACCCAGCAACAGCAAGCACAACCTGTCAGTAGCTTTACAAAACAGCAGAAAAACTTTATGGTTTGCTTATTTCACTGAGCTCTTTTGGAGTTACACCAGTGCTACTATGAACCCATTGTGCTGGACAGATGAGATGCTGACAGACTTTGGGAAAGCACTGTATGGAAGGAAGTTGAGTTAAACTACACACAACACCAAATAGTCTTCAATGTATCTCTGACCTGAACTAGTTATGTACCAAATGCCATCTCAAAGGAGTCATGGAAAGATAGGGCTGCAGGACCAGACACAACAGGGAAAATCTTTCTTTGGAAAGGCAAGGAAAACAACAGAAATCAGAGCAACGAAGGAAAGATGAGACGAGGTAAGAGACAGAGGTGTGATGGACTGGCCCAGTTGCCATTCAGATCTAGTTTTGTTAATAGTGTGAGCCTTACAAATAACTTACTGAAAACAAGCCTGAATGGAGCAACTGCAAATTCATTCAACCTAATTAAACAGAAAAATAGAGAGAAGAGGGAAACCAAGGGACCAAGAGGACAAAGGGAAAGGAAGCTAACAGTACACTTTAGCTCAACATTGAAGCAAAAACCCTTTGAAATTTATGTCACTGGCAACAGGAGAAAATAATGAAAGAATCTTGGAGCTCTTTCCAAGTGCCCAGTTCATCAAGAGTAAAAGTAAGTACAACTTTATAAGAAACAGATACCACAATTTTAGGAAAACTCAGATATTAGAAACCAAGATGTATAAGGACAAAGAGAGAATCGGTATGAAATACATTTCCTTTGCAAGTTATCTTTATGGAGGGGGTTATAAAAGAGGTTTATAAACCACTTAAAAATAAGTGGTTTATAAGAATGAGAAAAAAAATAAGATGCAAGGCAGTTATTCAGCTGAGAAGGCCTGAATAGAAACATCACCAATGCATGGACCAGAACTAGAAAAGCCTTTTAACTGAGGTACATGGAAGACAGGGAGGTGATTCCAGAAAAGCAGGGGAGAGTCTTGCCTGGCCAACCTACTGGCCACCTATGATGGAGTGACCACATCAGTGGCCAAGGGAAGAGCTATGGTTGTCACCTTTCTCGACTTCTGTAAGGCCTTTGACAGCAATCCCACAACATCCTTCTCTTCAAATTGGAGAGACATGGATTCAACAGATGGACTATTTTTGATGGAATTGATTGAATGGTCATATTCAGAGGTCAACAGCTCAATGTGCAGCTGGAGATTAGTGACAAGTGGTGTCCTTCAGGGCTCTGTATGGGGACCAATACTATCTGATATCTTCATCAGTGACAACAGTGAGATTGGCTGCACTCTCAGCAGGTTTGCTGACAACACCAAGATGAGCAGTGCAGTTGACATGCCTGAGGGATGGGGTGGCATCCAAAGGGACCAGTGGGAACCTCATGAGGTTCAACAACGCCAAGTGCAAGGTCCTGCACCTGGGTTGTGGCAAACCCCAATACCACTCCAGACTGGAGGACAAAGGGATTGAAAGCAGCCTTGGCAGAACTGGTGGATGAAAAGCTGGACAAGACCTGCCATTGTGCACTCAGAGACCAAAGAGCTAACCATATCCTGGGCTGCATCAGAAGCAGTGTGGCCAGCATGTGAAGGGAGGTGATTCTGCCCCTCTGCCCTGCTGTGGTGAGACCCCACCTGGAGAACTGCATTCAGCTCTGAAGACTTTCAGTACAAGGCATGGACCTGTTGGGGCAGGTAAAGAGGAAGGCCACAAAACCAGTAAGAGGGATGGAACACCTCTGCTATGAGGAAGTGCCGAGAGAGTTGGGGTTGCTCAACCTGGAGAAGAGAAGGCTCCAGGGAAACCTTACAGTGACCTTTCAATACTTAGAGGGGGCTTGTAAGAAAGATGGGGACAGACTTTTTATGGTAAGGCCTGTTTTAGAAGCTAAGAAATCTTAGTGGCACAACCCATACAAAACCAGACTAGCCTTCCATGCAACCCACCCCTCCAGCTCTGAAAGGTGAGTGTTTTGCTAGGACAGAAGCAGTGATACACATTAAGCCACGCCTATTGTCCAACTTCCTGCACATAAAGGCATCATTAGGAATTCAGCAGTCACCCCAGTCACTCCCCTCTGCCACTGCAGCCAGAAGAATCCTTCCCATGACCTACCTGTACTGTGTGCATGTTATTCGTGCTCTGGAGAAACTCGCCTTCCTCCCCAGCTCTAATGTCACCACAGTCCTCCAGCAAGCGCACCCGCATGCCACGCACCAGGTTTGCCCGCAAGTACTCCGTGTAGTCACTGCTGTCTGCAAAGTCTGATGCAGTCAGGAAGGTACAGCCCTGCTTCTTGTGAGGACCAGGATTTGAAGGCAACACAGGCTTCTGGGCAGCAGTGCTGGCTGGGGGCTTGTGCTGGAAGATGGAGCGGGCAGGACGAGGCTGCAGGTCCCGCTGGGGCAGTGGCTCTGCCTTGTGCCTGTGGCTCCAGCCCATGGCGTGCACCAGCTCCGAGATGAGGTTGGCCATGGCCATGCTGAACTCAAACTCCTGCTTCACACGGCTCCTCTCCTCAGGGACAGGGCTGGGCACAGCACAGCCCTGCTGCTCCTCTCCCTGCTCCACACCGCTGCTCAGCTTGTCCAGGAGAGAAGTCACACACAGGTAGCGCTTCACCAGGACAAACAGCTGCTTCCCAGGGATCTGCAACAAGCACAGCTCACGCTCAGCCTGCAGAGCACCTCCAGCCCCCAGCTCTCCCTGAGCCACCAGCTCGTTCCCAGGCAGGCTCCCGTGAGAGCTCCGGACCAGCTGGCAGCAGCAGAGACCTCTCAGCCACCCTCCCCTCCCTGCTGGCAGACCAGGCTCTCCAGGTGCCTCTGCACCAGCCCCAGGCCCTGTCCCAGCTCTCCCTACAGCCAGTCCTGCTCCCCTGCCCACCTTCAGTCCCCTCTTGTCCCAGATAAGGGTGCCAGCCCTGGCCCCCGCTCCCACCCCTCCTGGCCCCTCACGCCCCGCAGGCCCAGGGCTGCTGGCGGCTCCGTCACCACCTGCGGGAGGTGAATCCCCTCGAAGGACATGCAGGGCTCTGCAGAGGATGTGATCTCAGCAAACAGCTCCAGCAAGGTGCAGCGACTCTCAAAGTCCATGTGCTGCTCAATGCCATCCTGCTGGCTCAGGGACAGCAGGACATGGGCCCAGATTCCTGCAACAACAACAAAAACTCTTCAGGCCCCAGAAAGACAACCCTCACCCCACCCTCCCTGCCAGAGACAGAGCTGCAGGGAAGGAACAGCTTTGCTGCTCCATGTCACCTGATCCACGCTCTGTCCCTTCCTCTGCAGTGGCAACATTTTGCTCCATGGTCTATTTTTTCTACCCCTAACGCTGCAAGATTCTCACAAAGCAGCAACCCCAAATAACTGATTCCAGAACGGGGTCTCAGGGAAGAAGTCAAGTTTTAACCTGAATCAGCCCCTCATCTGCCCCACTTCAGAGCTGCATGAACTCAGGCACTAGGACAGGGAAAGCCGGATCTCCTGTGGGATACACCACAACCAGCAACCTTCCAGCTGCACCCAAGCCTCATCAGGCCAAGCCATGCCAGCCCTTCTGAAATGAGGACTAGCCTCTATCCAGGGCCTGAGGCAAGGTTCCCTGCCAAAAACAGGCCAGAGATTTTCCAACGCACAGCTTGGAGCAGAGTCACCCCACACTCTGCCAATCCCCTTGGCCTAAGTCCTCCAAGAGCTAATCAGCATCCCAGCTCAGAAACCTGGCAGGGGAAAGAGTTTCTAACTCCAAAACAGTCCAGACAACTGCAACCACGAAAGTCCAAAAGATCCCGACTGATTCTTCCCCTTTTGCCAAGAAGCCCCGAGACACGCCTGCTTCCCAGGCACCTCACCCCTCCCGAAGGCTGGCACCCCCAGCTGCCCAGCCAGCCCTCCTCAGCGGCACTGAGCAGGAGCAGCCCCCACCTGCATCGTGAGCCCCCAGAGCTCGCAGCATCTCGCCGGCGCCGCGGCGGATCCGCCGCTCCCTGTGGCACAGCATGGCCGTCAGCAGCTCCAGGGCTCCCGCCTCCCTGAAGGCGCCCGCCAAGGAGCCGATGCTGGCGTAGGCGCCCAGCACGTGCACCGTGCTCAGGATGGAGCACTCGGGGGTCCCGGCCTCGGCCACCTGGCGCCCGGCTCGCTGCACCAGGCTCCTGACGTCGGCCTTCATCTCCAGCAGCGAGGCCTCGTCCAGCGGCGCTTTGTCCGGCGCCACTTTGTCCGCGGACAACGGCCTCGTCTGGCCCAGCAGCGCCGGGCAGCTGGCGCAGACCTCTTCTGCAGACATCCACAGGGAGATGTTCTCTGCCTTGGTGTCTCCAGAGGAGGCACCGCTGCCTCCCGCTGCTCTCTCTTCCGAGCTAACAACGCTCCACCGGACCAGGTATTCCGGCCGCTCGTCGTGGCCTCGCCGCTGCCGCAGCAGCTTCTCCGGGTGGGCCTGCAGCTTGGGCCCCAGCTGCACCAGCAGGGTGCCAGTGTGCTGCTCGTTCACCATGGCAGCACCTGTGTCTGCAGAGACAGAGGGGAAGCAAGGTCAAGCTTTTATTTCTGAAAGTGTGAGCCAACACTGACAGTAGAAATGGTCATGGCACAGCTTTTGATCCTGAGATCCTACAGACAGAATAAAGCTTTGAAGGAAAACCCACTTTGCAGAGGCTCACATTTCCCTTCCAAGAAAATAAGACAGTTTTTCATAAACAAAACCAGTTCCAAGCGTTACTGACGCACATAGGATGTTCTCCTCAATAGGCAACTAACACAAAACATGAAGGCAAAAATAGGTCCTTTAATAAAACCGCAAACAACAAGAAGAAATTCTAGTCCTGTCTGCATCCCTGCCACTGTCCACAACATGACCCTCACAAGTTGCTGCTTTTGCACCTCTGCCTTCCCTCTTCCTATTTACCATCTATAATTGTTTAGAGTGTGAGTTTACCTAGAGCTCACAGTATTCTCACCGTGCATAGGGACCTTCACATCACCAGGCCCTGAAGAAAATAATGAGCAGTTTCTCAGATCTAGTTTATACACATCAGATAAAGTTCACTACCTGAAAGTCTCTCAGTATTTCCTCCTTGCCCTCTTCTCAGAATTCTTTGCCTTTACAATGTTTCATCAATGGGCAAATTCCACAGAACTAAAAGATTTCTACTCTCTGTTACATGACTGTTCTGTATCTTGGGACCACAAAGAAGACACAGTGCTTCTCTGCTTTCATCCATGCAAAAAGCAGCATGGAAATAATTTGCTGTCCAAGACTGAGTGCCAGCAATCAGCAAGGCAGCTGCAGACAAAACCAGGGACTGAGTTCACAAAGGATTCCACATCAGGCTGATAGGAAGGAGCTCAGCCAGGTGGCAGTGGGAAATGCTCCTACCACTCACACACACTGGCAAGAGAAGCAGTGAAGCAAGATACCAGAGAAACAATAATACATGCTTAACCAAAGAAGACACTAACCATCAAAAAGTATGACAGGCACATTAAAAACATTTTCCAGGTGCAGAGAGAAGCAGCCTGAACTCCCAAGACATATATACTTACCTTCGATTGTGATACCTTTCTTGGAATTTGCAGCATGCCAGGAGGGAATCTTCTTGCAGCTTCTGTAATAAAAAGACCGAGTTATTCTCCTGTGCTTTGTAGCAATGTTTAGATGCTACACAAGCCAAAGAAATGTTTTCCTTAAGTGAGTTTGTACAGTGCACACACACACACAGAGGACAGCTCGCACTGACGTGCCTTGGAACACACGGGCTTTCCCCGGGCCGCCCCCCTATGCCGGGCTCTTCGCTCACCGCTGTCCCGCTGCCCTCGGAGCCAGGGCGAGCCGGGAAGAGCACAACCGGCCCAGCCTCGGTACGCGGGGAGCCGACTCACCCCCGAGGAGGGAAGAGGAAGCGGCCCTTGAGGCGCCGCTCCGACCCTGCCCACGGCCCCGGAGCGGCCCCGGCCCCGGCGCCACCGGGAGGTGCCGGAAACAGCGCGCAGCTTCCTACGGGAGGCAGCGAGGGACACGGGAGTTTCGGGAGCTGCGCGTTCCGCGCCCGCGCCCGCCGCAGTGTCCCTGCCGTGTCCCCGCCGTCCCTCAGAATCCCAGGATGGGGCAGGTCGGAAGAGACCACCGTGGGTCACCTGTTCCAAGCTCCCTGCTCAAGCAGGGCCATCGCAGAGCACATGGCACAGGATGGTGTCCAGATGGTGCTTTACTATCCCCAGTGAGGGACACTCCACAGCCTCTCTGGGCAATCTGTCCCGGTGCTCGGGCACTGCACAGGGAAGTTCTTCCTCATGTTCAGGTGGAACTTCCTGAGCCTCAGCTCCTGCCCCACTGTCCCATTGCCCGGCACCCCGAGCAGAGCCTGCTCCATGCTCTGGGCCCTCCCTGCAGGCACTGACAGACATGGATGAGGTTCCTCTCAGTGTCTCTGAGCAGGCCCAGCTCCCCCAGCCTCTCCTCAGAACTGAGGTGCTCCAGTCCCTTCATCATCTTTGTCACCCTCTGCGGGACCCACTCCAGGAGCTCCATGTCTCTCTTGTCCTGAGGATCCCAGAACTGGGCACAGCACACCAGACTGGCCTCACCAGTGCAGAGCAGAGGGGCAGGATCCCCTCCCTGGACCTGCTGGCACTGCAATTCCTAATGCAGCTCAGGATTCCATTGGGAATGTGCCACGAGAGCACTGCTGGCTGCCCCACAGCGTCCCTCAGCTCGGGGCCTGAGCTGGCACCTGAGCCTGTCTGTGGCCGTGGTTCACAAAGCTGCTGTTCCCCCACACCAGGAACGGTGGTGAGCTGTGGAAAAAGATGAAAGATTGGACTATCTTCTGATTCCCCTGGCTAATGTTAGAAACGAGAACAAATGGAAGTTGCAAGCTGAAGAAGGGATCTGCTAGAGCGAGCTGCTTTTTGATAAGCTGGTAATGCTCTCCTGGTGTTGGTACCATTTCTCTGATTATTAATTGTCTTCATCGAGGGCTGTAGCAGGATGGGTGGCAGGAAGGCTAAAACCATGTCATATCAGCACTAATATTATTACTGCAAATGCACCATTAATCAAGAATTACAGTGCAGCAATGTCAGGCCTCTGGCCCTGGGGTAGTTCCAGCCCTGCACCCACCCTCCATCCACCCTGCTGGCTTCAGTGGCAGCTGTGCTGGCTCCCAGCAGGTTTGGGGCTCTGAGACACTGCCCTGTTCTCAGTGCTGCTGCAGAGCCAGCCGAAGCCAGCTGCACACAAGTTTGGCCTGTTTCCAGCTCTGGTGTCACACTGATCTGAAATGGCCATACCATAAAATCTAAATTCTTATCCTGTGCCCATACTGCCCTTCCTTGGGGTGCAAGTTTCTATCAGTCTGATAAGATTTGTTTTAAATTATAAACAATCATTAAAATCATCAGCTAACTAGATGAGACTTTGCTTTCTTATTTGATCTTGGAGCAACTTGTATGTGCCCAACCTAATTTCTACCCTCACTACTAATGAAATGGATTAGACAACTTCCATGTTTTACAATAGCAATCAGCAATTAATCCAAACAATATAATTGCAATTAATTATAGGCTGGATAAAACAGTGCAGTGCTGCATCAGTTTGTGGAGACCATCCTCTAAACCTATGGGCACCAGTGGTGGATTGTAAAGGTTTGTGTTTCCAAGCCACACTCATGATTTCTCCATTAGCACATGTGATCTCTGTTGGTGCTATTGATGCTTGCTTTCCAGAATCCCATGGATGCTCTTGAAATCTCTGTTTTCAATTAATATGTCATTTTCCTTCCCTGTTCACTACCAAGACATCTTGTTTGTGACAAGGAGAGGTTTTCTGTGGTATTCACATGGCCTGCTTATGTCTTTGCTCTGATGGTCTCCATGCCATGCTTAGTAAGTCTTTTATCCTAAAAGTAAAGATCTGTATCTGTGGTATCTTGCTCCATGGTGTGTAAGTGACACACAGGCCCCTGTGCCCAGGTGATGTGGGATTGCTTGTGCTGAGAGGGCATTTATAGTGTTGAACCACGAGCCACACCTGTGTAGGCACAGGGCTAAAAGTGAGGTTGTGCTGTAAAAGGGAGGCACCTCACCTCCTCATGGGGAGAGTCATTTCAGCTGTCTTTTGCTCCTAAGCACTTTCTGTACAATCCTCTTCCCCCCTGAGGTATTTTCTCCAATCTGCACTTTTATCAGTGCTCAGCTTTCCTCACACTATACTGGCTCCAGGAGCTGATGCTATGGAGTGGCCAGCAGCTGCATTTTTAGCTGGCATACTCTGGCCCCACAGCCCTGATGATTGCAATAAGCCCCTCTCGCTTTGGGTTTATTCACACCTTTGGACACTTTTCTGAGCCTCCATGTGTCCTTAATCTGGCTTCTAAGCCCCTGCCTGACTTTAAGTTATGTCTCTCCAGACTGATTTTGAATACTGCCATATCTTCTCATAGCAGTTTTCTGCAGGGAATTTAAGTTTCCCTGTTCCTCCCTATTAGCACCCATGAATTAGAAAAATTCTTTACCAAAATTCCCCGTTCCTCCTCATTGCTGTTTTTTATTTCTCTTGACTGACACAATGCCCTGCTCACCAGGGACACTGTTCCAGAGCTTTCAGGAAAGAGTCCTCACAGCACTTCTGTCAGGCTCTGGCCCACACATTAGGCTGAGACTCCAGGGATAAGTCCAGGTGGTCAGGAATAACCTGTGCAGGAGGCAGTAGGGATAGAAACTTTTGTGAGGAGCCCCTCTTTCCCCTGATCCCCAACTGCTGGCCCTCAGGTGTGCATCATCCCCTCCCACAAAGCATGGTCAAGATCCCAAATCTGTGCACAAAATGATAACATTTATTGAAAGAGTAAATTTTTTTTTAATACAAAAGAAAGCTCTGTACATAGTACTGTGATTACTTCCACATCCTTCCAGAAACACAACCCTGGAAACTGGAGGGGAAAAAAAAAATAATCCCACACACACTTATGCGTACACACACACACACACGCGCGCGCACACACACCCCTCAAACCAGTAAAATGAACTAAAAATGTCACCACACAATAAATGCCATTTCATCCCTGATACACAAGTGTTCTTACAAGTCTGCACTTAAATAAAATACACCATTAGCGTTTAACCAGCAGTTGCCTTTGGGGAGCCAGGGAGGGGATGCAGTCATACACCCTGTAGCAGCAGGGGCTCTCCTGCCCTTCTGGCCCAACAGCTCTGCTCCATAGTGCCAGCAGAAGCAAAGCAGAGCAAAGCCAGGCCACAGTGATGTGCTGGGGCAAAGGACAATGCAAACTCTGATCCCACACTTCTCCCTGGATGAACTCCTAGGTATCTATGTGGTTTTGGAAGCATCACGGAGCAGTTTTCCTACACTGAACCATGGGACACGGCTCAGCACTCCCACATGCTCTGAGCTGCAGGGTTTGCATCACTCTTAGAGCAAGAATTCTAAGGGGAGGCAGCATGCAACATCACCCTCACCAGATAGGCCACTTCACTCCCCACGAGCCCTTCCCAGGCTGCTAACAGATCAAGGGCTGAAAGGCTCTTCTGTGAATTCTTTGCACAGGGAGCTTGGAGGAGACCTGTCCCCATCTGTGTGCTGCAGAATGGCTGCAGAGGGGGAAGTACAGCCCAGATTGTCACCCGTGAGTTCAGGAGATGCTGCCTGCACAGCAAGCAGGGAGAACAGGGATTAGCCACTGCTGGTCACTCACCACAGGGAGGAGTGGGGACACCCATATCCCTTAGGCAGTCACAGGCACCACTGCTCCGTGCCAAGAGCAGTGACAGTGACAGAACAGCTGCAGGTCCCTGGACCAGGAGTGAACAGGGTGGTCATCAGAAAACCCAGCCCACCTCTGGCTCCTGGGCACACTGCAAACTGGCTGCTTCTGAGGAATGGGCTTACCACTTCCAGAGACCAGCCACTGCTGGTCTTCACTTGACTTCTGCCCATTAAGCCCAAAAGTATGGGTATGAAGTCCTTGTTACAGTTAAGTAGGAAACAAGCATCCCACTCGGTTCAGCTTGATCCCTGGCACATGCTGGTGGATGGAGAGTGCAGCTTAAACGCTAATGCTGAGGGAACATGTCCAAGGTTACAATACAAACTCAAAAGCAAGGCCCCTTTCCTGCCTCCATGCCCGCCCACCCACCCCTCTCCCATACCCCTGGTACAAACCCCATTAAAACTGTACAGGAGCCAAACTTTTATTCCTTAAAGAATTACATAAATACTGAGTTTAACACTTAGAAAAATAAAGTAATTTTCTTTTTTTTCTTTTTTTTTTTTTTTTTCTCTCCAAGGCTTCTTTTGTCTTTTAACTTAAAAAAAAAAAAAAGTTACAGTAGCTGCTTCTTCCCCTAAGGACTCAGCAGCTTCTCTCACTTGCTCACTCTCCCTCCAGGGACAGGGCTAGGTAGCAGAGCCATTCACAGCAATTCCCATGCAGGACCAAGCATGCCCCAGCCCTTCTCCCCCAGCCTTACTGAGCCTGTACAGGCATCACAGCTGCTCCCCTGCAGCCCAGGATGGCCTGCAGGTCACCCTGCTGCTCAGAGGAAGAGCCTGCCACCTGCCCAGCAGCTCAGTGCCCCACGGGCTCTTCCCTTTGACATTTGAGTTGTTTCTCCACCTTGCATCAGATACAGAAATTTAGAAAGCGCTGGCTGGAGCTGCAGGGGGATGTAGGACAGACCCAGCCACGTTCCCCTGGGTGTATGGAGTCCAGAAGCAGGGTGAGGGCTGAGAGTGTGGGGCTGAGCAGAGCACAGGGCCCCTGAGGAGCTCGCCAGGGCATCTTTGTGTTCCTGGGCATCTATCTCACCACCACCTCACCTGTGCAAGGGCAGCTGCCGGGGCAGGGCCAGTCAGGCTGTAAATCTGCCAGGCAGCCCAGCGAGGAGGCACTGAGGGCAGAGGGCTCACTGTAGTGCATACGAGGAGGACAGGGCCACGTGCCACCAGCTGTGTCCTGCCCTCCGGGGAGAGGGCATGCAGGCCCAGAGATGCACATGCAAGCTGGCCCTTCTCTCCTGTCCGGAGCCCAGGGTGAGTTGCTGCGGCCAGGACCTGTCACCCCCACAAAGGCACATTGCTGAGGCCAGCAGCACAGCCACAACCCACTCTGCTCCAAGCTGCACCTGCACGACAGCTCCGGGTCTCAGCTGAGCCCCACGCAGAGTAAATACTCATGGGCAAGGTGACTCAGAGCACCCAGAAGGAGCCAGAGCCTCCAGCTGGGAATGGCCTGCAGTATTTATTTACAGTGCAGAGCAATCCTCCCCTCAAAAGACAAATTTCTTTGGCTGGCGTGAGACAAGCACAGCTATTGCAGCATCCAAATGCCCCAAGCCCTGCACGGCCCCAGCACGGCTCCACCCGGGGTGGGTCCTGCAGCCCCACGCGCATGCCTGTGTGTGTGGGGGTGGGTGAGTGCGTGTGTGTGTGTGCATGTGTGGATGAAGGAAACGTGAAAAGGCAACAATAAATAACTGGTGCAGTCTGTACGAGAAGGAGTCGCTGCCAGCCCCAACACTGGCATGACAAGCCAGAAAACAGAAGGCCGGCAGCAGAGGCCTCTCAGTCACTCTTGACGCTGTGTGAGGTGTCCAAGTTGACCACCTGCAGCTCCGTCAGGCTGCTGCCACTGCTGCTCTGCTGCCCGATGACAGCCATCTAGAGAGAGAAGGGAGGAGGAACCACTGGGGGACAGCACGCCCGGAGACCGTGTGTGCCAGCAGCCAGGGGGCACTGTCCTTCCCGGGCACCCATCCAAGGAGGATGAGACTCCCTCACCCAAGGGTGGGTAGCACAGAGCGCATTCCCAGACCTGAGGACTGATCCTACCCAGCCAGGTCTGCCCAGACACACAAAGGATGTGCAGGCAGAAGAGCAAGAATAAGCCCTGCACGCACCTTCAAGACCTACTCTGTGCCTACCTGGTGAAGCTGGACAGCTGAGACTGGGATCTGAACCGTGCCTGATGGGGCTGTCAGGAACACTTGGGGGACGCCACCTGCCACAGAGAGAAGCACAAATGACACTGTCCCTTAAAAAGGGTTCCCCCATGGATCATTTATCTGAGCTCCATGGAGCTACTCAATGACAAAGCTGCCTATCTGCACACATGGAGACATTCCAGAAGAAAGCCACATTCACCAGTTTTCCAAATGCTGGGAGAAGCAGGCACAAGGCCTCAATCCAAGTCTTGCCTATGTGGCTTCATGCTACTTTGCCCCCCTCTCCAGAGCTTCCTGGCTCCCTGTGCTGCCAGCCCATCCCAGAAACCTCACCCTCCTTTTTACCCATCAACAGCTCGTGCAATCCTTTGCACGAGTGAACGGCAAAACCTAAAAACACACATCGAGCATCACCCTTGCCAGGCCTTTGTGCAGCCACCAGCACTGCTGGGAAGAAAACCCTTTGTGATACAGCATAAATACACATGGGAAGAGAAAAACCAGGGTGTCAGTGCACTCTCAGGGAGCACTGCCCTGGCCAGCTGCCTTACCCTGATCCTGGACCTGGCCGTGGGACACCTGCATGGCTGAGGGCGCCTGCGGGAAAGCGTTGAGCACGGCGAGCCCGCCGTCGGCCAGGCCGGAGGTGGGCGCGTACATCACCGCGTGCGGGCTGGGGTACATCATGTGGCCGCCCACGGTGGTTGGCACAGACGACGTCATGATGGTCGCTGGGAGGGTCACTGCCAGCGGGACAGAGCACATGTGAGCACAGAAAGGAACCTGCCGCGCTCATAGGCCTGCTCAGCACCCCCATCCCAGCCACCCCAGGGCGTGCTGTGCTGAGGCACAGCTCATGGAGATACCTATCTCTGTCTTCCACCCCAGAGAAGAAGCAGGAGAGCTCAAACCTCTCCTTTCATGAGTATGAAGGGGCAGGAAAACACGGTAGCCAGACATCCCAGGACTAAATTCAACTTGTATCTCAACTCCCCGATGAAACTTCAATAGAGCTGTTGAACTAGATTAAGCCTGCATCCAGGCACCTGAACTCAGATTCTGCTGACAAAGAGATGCCTTCTGCATAGACAGTAAAAATCTCAAGCAGATGTGAGCCAATGCCTTGTGCTAGAGGCAATGCTGGCTCACTAAGAAACCCCCTGAGAACTCAGCAACCTGTTCCCAGCTCCATGCTGCAAGTGAGAGCAGATGATGTATGTGGAGAGGCTCTGAATTCCCCTGTAAGGTACCCTACGCCTACATAGGATACAGTGTAGCACAGGACCTGGCAACAGGGAGCACTACACCTGGGAAACTGTCAGCCTTGGATAGAGCTGGCCTGAAGAAGGAAACTGGCCAGGGTGCTGGTGTGAGGTTTGTTGGTGTGAGGTGTTTTCAGCAGTGGTTAGGAAGGCAGACAGAAGGTGGGTACCGGTACCTGTTCCGCTGGAAGAGGTCTGGGTAAGGTCAGTGCTGCTGTCACTAGAGGGAGACGTTTGCTGCGGTGCCTGGTGCACCTGGATTGCCTGGACTGGAACCTGCTGAGCCATGGTACCACCTGGGGAGAGAGAGGAGCCTGTCAGGCCCATGGCTCCACAGCGATACAGGCACTCTGGGCCATGTGAAAGCCCCAGTCCTTCTCTGGCTGCACACAGCTGCACACACTGCTCTGTGCTGCACCGGGAGGGGCCACACAGAAGCAGTGTGTGGCAGAAACCAGAGACCAAAACCTGCTCTTTCCTGGCACATGGGCCAGGAAGGGGTTAACTGGCCTACGAAGCTCCAAGACTGAAGAAAAGGCCACAACAACTTTTGCCCAACTCCTAGCCGTGGTTCAAGAACATCTGGGATCCTCCTTGCCATTCCTGGTTCCACCAAGACACAGAACAGATGTTGGGAGGAGAGGGCCCAGCCTTTCCTCCCCAGAGAGGAGCCAGTTCTGCAAGGATCACCCTGCTGCAATAAGTGGAACCACAAGAGCCCAAATGCCCACACCAGCTGGGCTCTGCTGCCTTCACACTCTGGAGCCCAGCTCCATCCTCCACAGGGCACTCAGGGTGCAGCTCTCACCCCTCTTGTGACATTACAGTGCCCTACAGAGGGATTAGAGAACAGCTGGTCTCATGGTGTGCATCCCAGAGCTGCAGGCCACACAGCCTCTGCCCCAGACCACTCCCTGCAAAGTACTTCAGATCCAGAAACACAGCTTGGCACAGCAAGGTCTCCTAAGGCTGAGGTCCTGCCTCCAGAGGGAAGAGCAAGGGATGCCAGAGAGCAAGAATCACTGGCCAGCTTGCTCAGACTGGGCATTTCCCCACACATCACACCCCAGAGACACACATCAGTTAATTCTCCTCCTCCAGATCACAAGGGAAATCCAGTTCCCTTGAATGGGAGCCTGCTGTCTGCCCAGGCCCCCAGGAGCTTTAAGCATTCCAAGAAAGCACAGGAGTTACCAGAGTCATGGACTCAGGCACAAACAGGCAGGACACAAGAAATACTGTGTCACTCAGCACTGGTCCTCAGATGATGGATGCCACCACAAAGGAGACCTCAGCCCTACTCTGAAACTCCATCCAGGAACAAGCCCAGCCCAAGAACAAACACCTGGACAGCCTTAACTCAGAACAAGAAGAAATTCCTACAAAGGACAGTGCACACAAGATAGCAGAGCAGCACCATTACTCTGCTCTGGGTCTCTCCTAACCTCTGCACTGTGGTTCAGTGGCTGACTGCAGATACAAACACAGAAGCAAGGGCAGCTGCTCAGAGCCAAATGCCAGCACTTAATAAACAATCACTGGGCACCTCAGCCCCTGTACTACCCCTCCATCAGTTCTAGCAGCACAGCTCATCCTCAGCACAGCTGCACTAGGGACCTGCCTCTCCTGCCTTTGTTAGCCACAGGCCAAGCCCTGGGGCATGAGACTGAAAATCTGCTGCTTGCCTTGGTCTGCATCCCCCAGGATGCTGCTCCTGCTTATGTCAAGTATTTTCTGCCCTGTCTTCCCATCTCTCCCCAGCAGCCGCAGCCAGGGTTCCCTGTGCTGTGCCTCCTCTGTGCTCCCACGGTCAGGGGTCAGCTCTGTGGCCAGGCCCAGGCCCCCAGAGACACCTCCATTCCCCATCTCTAGCAAGATGAGGAGGAGAAGTAGTGAGTGCTGACCTGTCAGCGACACAATATGCCCTCCAGCTCTGGCAGGGATGTGGAAGACTGCCTGCTGTGCCTGCTGCAGCTGTCCAGCTGTACCCATGACCAGCTGGCCCTGCTGGCTGGAAAGAGCCAGGGAGTGTGGCTGTAAGTGAGTGAGAGGAATGGCAGGGGTCCCTGGAGAAAGGGAAGCAGCTGCTGAAAGGAGGGAGAAAGAAAGGCTCCATCATCACCAGCTCTTTTCACTCCCTCCAGGCTTCTGGGTGCTGCCCTGGGGTCCCAGCTCAGCTCCCTGCCACCTCCCAGCAGCAAGGCCAGCTGGTAGCTCTCTAAAGAAACACTCACTACATGACCCTTCTCCAGCCACTGGGTTTGAGCATGGAATCACAGCCAGGCTCACCTTACAGCAGCAAACACTCTGCTTCCCTTCTTCCCCTGGAGAGAACAGCAACACACTCCAGGTGCAGACATGGATGAACACAGTCCCTAAAGGCACTGACCTGACATGAGGGTGAAGCCAGTGGGTATCGGCATGAGGCCCCCAGACGTCACTGCACTGGCTCCAGTAGTCTTCAGCACTGTCCCGTTGGCACTGGTGACGGCATTGGGGCTGATGCTGGCAGACACTGGCGCCAGGTAATTGGTGATGGGGAATGACGGGCCACTGCTGACCTGCATGGAGGTCGAGGTGGTCGGGGCTGTCTGGATGGACGTTGTTCCCGGCAGGTTGGTGACAGTGAACGCGGGTTTCAGGGCGTCCTACAAAAGGAGACATTGTGACAGCTCGCACCAGCCCATGAGGCATCTGCCGTGAGACCAAACCAGGCTCTGTAGGTTGCATCATCCCCTTTCCAAACTATACCCCCCACAGCCTGCTGCCAGCACATGGAGCAGAGCCAGAGGAGCAGAGAAGAGCTGCTTGCACAAGCATGAGGAGAGCTGGAGAGAGCTCCACATAAACTTTAGATGCTGGCCCAGGGCCACAGAGGTCCCCTGAGAACCCTCCCTACAACACACCAGGGGACAAAGCAACTGTTCCAGTCCCCAGGAGTCCCCAAAATGTCTAAGAAGAGAATAGCCTCTTTTTGGCACACACCAGGCAAAAGCAGCCCTTGCAGGGACAAATATAAAGGCATAGAGTCTCCTGTCAGGAACACACACCACTTCCCTTAAGGCAGGAAACATAAGACCAAGAACAAGCAGAGAACTGGCTCTTAAAAGCAGCTGTACACTGGAAGTGATGGGGGAAGAGGTGACTAAAGGCAAACCTGGACACTAGGGAGGCCCAAACCCAGCCCTGACAGCAGCTTTGGCAGGCCCTGGGGAATGCCTCCACACATCTCCTGAAGCAGAGGCCAGGAGAACCTGACCACACAGGAAGCACCTATGTGCCAATCCACTGGCAGGAGATGGGTGTGAGGCAAACGCTTCCAAAGGACCCCCCCACGTGTTCACTGCAGCCAGCACGGTCCTGCAAGGAGCGTCAGAGGACAGCACTGCCAGGGGAGCTGAGCACCAGGAAAGGGCTCTGTGCTGGGCCAGCACTGGCCTGAGAGACTGGCATCCCAGGTGTGGGAACGAAGGCGGAATGTGTGTGCCAAGCTGCAGCAACACTTTCGTTTCCACAGCCACAAAGCATGTGGCTGGATGTGCCTTGCATCTGCAGGAACCAACCAAGCGCAGCATGACTCCTGCTGCCTCTGGCAGTCACACCTCACCTAACTTCCCTCCATCCCCCAAATCCCCTTTGGAATACCCAGGGTGCCCGTGACTCCTCTCCTGCCCTGCTCATCTGGCCAAGAGCACGCTGAGAATGCAGTGCTTCACAGGAGCCCGTGTCACAGAGCGCAGGCAACCTGCTGTGCCCGTGCCCTGACACAGCTGCCAGCACGCCTGGCAAGAGTTAAGGCTGACACACTCCCACCCCTCCCACTGCAGCTGGTGGGCCCAGCTCTCCCACGTGCTAAGCCTTGTTCCCAGCTTGTCAAGCTGCCAGGAGCAAGGAATTCACAGCTCAACGAACAGCTAAAAAAGGGAAGGCAGCCCATTTTGGACAGGGGGATCCAATCCCAGGCACTCAGTCAGGCTCCAGGGCCCAGGGAGGGAGGAGAGCAACACCCCTCTGCCTTGGCACCGCGGTCCCTGAAGTCCAAATTAGCAGAGGCACGTGATAACAGAGCAGAGCCCAGCAGAGGCACTTTCCATTAGCTCAACCACAAACTCCTGCCATCCCACATGGGACATGGGAGGCTGTGGGTGCCCTCCCCACGTGGGTGACAGGGCAGAGCTCTCCCCAGCCCACTAGGGAGCCAGAGCAGAGCTGGGCAGGACAGGTGCTGTTCCCAGTTGGAAAAGACAGGGTTGCTCATGCCCAGCTATAGCTCTAGGGTAGTATACCCATGAGATATAACCCCCAAGCAGCCAGGGCACTTAGCACCCAGTCACACTCCATACTCCCAGGCCTGGAGAAGGCATCCCAGAAAGTTCACAGCACTCTACTCAGGGAGATTCTCAGGGCTCCCTAGAAGCACGAGGGCAAACCTCAGTACAAAACAAAGGTGCTTGTTTGGGAGAGAGGCTGTGGCAACAGACTTGAATCATGCACAGCTCATCTGTGCCCTCCCAATTCTGACCCTGTTGAGACTCAGATTCCTCCCATCTTTATTGTGCTTCTCTTGGGCTGCAGCAACAGCTCCCAATACAGAAAGAGAGCTGGGAGAGACTTTGGGATTGGACACCCACTGTCATCTCCTCATAACTCTCAGTGATACCTTGGGCACCTTGGCTCTTCTCAGCACCCTGCAAAGCCCAGACCACATCCATGAGACAAGTCATGGGTCACTTCAGCAGACATCACCCAAGGGGCCGGGGACAGCAGCCCTGAAAGCTCTTCCCTTCCTGATCCAAGCTCCACATCCATTCCAGCTCAGGGCAAACCTCAGTGTCTGCAGAAGCAGCCCACAGCAGAGGTGCAGCACAGCAACAGGTGTCTGCCCAGACCCTCACCAGGCCAGCTGATGCCCATCCTGGACCACAGCAGGGTCTTGGGGACAGAAACGATCCCACTCCACAGCTTTTAGGGACTGCCCGAGGCAACGTTGTTCAGCATGGCCCAGACACCCAGACAGAATTATTACACAGGTGTAGCAGGACAACAAGCCTCAGAGGGGTATGGGAAATCCCAATCTGGTTTCCAACACCTGGTCTGTGTTCCAGATGTAGAAAGTCCCACGTTTTCCCATTCCAGAGAGATGACCAGATCGGGGCTATTCCCTTGCTCTCAGCCCAATCTAGAGCCTCTGAGCTCCTTCCAAAATATCCTTTCCCACACAAGCACACCCAGGAGACTGCACACAGGCAGTGTCCTTTGGGGCCTGCAAAAGATGAGAGAGGTATCACTATGAGGATACAGCTACTGTCTCTAAAGTACAGCAAGCCCCAATCCCAGCACCCCAGCAGGGAGTTTGGGTCTGGCACAGCAGGAGGATTTCAGAGCTGCTGCTGGTGTAGCACAGAGGAATAACCAGCAGGCTGCTGACTGCAAGTGACAGCCTGGCTGTGTTGCTCTCCCCACTCTGCTGCAGCACTGAACACAAGCAGGTTTTGTCCATACAGAGGTCTGAGAAGCAGAGTTCACACAAGACCAAAGTGTCTTTTGGAGCATCCCATGTGGCTGGAGCTGACAGTCCAGGCACCCAATCTCCTGCCACCTCCTCCAGTGAGGCACCTGCAACCCAGCCTTGTGCACCAGTCACCCATCAGCAAGCCCCAGCCACCCAGCATGGCCCATGCACAGGCTCCTTTCATCCTCAGAAGACTCCTTGGTCTATCTGAATTGAGCTGGTCTCTGCCCAGCCACCAACCAGGCTTCCAGGCCTGCAGAAGGCACAACAGGACAGCCCTTGTCCCCAGCCCCAGGGCTTGCCATGGCAGGAACTCTCAGCCAGCCAGGGGTGGATTTATTCACAATGTCAAGCAGAAGACAGGGCCATAGGGCTCCTCCAGCCTCTCATCAAATGCTGGCTGTGGCCACAAAGCACCCCACACTAAGCATTGGCACTGGGATGGAGCTTTCAGGGTTGCATCAGACACGGAGAATAGAGAAGTTGTGTTAAGAAGGTCTCTGCAGAGTAACTGCACCCCAAGGGCACAGTTCCCTTGGGGCCAACTAGCAGAACTTCCAGGAAGAGTACAAAGGGATATAATGTGGTCAAGTCTCATGCCAAGGCCAGGTAATTTGTCTCATTACAAAATGCCCACAGGACTTGCCTTTTCATCCAGGAGAAGCCCAGGAGGCACAAGTCCTTACAAACACAGGGCTGCACAAAGGAGAGATTGCTGCTGTTAGAAGGCTTCTTTGCCGACTGGATAGGGCTGGCACCGCTTACAGCAGCAACCAGAGGCAGCCAGGGAAGACATGACAGACTGGGACAGCCAGGACTGCTGCTGGGATCCCATCAGCAGGAGCCATTCTCAAGGACTGTTAAGGGCTGCAGCACAGAGACTCCAGCCACACTTGGGCCCACCACAGCTCCTCTGCCTGCAGGGATCTCTGGGGCTGCTGATGTTTCTCAGGGCTCAGCAGCAGTTGAGCTTTTGCTTGGTGCAGCACTACACACATGTGGGGAAGTGGACACTGAGGAATGGGGGTACCCAGCAGCACCATGACCAGAGCTGTTGTGCTGTCACAAAAACAGGCAGCTGAATACCCCAGCAGCCCCAGACATGCTGGGCACATCTCAGTGCTGCACTCACTACCTTCCCAATTACAGCTGAGAGGTCTCCAGGTTCTGTCTGCTTAATGTCTAGAGGCTACTGCACGGCAACAATGCTGTGGCTTGAGCAGGGACAGCTGGAGAGCTCCTACGACAAGGCCACTGGAAGAACACTTTTGCAGCAAGCCTGGTACCCATGACACCGGCACAGCAGGGCTGTTCTAATTCCCAGCACCCAGCAAAACTGCACACAGGCCTGGGAAGCTGTGGCAGAGCCCCATATTCAGCACGGCATCCCAGTCTTGCACCACAAACTTCCCTGCCTCCCATCTCCAAGCACCTGCGGATCTGAGCACCAGCCCGCAAAGGAAGCGGCAGGGATGTGGGACACAGCTCAGAGGAACAGTGCCAGGGAGTGCAGGGACAAGACCAGGGCCCTTCCAGCAGAAAACTGACTCTGCCCAACCGTGCACCCACAGCCAGGCCACCCTGGGCAAAAGGCCACAAGTAACACGGGCAGGCAGGGGCCAGCATCTGCAGGGACAACAGGCAGGGAGCAGAAATGGTCTGTCCAGCCAAATGTTTCCATTCCCCATGTCCTCCCTGCCCCCTTCCAAAACAGCACCAAAGCAAGAGACAGCTGCAGCTTATAAGGAATGTGAGGGGCCCTGCCAGGGACTCTGGCGAGGGAAACCAGGCCTTATAAGGCCATGGAGGCAGAATCAAATTTTTATCAATGAGTGTGAGAGCATGGAGACGCCTGGGGAGAGATAACAGTGCTGAAAGCTGGCCAGGGGGGTGGGCTGGGCCAGTGGGGAGCCACGCTGCAAGGGCCAGGAGCAGGATACCTGCCACCCGCTTCCCTCCCTCTCTCAATCACCGCCACTATCAGCCAAGGAGCCAGACAGCCCCGAGATGACATGACACAAGCTCGCTGCAGTGGCAGCAAAAGGGGACTCATCCTCAGCTCCCAGCGCTGCTGTTTAGAGAGGGCTGGGGATGATCAGGGCTCCCAGCACAGCCCAGGCTTCCCTGGGTGCCCAGGAGCATTACCTTGGTCTCCCCGCTGCTGTCCGACTCGGACACCTGGTAGGTGAGGTCCGTCTCCTCAAAGCCAGTGGCACTCATGCGCTGGTCAGTGGTGGGGTCTGAGCGTGGCGGCGAGTCCGGGGAATTGAGGCACGTCTGGATCAGCGCCTTCCCCGTCTCGCTGGTGATCATGGGCTGCAGCTTCCGCGTGGCAAACGTGTACACATGGCCCGTCTCGCTGGCCACCAGCAGCAGGACTTGAGTGCCAGTCAGCGTGGAGAGCTCATAGGCCTGCCAGCGAGACAAGGGAAGAACAGGGAGTCACAGGTGACAGGGACAGCACACAGTGCAGGACAAGAGTCCCTGCATGTTCCCGCAATGGCTTTCCTTCTCTTCACACCAGCTTCAGCTCCCTGCAACCCCAGAGGAGCTGTAGCCTCTAAAACCAAGCCAGTACTGGCTCCCCACAGGTTGAACTGCCCCATGCTGTGTTCCCATCTCCTTTAGCACACCCTTAGGGGATGTGCCTGCCAAGAGGCCATGGGTAGAGTGCTCCCCTCAGTACAGTAGTCTGACAACATGGGGACATGGGATTGTCTTCATTCTGGAAATCCTACTGGCTTTTCCACACATATCTGGATACCTCCCTCACCTCACCCTCATTGATGTTACTTGGCACACATCTCTGCTACCTCATTCCCCTCACCAACATCCCCATCCAGGCTCCGACCCAGATTTCCCTCTCAGGCTCCAGACCTCTGAGCACAGCTGCACCCAAGCACCCCTGCAGCAAGGCCACCATGCCCCAGGTGAGGAATACCTGTGCACTAGGAAGTGCACTCTTCACATGCCACCACTGCACACCCAGTGGCCTCACAAAAGCTTCTACAGATAGGATGGCCTCATTCCATGTCCCGTGGTCCCGTACCTCCAAGATGTGCCCAGCGGTACCTCACACCCATTCCCACCTTCCCAGAGTGCATGATGCCCAGCTGAGCTGCGATGCAGCACTACCCAGTAGACCAGAAGATGCTATGAGCACCACCAGGGATGCAGATCAGCCAGCAGCATCCAAAATCCCCCAAGTTCCTAATCTGTCTTTGCACACCAGGAACCACAGACAGCACTCCGGACCGGCCGAGACGTGGCGTTGGTCCCTTCCGTGGCCGAAGCAGCCAGTCCTACCGGGGGCAGGGCAGGCAGCTGTGCCACCGAACACTCGGTGTTTTGGTGGTGGCTCACAGCGAGGGGCACCGAGGGCACCGGTCGGCACCGGCCCGAGGCTGGACCCCGCACCGGGATGGGCCCCCCGGGGCACATCACACGCCTGGCGACCGCCAAGCACGGCGGCATCCCCCGGCCCCGGGGGCTCCCGCTCCCGGCCGCCCGGCTCCGTGCCCGCAGCTCCGCCGGGGGCTCCCGCGCAGCCCCCCGGAAGGGGCTGGTGCCGGGCCACCCCCCCCGGTCCCGCCCGCGGGACGGGGAAGCCGCCGCCGTTTCCGGGCACGGCCCGCCGGCCTGCTCAGCGCTCGGACCGGGCCGGGACTGCCGCGGACAGGTGGATGCCGGCCGGCATCTCCGCCCGTGCCGGACCGGACCGCCCCCCCGCACCGGCCGGAGTCGCGGGGCCGCACCTTCTTCATGATGCCGGTCTTCCTCTTGCTGAAGGTGGTGTAGCGCCGCAGCTTGTTGTCGATGAACTCCATCTTGATCTTCACCCGGCCCCGCGTCTTCTTCCCGGGCTTGGCGCCGCTCACGGCCCCGCCGCCCCCGCCGCCGCTGTAGGCGGCCGCCGCCGCCGCTCCCGCCGCGGGCCCCGCCGCCGCCGCCGCCGCCGCCGCCTCGGCCAGGCCACGCTTCACGCCGCGCCGCTCGCCGCCCAGCTCCTCCTCCTCGGCCGACTCCGAGTCGCCCTCGCTGCCGCTGTACAGCGCCTCCCGCTTCAGGCAGCCCCCGGGCGCCCCCGCCGCCGCCCCGCCGCCGTTCGCCCCACGCGGCACCGGCGACCGGCCCAGCCCCGAGCCGCGGGCCAGCGCGGCGGCGGCGCCGTTCCCGGCCCCGGCCTGGCTCGGCAACATCGCGGCGGCGAGCGCGGGTCGGGTCGGGCCGGGTCAGGCCGGCCCCGCCATGTCCCCGCCGCGCTCCGCGCTCACGGCCCCGCTCCGCCGCCGCCCCCGCCGCGCCGCGCCGCCCCCATATAAAGCGATACAATGTTGCCTTTTATGGCGAAGGCGCTCCTTATATGGGGCGAGACGGCGCCCCGTCGGGAGGCGCCGTCCCATTGGCTGGCAGCCGCCGAGCGCCGGCGCCCATTGGCCACCGGTTGGCGTTTGATTTGCATACGGTCGGACCGCGCTCGCGTCACGCCCGGGTTGGAACACGCAGGGCGGCTCTTAAAGGGACCGCGCCGCCGGACGGGACAGCGGGCGCTCGGCCCGGACACGGACCGAGGCGGGGACCGACCGGGGGCTGCGAACGAGAGCGAGGACACCCCCGGTGCCAGCCCTGCCCCGAGCTCCCTTCCCACCGCCAGCTCCGGGCACGCGGAGCTCTGGCACGGTCCTCGTAGGGGACACAGCACGTGTCTCAAAGATTGCGTGCCTCGGCATCCTCAGGATCCATCCAGCCGGCAGCGGCTCCGCCAGCAGCGATGCCACCAGCGCTGCTCCAGGCAGCTTCGCGGCCCGGCTGTTGTCACAGCCTGCAAGGGACAACGCGCCGTCCATTTGTGTCCGGTGGCTGCCGAGGCACCGAGAGGGCGTGGGGGCCACCTGGGTGTCCAGGGTGTGCAGGGCATAGGAGTGAAGCAGATCAGGTCCAAAACACACTTTGCTGAAGCTGATCACCACCGAGCGGAAAAAAGATCTCCCGTGTAAGAGGATGGGCCGCAGGTCCCTTCAAACCCGCAGGGGGTGAGGCTGTGGTTCCGCACCGCGGCCATCCATGCAGGGGGACAGAGCACCTGTGCGGGTGGGAAGGGGCTGTCACACCCTGGCTCATACCCTGCAGATGGCTCCAAGCACTTGGCACAGGTCACATCCTCCGTGCAGGTGTGACCCAGGAGCTCCAGAGCAGAGGGACAGCCCACAAAGGACAACTCTGTGCAAGGCACACTGCGCATAGGTCAGCAAAGGTGCGAGAGGGACAGCACAGCCCCAGAGCCCAAAGCTGTGAGGACAGACAGAGAATTCTTAGTTGACAAAAGGGGGTCTCCCACACACTGTCCTACAAACAGGAGCTGCAACCCAGGGCAAGGCCCCGCCTCCGGCAGCAGTGCTCTGGCCACAGACCCATTTTGTCTCCTGGAGTTCTGCAGCACCCATGGAGCGCTCTGCAGCTCGCACGGGCCCTTTCCATATCTGCCTCATCACTCAGAGGACACGCACGCTCAGCACCAGCCCTCACAGCTGTCCCCCACAGCCCAGGGCCAAGCTCCTACACAGCAAGGGAGTAACTGCAAACCCCAACACCCCCCTGCCTGCCACCGCCGCCTCCCCCTCCTCCCGCCAGCCATGCTCCTCCAGTGAGCACACATGCCATTTATAGCTCCCAGCAGGGCTGCTGGAACTCACATGCCTCCCATCACATGCCCTGGCCACCCTCCCCTCGAGCTGAGCACAAGCTACACCTGGCACAGGTGAGACCGAGGCCTGGCCGTGTCCCGCCAGGCTGAGGGAGGGTCAGCAGGACCCTCAGCCAGGCTGCGGACACCACTTTGGCTGGGGACAATGAGCACATGGACCTGATAGGCACAGCCAGGGTGGTCTGCCTGCTCAGCACGAGTGTGCAGTCACTGCAGGTAGCAGGACTTGGTTTCCTCTTGCTCATGGGAGAGCTACACACCCCTTTCCTCCTTCTCTTCCCTGGGCCTTCCAATTGCAAGGCCTTTTGCTCCCCAAGCTGCAGGGGTGTCTACACAGGCAAGAGGTGAGACCTGGCTCCTTCTGGGCTGGCTCATCCCTCCTCCTCCAGTCCTTTCCTTCCCAAGCCTCATCCTGTGGATGCTCTCCAAGATGCCTGTCCTTGTGCTCTGAACAGGCCCAGAGCTTCAGCCTGCCCCAGCTTCCTGGCATGCCAATCTCTCACCAAGGCAGCCAGACCCACGCTGGAGAGCCAAGCCCTGTCCCCAAGCCACCATCACCCACAGGACACAAGTCACCAGCAGGTCGTCCCTTGACCAAACCAGCAGCCACTGACAACAGGAAGCAGCTTAAAGCAAGTTTCCAGCCTTCAGGGATTTTCTTATTTACAGCCCCCACATAATAAAGTTTCCATTTCTAGCCCTGTTTAAACACAGCTTTAGGGCACAGCACTTGACAGCATGCCTTAAAAGTCTCTTAAGATTCCCCCAAAGTCCCCTTCAGACAAGCTGCCTGACAGCTCCACGGGAGCACAGACCCTGCTGCCAGCATGACCCCAGCCCTCTACATCCCCTTTTCAATCCTTTCTAGGCCATTGCAACAAGTGCTTCCTCACCCTTTTCCAGCTCTTCATCCATACTCCAGCAGGGTGCTGGGGATGTGATGGTTTCCATCCTGTTCCTAATCTTCCTACTACTGGTACTCCAGCTGCTTTTTCTGACTGCTACTGAGTACAGTTAGCTGCTCTTTTTTTAACAACCAGATCTCTTCTATGAGCTGTAACAACTAGAACAGAGGTACTGTTGCACATGGAAAACTAGGTTATGGCCTTTCTTAATTTGGTTTTTTTTTTTTTTGGCCAACAGACAGGTGCAGGAATGGGGCTGTTCCCTGAGGGGTGACCCCACGTCCTCATGAACAGGTATAATAAACCCACAGTACCTGAGCAGAGCAACAAAAGGTGTTGGCATCAGGGGCATCCACAGAGCAAGCCATGGAGTAAATCCAGCATCCACTTGGTTGTGAGAGAGAGCCAAAATCCTGACTGGATAATAAGGCTACCACCTATGCCTAGAAGACAGGGCTAGAGGCAAGGCCAAAACAGGAACATCTACAAGCTTGCTTAAAACAAACCTGAAAGCACAGGCTTGAGCTTAAATGCAGCTCAGGAGTGTGGGGGAGCCCCAGGTGAGGCTGCTTAGGACAATTAAGGCCCATTCGTTTCCACACAAGTGCCTGACACAGCTGCAGGAGAGCCACAGGGCAGCAGAGGAAATCCAAGCAAACCAAGCAGCCCTTCCTCAAGCTGCACAGCACTCATGGACCAGGGCTGCTCAAAGGATGCAGGGGGAATTTGGGTAACTTCAGGGCAAGAGAAAACACCAGGAACTTCCTGATGGAACTGTCTGGTTTGGATGTCTGTGCTTTAGGGAGTTGTTCATTGGGACTAACATCTGCTTGCTGCTCTCTTACACCGTTCAGCAAATGTTCAATTTTGGTCACAGCTGGTGGCTCTCTGGGTGGACCTGGGCTCTGATGGAGCCATGTGGTTCTTTCTGGCCCTGGATCCCCCACACACTCCTCTGCAAGGTGTTCCTTCAGTTTGGGCTGAGGCAATTGGATCCCACCTCTCGGCAACTGCCAAGGTGCTCTCCTTCTCCTGCAGGGACCCTGATTCCCTGCCTTGCTCCACCACTTTTAGCTGGGACTGTATTTGCTCAGCTTGCTGTTTCCAATTACTTTGGCCAACATCTCTCCCCTCCCCAACGATACAGAATTTTTTCATTATATCACTCCCAAAAATACGCAATCCCAACCCCCATCATTCTGCACTCTTTGGGTCTGGAGCTTGGCCTAGCTTCGGTGACTTTCCATTTGGGTGCTTCCCTGTAGTCACCAGGTCTTGTCTGCATGGCAAACAGGCTGTGGAGCCTGCAGGATGTGTTGGGACAAAGCAGAGCCCCCAGTCCTGATGCTGCTCACAGAACCAGCTCACTGCAGCCATGCTGTACCCTCCCAGGCATGAGATGCCTGCATGCACAGAGCTGGCAGAATGAGGGTGGTACCCCCAAAATCCTTGGCATCTCTGGTCTCTAGCCACGGCAAGGCTGAGATTCTGCTTGGCTAGGCCACCACAAGTGGCTTGGCTGCAGGAATCAGCCCACAGAGTGCAGTGCTCCTACCTGGAAGGAAGGACAGCAGACAGGAAAGTCCACAGGAATGGAATGGATGTGAGAAGTGGAACAAAAGGGCATCAAACAATAGCAAATGCACGGGACGGGTCACTTGCAAGTTGTAGAGCACATAAGCAGCAGTGCCACAACACTCACATGCTTCCCTCCCTCACACTGGGAGGGACTGGGGGGGACATGAGGCTGCAAGGAGTAGAAGGAAAGGCACATCCTGATCCCTCTGTCCCCACCAGGCACAGTGCCACCAGTCCCACACTGTGGCCAGGCCCCAGGTCATGGAGGCAGCCAGAGGTCAGGGTGGCAGTCACCTGCTGCCAAGCCTACTACACCAGGGAGCACCAGGTCCAGCAAACCAGACCTGGTTGTCCTCCTCTAGAGAGGGGCCCAACACCCAGCCACTGCCACAGCTTAGCTTGCCAAGAGACCTTGGCCTGGGGAGTCCATGTCTCCACCTGCAAGTGTTGGAAAAGGGACCAACACCTTTGGTAACTGGCAGAGCAACTGCCAGCAAACTTGCTTGCACCCACTTTCCAAGCCTGGACCAAATCTGAGCTCCGGGCCAGCCAGCATATTCCAAGAAATGAGCACTTTACCCCCTCCAGCACCTCCATAACCTCTTTGGGTAGCAGAGATGGGAAGAGGGTCCTGGACATGCCTGGTCCATCCCTGATTAAAGCAGAGCCAACTATGGGTAGTTCAGACTTCCTGGTCCAGCATTGGGTGTCTCTGATGATGATGATGGTGATGCCACAGCTTCTCTGGGACTCAAATCTTCATTACCCTTGAGGGGAAGTATTTCCCCTAATACCAGAATGAATGTCCCTTGTGCAGCTTGTGCCCACTGCCCCCAGTCCAGCCCCATCAGGCCTCCTGCCAAAGCTCAGATCTGTCTGTATAACCCCCCAAGCCAGGGCTGTGCAGCCAAGTGGAGCTGCTGGTCCCAGTGCCTCACTCTGGCTCCAAGGGACAAGCCCATGCTGGCCTGGCTCATGTTCATGCTGTGGGGACTGGGGCTACTTGTACACCACGCGCACACCTTTCCTCTCCCAAGGAGACTGCCAGGACCCTGCCATTGTTCTGGGCCACGAGCACAGAGGAGAGGGCTGCAGAGCACGTGTGACAGCAGGATATCCCCCAGGGTTCCATCCAGGCCTGGCCCTGCCAGCATCCTGCAAGAAGCTGAAAATCTCCTGTACAAACCCACAACCCACTGTGGGCTGTGGAGCTGCCCCAGGCCACAGAGGTGGGTGCACAAACCCAATCAGTACCTGAAGTGGGGGCAGCCAACCAACATGTCCCATGAGTGGTTGTTTGCCTGGAGTCTTGAGAAGGACATTTTCTCTTCAGACAAGTCCCTCTTGGAGAGCAACTCATGACTGCCCAGAGAGACAGCAAGTGCTGAGGAAAAGTGCTCCCTCAAGGCACACAGGGCCTGGGAGCAGCATCTCAAATTCACCTGAGAAGGGGGCAAAGGGGTTAAACACAGCAGACAGATGCCTGAGGAATGAGCCCCAAACCCAGGAGCCATGTGGAGGAAAACCGCTATCTGACAGCAGTATTTTACAAAGACAAAAAAACAAAACAAAACAAAAAAAAAAAGCGCCTTCTTTATTGAGAGCAGCACGTAAAAACCCAACAAAACCCAACCCTTCTTGGCTGCAGTACCCTCCACTCAAGCAAACAAACTAACCCAACTCTAGGCTGCATTCCAGTAACAGAAATACTATGGTAGGGAGGAGTCAGCGCTCTGGAAGAGGGAGACAGGGGGCTCTGCCCAGAGTCATAAGTACAAAAAAAGGCACAGGGTAACTGGGAAAGGTAGTGAGCTCCTTCATATGCCAGGCACTTTGTGCTCCTGTTGGCTGGCCTGTCCCCATGGGGAAGGGGAAGGCAGGCATGCCTAGCACAGACGGACGGACGGACAGAGGGCCGGGCCAGGCCAGCAGAGGTGGATGTGGTGAGCAGGGACGCCCGAGCTCTGCCGTGGGAGGGAGGGGCGGCTGCTCCATCCACACCAGCAGCCTGAGGGCACCGGGCTGAGCAGGCAGGGGGCAGGAGGCAGCAAGGGCTGTCTTTTGGGACCCACTGGGGAGGGGGGTGGGGCTGGGGTACACTGGCTTGTGCTTTGAGTCCAGCAGCTGCTGATGCTGAGCTGCTCGCTGGCGCATCGGGGTCAGCAAGGGGCTGTGGGAGTGCCAGGGGCTCCCCGGGCACACACAGACCCCTGTCCACCCCGCCACATCCTTCACCAGCAAGGGCTGGGGTGCTCAGGCTTTGCTGTCAGCTGGGCTGTCCCCCAGGGTGGTGGCAAGCTCGCTGAAGGAGGGCCGGTCCTTGGGGCTGGGGGCCCAGCAGCGCTGCATCAGCTTGGCCAGGCGGGACGGGCAGCCCTCGGGGGGCGGGAGCTTCGTCTTCCCTGACTGGAGACCTGGCACGAAAGGAAACATTGGCAAGGGGCGTGATCCTCTCTGGGGGATGCAAGGAGAGCAGGAGTTCTCCATGCACGCTGGGACAGCCTCCCCAGCCAGACCAGCACTGTCATCATACAGCCCATCTGGCCCCCTTTACCACAAGTAAAGCATCTTGTGCTGTTCCCTACAATTCCAGGGACAGCACAAGGTGCTCCACGTACCTGCTAGCACCTCATCATCTGCCAGTGGAGTGTAGGGCATCTCCCCATGCGTGAAGACCTCCCACATGAGCACCCCAAAGGACCACACATCCGACTTAGTGGAGAACTCATCTTCCAGCACGGCCTCAGGTGGCATCCAGCGCAGCGGGATCCAGGCCTGGCGGAAGTGGTAGTACTCGCTGCGGGGGCAGGACAGGCAGGCAGTGAGACTTGGTGCCATTTCATCCCCTCCCATTCCCCTGTCAGGCTCCCTGACCTGTTGTACACGTCCTTGCTGAGGCTCAGGGAGGAGACCTTGACCTGGCGCTGGGCGCTGACCAGGCAATTCCTGGCTGCCAAATCCCGGTGCACGAACCTGCCGTTGGAGAGGTGCTCCATGCCCAGGGCCACCTGTGTGCAGAGAGACACCTGACCCCAGAGAGCTGTCAGCACTGGCTGCCCTCCTTAGGCTCCCCAGCCCCAGAGCACTTCCAGAGCTGCACGGTCACCTTGTGTTTGGTAGTGAGTGGCTGTGGCTTCAGAGACTCATCTTTGCTTTTAGAGATTCTCAGAAACTGCTTCAGGTCCCCCTGGAGACAGACAGCAATTCAGAGTCAGCATCTCTACATACTGACAAGGCTCACTGGTCCCTGCAGTGCCTGGACGTGGCCAGCCCACAGATCCTCATCTCCTGATCCATGGTTCCTGCCTGTTCTCCTGGTCCCTGCCTTGTAGGGCAAGCCAGTATCTTGTTTCTGGGCCTCAACTGGCTAAGATTAGGGCAAGCAAGCCTGAAATCTCCAGGTTTTTCATGCCCCAAATTTATTTCTCTTCTACAAACTCCAGACTCCTCACAGCCCTTAGCATTCACAGCCATTCTCCAGCATGGAGTCCCACAACTTAGCTTGTATAGCGGAGCCCAGGACATAAACCAGAAATTAGGAGATTGCAGAGGACAAAGTCACCTCCAGGTCTTGCAGGAGACTCCTCCAGAGGCTGGGGACAGCAGTAAGCTCAGCCTGGTCTCCTTACACCTCGGCTGCCCTGTGCTGCCAGCCCATTGCCACACTTGAGGCCCCACTCCCTCTGCTGTCACATCCCTGCTTCCCTGCTGGCAGGGCCCTTACCAGGTCCACGTACTCCAGGACCATGTAGTGAGGCTCAGCCTCACGGCACAGCCCCAGCAGCCGCACCACGTTGGCGTGGTTCAGCTTCCCAAACATCTCTGCCTCCCGCCGGAAATCCAGCTGCAGCTGCTCATCCCTCGTCTGCAGGCTCTTCACCAGCACCAGCACCTCGCCCTCACCATCTTCTGCACCTTTGGCCTTGGCCAGGAACACTTCACCAAACTCCCCCCTGCCTGCAAGTGTGGGGAAGCACAGGGGAAGGCGGCGTGCATTAGGAGAGCAGGTGTGCTTGACATTCCAGGGGCTGCAGGGCCCTCTGTACCCAGCACATCCTGTTTTCTGGCTGGGACATGCTGGGGTTTCAGCCACAGGTGTCCTGCTGGAGTGGGGACATGGCCAGGGTGGCCCAGCATACCCAGGGTTGTGATTGTCTGCAGGTTGGAACGTGGAAAGTGCATCTTGTCCGTAGCGCTGTGGCGCTTGCTGGCCCCAGAGCTGCTGCCCAGGCTGGTCAAGGCCACTTCTTCCTGAATCTCTGCTGTCATCTGCCCATTCTGCAGCAAAGCACCGCCTGCCAGGGAAGCACAGACAGCTTCAGCATCCTGCCAGGCCACACAGTGAAAGCTCAGCCCCTCCTGGGGCTCTGACACTCCGAGCACTCCAGCCCCAGGCAGCAGAGTGGCCTGGCCTCAGTTTTTGCCCCATCTCTGGCAGCCCAGCAGCCACCCTTGAAATCAGATGCTGAGCAATGGCTTTGGTCCCAGAGCCAGCCAGCCCCATCTGGCCTTGTCCATCCCACTCAGTCATCCCCAAGCAGTGGCTACATCCAAACTACCGTGGACAAAACCCTGCAGGACAGCAGCAGGAGACGGGATGGGCGAGGCAGAGGTGGAGCAGATGGACACTGCTCACTATAGCCACAGTCTCTTGATATCCAAGAGACTCTCAAGTCTATCTGACACCAGCTGCTGCAGTCTGATGTCCCTGCTCCTTACTCCTCCAGCAAGCCTTGGGAATGTCCTTGGAAGTGCTGAACCTGTAAGACCAGACTAGCCTGGATTTTAACTGGCTGGGTTAAAGCAGTGCTAGGAAGCGCTGTCCTTGCAATCAGCCCCAGCAAGCTTTCTGCACAGGAACTTCACTAGAAATTTCCCTAGCACAAACACAAGCAGCCAGAGAACAGGACAAAGCACGATTGCCTTGAGAAAATAGAAAACCCTGCATTTCATAGGCACCTTGTAGAGAAATGACTGCATAGATGGCAAACCTTGATTTTGAATGTATTTACTGCTTGGATAAGACCTGGTTACTAAGAAGAGGTACTGTCCATAAGATGAAGGCAGGAGTTGGAATTTAAAGCAGGAACAGCCCTGAGCTAGGGTCCCTCACACCCCTCCAGCATCACTACTCCATTTCAGCTGCTCCTGGAATAAGCACTAGGCAAACAGCCACACAATAGGAAATTTTTAACGAAATTAAGACAACCCAGCACGAGGTAAATCCAACAGAGTCCCACTGCCTGTAGTTTCCATCACAGGCTGTTGCATCACACAGTGAGTGTACATGCCTGCTTACAATGCACATGTGCAAGGCAGGTACCAGCACATCCTAAGCAGGCCTGGCCACCCTGACAGGGACCATGGCTTTGTCACAGGTAGGACTGGAGCTGTGAACACTGAGATATGTTGACTTAAGAGCCATGCTACTGACATCTGTCTGCTCTCATGAGGTAGAGTAAGATTTGCAAAGATAAAAACAAAAAAACACCACTTACCCTATAAATCAAAGCTGGATGCTCCTCACACTCTCCCTGGTTCTACACTCATTATCAGCAGGACTGTCTGACCCTCTGCTGTCTGCACTCATGACTAATCGTGTCTCAAGACCACAAGCTTGAAGCCAAGAGGATAACACAAGACGACCACTGCAACTGTGCCAAAAAAATCCAGAAGGCTGCAGAGTGATGAGTGTGCTGCCACTGAGAGACAGCACCAGCAGGCAGCAACAAGAGCCACTTTTGAGAACACACATGTTCATGTTTCACAGAGCCTGGACAAGGCACTTGGTAACAAAAGGACAGGAGGCTTGATGTATCCAGCAGTCCAGAGAGGAACCAAGTGTGAGGAAGCTGCCTCCTTTGCCCACCTGCATGCAACAGACACAGGAGCATCTCCTGGAGAAACAGACTCAGCCATGCTGCCCTGGAGACACTAGCACAGAGATCAGTCCCCACAGCCATGAGCCTCCCCAAATGCTATGTCTGTATTCAACAACAACAAAAAAAAAAGCAGCACAGTCAGCCATGGATAGTGAGAGCAAGCTCTCCTTACAGAGGATGTGGCACAGCAAGGACGTGACCTTGGAAAGTAACTGGATGGTTAGGAGTGCACTGATCCACAGGAAATCCATAGCAAAGATCCACTGCAACTCTGTGGAGAGATTAAATCTGTCTGGACCCTGAGAGCACTGGAAAAGTCAGCTGGTGGTCAGCCAGGGAGTACCTGTAGGTACTCAGGCAGGTGCTGAAACACTTTGGGTCACCCAGCTAACGAGGGACCACATCAAAAAGAGGCAAAGAGCCAGATCTTAGAAGACTGTGGTGAATGGAATAACTCCACTAGAGCTGGCAGCAAACACAAACCACTTCACCAGAGAGGCTGTGGAAGTACCAAAAAGGAGTGTAGACATCTGAGAAGCTGGGTCTGCTTGTAAGAATGAGGATACACCTGGCAGCTAACCTGGTTCCAAATGAAGGGAATAAGAAGAGGCAAACTCTAGCAGAAAAGAAATATAATAAAGACAGGCCAAGATAAAAATCTGAGGCCACCTCAGAAACAATTGAAAGAAATTCTTTCCCAGGAAGGGGATGCTGGCCAGAGCCTGCTGGCACAGGTGAGCTACCTGTGACTTTTCCACTGAAAGATCTCACAGTGGTGGCAGATGCAGAGCACAGAGCTGCTGAGATGCTCCTGCATCCCTGCTCCTAGGAGGTTCCCCACAGCCAGACCTCTCTTCTGGAGGTTTGGCTCTGCTCAAAGTGCCAATGCAAGGAGAAAACCAGGAGGCAAACCTAGCAGTTATGTTTTGCCAGGCCCTCACAGACCTCAGAGCATGTGGTCAGGATGTGGCTGTGTGCTGGAGAACTGGGAGGGAGAACATCTGCATTTATGGGAAGTATGAATGGGGAGATCCAGGGAATTAGGGACAGCAAGCTGAACTGCACCCCACCACTTCCAAGTCCTCACTGGAGATAACAGAGGGAGTTCAGTGACACATCTTCCCTTCAGCACCAGGAGCAGCTGAAGTCTGATTTGAAGAGGCCAGCAGAATACTACTGTTTCATTACATTGCACCAGGGATCCTTCCCTCCCCTGGGACATGTGATCCCACGGGCAGGTGCTGGGATGCAGGAGTGAGACACAACTCAGCAGGCAGAGATGGCACAAGGTGAGGCTGGGATTCAGGTTTCACACTGACTTGCCCATTTCTCACCTGGCAGCAGGTCTCTGCCATCAGCCAAAAACCACAGAGTGAGAGACCATGGGTTAGGAGTCCTCCTATCCCCTGCGAGCTCCCTGCCCCTCAGGCTCTCCTGCACAGGGACAGAGAGCTGTGGTGAAGCCCTGACCCTCAGGCGTACCGGCCTCACCGTTCAGACACTCCATCTCAGGCTCCTCGCCCTCTGGGTGCTTCTTCAGCCTCTTGGCTTTTCTCCTCTTCTTACAGTAGAACATCAGCCCCAGCACAATAATAATGTAGGCAACAGCTGCCCCCACTGAGAGCCCAATGGTCTGGATCATCTTGTAGGTGTGTGGCTGGCAGGTCCCTCATCCTCTTCTGCTGCTGGCTTGTCTGTGGGGCAGAGAGCATCCAGCACATGGGGGTGTGGAGGGATCTCCCAAATCCTGCTCAGGAATGTGCTGGAGGAATGTGAAAAGCCTCCAGCCCCCTACCCACTGCTGTGGCCACCTCCTCACCCAGCCACAGCACAGCTGGGCACATCCCACAGCACACTCTGCTGCATTCCAGCGGGGATGCTGCTGGGACTGCCTGGTAGGCACAACCAGAGCCACAAGCAGGGCCTAGAACTGCCAGGGATTCCAGGAGGTCACGTCCCAACCCTGGGCACCTTCCTTACCTACAACATAGAGGAATGCCTCCCGGTGCTTGATGTTGCAGCTGTTGCCAGCGATGCAGGTGTATTTTCCTGAGTCCTCGGAGGTGACGTCGTAAATCACCAAGGAGCCATTGGGCATGATCTGAATCCTGCCAACCACACACACAGAGCTCTTTGCAAACACCAAAGGGCAGAGGCAGGCCTGGGGTACCTGCAGCCCCACGTCCCCACTGCCATCAGCTTCCATCTCAGGCTGTGCAACACTTAAGAACAGATGACTGAAGCTCAATCACAGCTTGGCAGGCTGTGGCAGTAAGGGAAACCCTGGGGCCAGCAGAGTCCAAGTCCTGGCACGTGGAGTCAATGACGTGCCACCAAGCTACAAACCCAGGACTGCACCACTGGCACCCTCATACTGGGCAGGGATGAGGGGTACTTGGGAATGTCCTGCTGTACCACGTGTCAGTTTGGAATGGAGGCTGTGTACCTGGGCAGGAGCTTGCCGGGATCCAAAATCTTGTCCTTCCCTTTCCACTGGATGTGCGGTACGGGGTCCCCCTCTGCCTGGCACTGGAACATGGCTGTGTGGCCCGGGTACACCGTTGTGGGCTCTGGCTCCAGCTTGAAGGTGACGTAAACTGAAGGCAGAGAGGCCAAAATGAACTCTGTCAGCTCCTGGGAATGGTGCTAAGCTCCCACCAGGGAGCACAGCCAGCACGGTGGCACAGTGGCACGTGCCCTCCCAGGCTGCATGCAAAGCACTGACAAACTGTGAGACAGAGCTCAGGACCAGGCCAGACACTGCTTTCTCTGCCACCCGGGCCAAGCCAGCCCAGCAGGAAACACCCCTGCCTGCCACAGAGCCCTCACCTGCTACCACGAGCTGCACGGTGGCACGGATCTCGCCCTGCGGCCTGTTGGAGGCGATGCACGTGTAGTTCCCTGAGTCGCTCCTGCTCACCTTGTGGAAGGACAGGATGCCAGCATTGTGGCTGACGTGGGATGGCAGGCTGCTCCCATCTGCAGGACACGAGAGCACGGATGCAGCAGTCGTGCAGCACGCACGGGGCCACGCTGCTGCTTCACCCACGCTGGAGGTGGGACAAGGTGAAGCTCCCGTGGCCTCAGGTCAGAAGCAGGCACACCACAACCAAATCCCCCTGACCTGTCTTGGTCCACTGGATGGTGGGTTTTTCCCGGCCCGTGGCCGAGCAGGACACCGTAACCTCCTTATCAAACTCCATGCACTGCAGGGGCTGAGGTGGTGGCGTGAACTTCAGCTTCTCTGCAACAGTCAGAGGCGCTGTTTAGGCTCCCTGGAGCTGGAGGTGTCACCCCTGCAGCCACCAGGGAGGGACGCGAGGGGCTGCCAGCCTACCCAGCACGTGCACGCGCGCGTATCCCTCGATGCTGCCCGCCGGGGTGCTGCTCACACACTTGTACATGGTGCCGTCGTACACCTCCACGTTGTTGATGCGCAGCGTCCCGTTCTCCGAGATCTCAAACCGCGAGTCCTGCCCAGAGCGGGGGAAGGAGCGGGGCACAAGTGACGCTGTCACCAGCCCTAGGGTCAGCCCTGGCTTGTGGCACTGCTGACACTCCACGTGCCACACCGTGCTCCAGATAAACACAGCCCTGCTGAGACCCACGTGGAGAAGCGAGACAAGCTGCGGGGACCTTTTTCTTTGCCCTGCCCCAAAAACACAGGGCTGACTGCCAGCCAACTGTGCACCCACACATCAGGAGGATGGAGCTAGTGCCAGGAAAAAGGCCAAAGTGGGGGTGACAGGGAAGCTGGGCCTAGGAACAAGGTGAGAAACAGCAGCAGCAGAGCAGGTGCCCAGCAGGAGTGCCCACGAGGGGCAGGGGCTCGCCTTGTGGCCTCACCTCAGAAATGGAGATGCCATTGCGGTACCAGGTGACGGTGGGTTTCAGGGAGGCCTTGCTGAGGCAGTGCAGGTATCCTGGCTTGCTCTCCTCCAGCTGGCTGTCCTTGGGCATCTCCACCCATTTGGGTACCGCTGGGCATGAAGGCAAGGCGTTACACAGAGCCACTCACTACCCCTCTGGCCAGCAGCAGTGCAAACACACAGGCAGTGTGCAACCTGCAGCTCAGCCATGAGAGGTGCCTCTCTGTATCAGTGAGGTAATGAGCCACGCTGCCCAGCTCACCCTAACCCCCTACCCAGCCCCTCTTCTGCTCCCACCCTTTTCAGAAAGTTTCCTACTAGCCACAGTGATGCTTAGCTCCTGTTTCTTCTCTCCAGCCTTGTTGGCAGCGTGGCACGTGTAGATCCCTGCATCCATCTCTGTGATACTGGTGAAAATGAGCTGCTCTGCCTCTTGGTACACCCTGCCAGCAGTGGGAACTCGTTCCTGGTTCCTCTCCCACCAGACCTGGGGTGTGGGTATGCCTTGTGGGGCAGTGCAGGACACGCGGTGCCCCTGGTTTGCTGTCAACACCTTCGGGGAGAAGGGCGCCATGTCTTCAATCTCTGAGAGGAACAAGAACAACAGGGCTCAAAGACGGCAACAAGATGTAGCCAACCCACCAACACCATCATTCACAGGGGAGGCACCATTTAAAGGTGAGAGCACACAAACTGTTTGCTGCCCTCATCCAGAGAGCAAGGATGAACCATTGCATGTACTGACCCACTGCTATATTGTCACATAGCTCCAGGGTGACACTGGAACTCTGGGGACTCACTGCCCACCCTGTCACCAGCCCCAGACCTCACCTGCCAGCCGCAGAGTTGCCTTCAGCACGAGAGTCTTCCCCCTCTGCCCGTGGCCAACGCACTTGTAGACACCGGTGCTGCGAGCCCTCACCTGGGTGATCAGCAGGGAGCCATTGGCAAACACGGTGGTCCTGGGCACATGGGGAGAGCAAGGGCTCAGTGGGCACCTCTGCAGGACATGGGCCACAGCCACAGAGCTGAGATGTCCTGCATGAGCCCGTGAAACCAGGAGGGGCCACGCCAAAGCTTCCCACCACACGTGAACAGGATGGTCGGGATACATTCTTCATGGAGGAAATGAGCTCGCAGAAGTTTTTGTCTTGGCGGAAGAGCTGGCTCCCACCAAAAAATGCATCAGCAAGCAGGAGCCAGTTCTGGGAGCACACAGAGCCAGGAGGAGGGGCAGGGGACACAAGGTGGCGCCAGGGGGCTGCCAGGCCGAGGGCAGCCGGCACCCAGACAGCACTGCTTGCTTTCCAGAGTCTGGAAGAGACATCCCAGCTCCGGGATCACTGCCCTGGCCTGCAGACTGCCCCATGCTTAGGCTGTCTGGGGCTCAGAAACACTCCTGGCTCTGGGGATCACCATGCACATGGATGTGGAAGTGCAGGAGAGCCATGGGCCCAGCGATTGCTGTGCAGATGTTGGGGGCTGGGAGGTGTTCCCAAGTCTGGGGATCACCATCTGTTGGAATCAAGTACTGGGACACGTCCCTGACTGTGAATTGCCCCAAGTGGGTGTCTGGAGCTTGAGCTTCCCTGGCTCCACAGAATCACCACATCTGGGTGATTCTCTAATCCCTAACTGTGGGACCATCATGCATGGGCATCTAGAACTGACAGCCCCACAGATTCCTGTGAGGACAAACTGCTCCCTGAGTCCTGTTCAGGTAAATGCCATGCACAAGGACCAAGGCCCTGCTAAACCCAAGCCAGTCAAGCTGAGAAACCAATCCCCATGACCACTCTGATGTTGTGTGCTTGCCCTCCTGTCCAGGCAGGGTTTGACCTCTCTCTTCTGGAACACAGTGCCCCTCTCCTCCCAGCCCTGCCCACATCACTGGGGTCCCTGTTACTTGGATCTGTTGGTGACAGGGTTGTCTTCAAAGAGCCATTCCTGCGTGGGAGGGGGCACAGCTGCAAACTGGCAGTCAAACATGGCCTCTTCGTTCTTGGTCACGATGAGGTCCTGAGGGACGATCACTGCCTGAGGAAAGCTCTCATCTGCAATGGCACAGACCACAGGAGGGTGAGGGGGACAGAGGGGCCTGCAGTGTCCCCACACCAGTGCTCTGGGAAAAGCTAAAAGAAGAGCTGGGTGTGCCCTGCAAGCCCAAAGGAGGCAAACGTGCCAGCACAGCTGGAGTTAGGGACTCAGAGCCTAGGATTGCATGTGGGAGCTGCTCAGAAGGGGAAAACCCCTTCTGTTTCCAGCATGGCCCTGGCCACCCTGGTTCCTAGTGAACAGATCAAAGCTGACACTGGACAGCAAAATTCCCCTGTCCAGTTCCAAATACCCCTCTAATGTCGACAATTCCTGCCCTCCTTAGGACTTTCCTCCAAAGACCAACATGGCATTTACCCACGTGGCAATGACACTAGCAAAACCAGAAGCACCTACAGCCTCCAGGGTGCTCCATTACAAAAGAAGACAGCATAAATCTGCTCCAGAAAGACACAGGGGTGAATTAACACACACAGACAGGGCTGGGCTCCAGCCTGGCTGTGGAGGTGTTCGCAGGATGAGGGAAGAGATGAGAATGTTGACTTTATGTTTCAGAAGGCTTGATTTATTATTTTATGATATATATTACATTAAAACTATACTAAAAGGATAGAAGAAAGGATTTTATCAGAAGACTAGCTAAGAATAGAAAAAGAATGATAACAAAGGCTTGTGACTGACTGAGACAGTCTGGACAGCTAGACTGTGATAGGCCATTAATTAGAAACAATTACATGAGACCAATCACAGATCCACCTGTTGCATTCTACAGCAGCAGAGGATGGTTGTTTACATTTTGTTTCTGAGGCTTCTCAGCTTCTCAGGAGAAAAAATCCTAAGGAAAGGATTTTTCATAAAACACGTCTGTGACACCTGGCCAGGATTCGTTGGGTCTGTCTCTGCCCAGAAGCTTTGCACAGAGGAAAGCCACACAAGGCTGAGGTTCCCCTGCAGCAGAGCAGGCTGTGGGGCAGGGCAGTGTGACAGCTGGGACACAACTCACCGATGACATTGAGCGTGAAGTTGTTGTGGCTGCAGACGGAGCCGACGGCGCTGCGGGCGCAGCAGGAGTAGAGCCCGTTGTCATCGGGGCTGGCGCTCGGCAGGGTCAGTGTCCGCTCCTTGTTGCTGACAGAGTAGGAGCTGTGGCTCTCCGAGAGGGGGACACCGTCCCGGAACCACTGCCACATGGGGCTGCAAGACAGGGGCGAGCGGGTGAGCACGGGCACGGCGCCGCCAGGGCTGCCCCGGGAGCGGGTGTGCGGAGGAGACAGCCCAGAGATGGCCCAGTGCCCTGGCTCTCCGTCCCGCTGCCGGCCCCGACACAGACACGAAGCCATGAGACATGCAGCCAAGGTGGACGGGACACGACTGGGAAGCGACGGAGAGTGACTGCAGCACACCAAGCAGCTCAGCAGCTGGGCTGTGACAGCCCATCCTTACTGTGCTCCTCGCTAGGCGGCTCTGGGGAAGCCGTCTGCCTTCTCCCGCGGCGCTCAGCACAGGCTCAATCCTGCCCTTGGCCTTCCCTGACTCTACTGAACTCTTGCGGGAGAGAGGAGGGGAGTGGGGGAGGAGCAGAAAGAAAAAAGGTGGCGGGGAAGAGGGAGGGGGATAGAGAGAGAGAAAGAGAGACCACACAGCCAAGGTGCAGGGGCCCCTGGCAGGGTCCACTCCTCAGGAGGCAACCCTTACCGTGGGTGGCCATCGATGTGACACCGCAGCACCACTGTGGAGGAGGGCTGGATCTCAGCTACGCTGGCCGGCTGCTTCAGAACCACACTGCCTGTCTCAATCCCTGTGGGATCAAAGAATACCAACACAGCTGGCTCTCCAAACGTACAGAGCCCAAGTGCTGGTTATTGGTGACTCACCGATAACCAGAGGAGGCAGCAAGGGCACAAGCATGCTTAGAGATACACATGCCCTCAAGGCAGCGTGGAGTAAAGAGACACCCACACTGCAGAGATCTCTCCTTGCCCTACGTAGCTGTTCTTTGAGGGTTAAGGTGAGTTCTGAAAGGATCTGCAGTGCCCAGGACACACTTGCTGCAGTAATGTCCCAGTTTCATATGCACAAACAGGAAAGGGGACAGCATCTCTGACAGCCTCAGGGACACCAGAAGACACAAGAGGACTACAGGGCAGGATGGACACGGCAGCTGGAGAGGAATCCGACTTGAGCAGCCCAAGCCATCCGATCCCTGTCTGACCCACACAAGCATTAGCAAACAGCCTGGAAAAACTATTTCCAGCCTCTGGCCCTCCCAAGAGAATGCTTTTCCCTGTGCCTTGCGGGCAGCCCCACACTCACACTTGATGTTGAAGGAGGCGTTGGCGGTGCGCGCCTCCTCCCCGGTGAGCACGTTCCTCGCCAGGCACTGGAAGAGCCCGGCGTCCCGGTGCCGATCCACGGCGGCAAACTGGAGGTTGCTGCCCTCCTTGAAGCGCTGCTCCGTGTCCTGGACGGGAATTCCGTCCTGCAGCCACTGGAACTCCACGTCCGCCGGCTCCTTCACCTCGCAGCGGAGGATGGCGCTGCGGCCGTGCAGGGCATCCTGCGAGTACGGCTCTTTGGTGAAAAGGATGCTCGCCTGCGTGCCCACGGCTGCAAGGCAGAAAAGGGAGGGCATGCTCAGAGCAAGGGAAGGAGAAGAGTGGATCAGGTAAGCACGTGCTGTTCTCAAGGGTGTCCAGACAGTCAGAGCCATGTTAGGAGAAACAGAGCTCAAAGCACATCATTCAGAGTTTGAACAGATCTGTGCTTGGATGCCAGCACAACTGCTTTAAGCCTGTCTGCAGCAATCACTGGAACAGGGCTGCCTGAGCTTGCCACAGCCAAGGAGGGCTCTCTGCTCCCTGGGGACACAGGCATGAAGAGGGAGTTCCCATGACCCACTACTGAGTATCACACTTCCAGCCTGAACAGAAAGATGTCTTGCAATGTATGAGCCTGGAAGGCAGTCACCAAAGCCCTGGAGAGCAAGCAGCTTCCTGGGCACTTGCAATGTTTCTTTGAGTGCTTCTTGTCCAGTTTTTTGGGATGTGTCCTAAGTTCCAGCCTTGCACCACGATTGTCCCTAATTAGAAACACGCACAGACTGTTTCTAGGTTTTCCTCAAAGTCCCTCTCATCAGGACTATGTCTCTGACTCACCTCCACAGCCCCAGCAATCACGCAGAGAAACACTGGTGTGGAACAAGGATTATCTATGTGAATAAACACAGCATCTGCTGGAACACAGCACAATAGGATGCAACAGGGACACCACAAACTCGCGTCGGTGACTCAGCCCGCTCGCTCGCAAGCAGAAGCGGAAACAACAAAAACAACAAACTGCAACAGCTGTCCTGGGGTCTGGTAGTGGCCTGAGGGGCTGGAGGCATCTCTCTACAGAGATGGAAACCCCCTAAAGCCCTCCTTGACACACTAATGCCCATCCAAGAGCGCTTCCCTGGGCAGTGCCTGGCATGGCTGCTGAGGGAACCTCTCACACATTCCCAGATCTGGCTGCTGGCTGCCCCCAGCCAGCCCTGCAGGCGCTCTGCTCTGGTTACCAGCTGGAAAAGCAAGGGAAGCAAACAAAAGGCAATTCAGCACATGAGGATGGCTCTTGGACTCTGTCAGCAGCACCATGCTCTGCAGGGAAAGGGGCCAAGCCAGGCACATTTTGAGCTTCTTAGAATGAAGACGAACAAGAGCAGGGTCAAAACAGTGTGTTCCCACCACTGCAGGAGAAACAGCTTCAGAAAGTGTTTGCCTGGATAAGTTACGTGAGCAGTATCAAAGTCCAGCTGAAAGGCAGCTCCTCTTTGGACACTCAGCCACATCCTCCTTCCCAGCATTTGTATAAAAGCCTGGTGAAGGGATAGGATTTAACAACACACCTCAGTCAGACAGAGCTAGGGATAAGGAATCTTTTTCCAAAAGAGATGTTTTGAAGACCATCAAATTCCAGGAAGCCACAAGAGCCCTTCCCATGCTGGAAAGCCTTTGGAGCATCTACACAGTGCAGGGGCCAAGGCAATGCTGCTCATGGGCACTCATTTCCTACAGGGCTGGTCTGTGCTCCCCCACTCACAGCAGCAGCAGCAAGGCACTGACACAGGCACTCCAACAGGGCTTCACACCTGTCCCAAACACATCAGCTAGGAGCAGGGGCTGGATTTTGCAGTGACCCTTCTGCCACTCAATTCCCAACTGAATTTCCTCTGATCCCAGAGCTATGAACTCCGAATTTGGCTGTCCTGACTTCTGCAACAGAACAGCCAGCTCCATGCATTTCTCAGGAACCTGTTGATGGTCCCGTTTCCCTGGGTCTCGTACTGAGCCAAGTCCCATCAGCATGCTGTGCTCCAAGGGTCAGCACGTCCAGTGAAGTCTCCATGGGCAGCTGCCATGCACCTCCCCTAAAGGCAGGAACTATCCATCAGTCTGTGACAGCTGGCTCATGAAGCCGAGATGAAAACACGCCTCAAGGTGATACAACGTGCAGGAACATGTGTCACATCAGATCTGTCCCAACCAGAGCACTCAGCACGGCAGCAGCCACCCAACCTCACTCAAACACAGCCATGTGCTCCATAGCCTAAAAGCTCCAGAACATCAGGAGCTGAGCTCACACCAGAACTGCTGCTGGGTCAAAGGGGCAGGAGGAAAGGGGAACAGAGCACTCAAACCCACTCAGGTTTGAACCTACAGGATCCAGGTCTGTTATTTTCCCCAGACATGCCTCAGGCATATTTCCATCAAATCACACCTGTATGGGACAAAGCAGGTGCCAAGTGGCAGGGCACACAAAGCTCGTGCAGGAGGATGGATTTGTTCTGCTCTTGCAGTGTCAGCCTACTGGAGTAGGATCATGCCAGTGCTGGAGTTTGTGATGAGACACCTCTCTCTGAAGGTGCAGACCATTAGGGTATTAAGATGTTATATTTTAAATTACATAGAAGTGATTTCTAGCATGAAATCATCAGCATTACCAATGTAACACTGAAGAGCAACAGAGCTGCTTTCAGCCCATCACTGACAGCACAAGTGCACTTTACTCAGCACTGATCACTGAGAGCTTTGGCTGCCTCATCAGATGCATCCTGCTGCTCCAGCATGCCCCATGGCCAGGCAGGAGGACATGGCTCTGTGGACAGAGGACATGATGGTGGCTTGGCACAAGTCCCACATGGGAAGCAGGGATTTTACCAGGTGTCAGGAAACACTGGGATCCAGCTCCCTGGTGAAACAGGAGGAATTATTCATGCTGTTGTTTTCCATGCTGGGGAAATGGACACAACCATTTCAGCTCAAGCAAGATGCCTGTGATGAACAGCTCATGAGCACAAGTGTCAAGGCAAAATGGGATAAAAAAAATGTAAAGCGCAGCAAGAGCCACCAGCCTGTGTTTTGTTTGACAATAGCAATCCAAGGTGCCACTGGTGAACTGGCTACACATACTGGAAACCATTGTCCCAACCATGCATCACATCTGGGCTGCAAGGAAAGACCAGGAGCAGCTAGATGTGGTCCAGAAGAATCCTACTTGAGTTTTGGGGTGGAAGACATCAGAAGCCCAGAGGAGGACACAGCTTTTCACAGTACTTCAATCCAGAGCACCGGGGCCCAGTGTTGGGAGATGGGAACTGCCTGGAAGAGCTGCACAACCCTGGCCCAGGAAAGGGCCGCAGTCAGCAGGGTCTGTGCATCCCCCCTCCACCTCCTGGGCTTTTGGGACAAAGGCTCAAGGAAGCTGTCCAAGGAGAGGGCTGCTGTGTGGGATGCCATTATGCTGGAGTTTGGGTAAAACCTGTACAAAGCCAACAATCTGCACCGCTGCTGAGTAAAGAAAATTTGTTTGTTCCTCTCAGCAGCTGCAGGACCTCCCAGCTCTCCTGTGTGGCAGAGCCATGGCCGTGTGTGGCTCACCCACTGGAGGCTACCCCAGAGGAGAGAGCAAAGGCAACCCCAGCTCACACTGGACACCTTCCCAAAAGCTTCTGCTGTGGTTTCATGAGCTCATCTGGGCTGGGACACATTGCTGGGAGCTGCTGAACGAAGCAAAACGCTTCCCTTAGTGAGAGTCACTTCAAAAACGATCCAGCAATGCCACATCAGCCTTAGCAAGACAGAGGAAGAGCAGAGCTCTCCCCCAGCCACACAGCTGGGCCAGCCATGGTCCTGCAAAGCCCACGCCAGCACGGAGCAGTCCCAAATGTGTGTGCTGGCAAACATCCGGCCCCTGCACATGCATGTGACACCAGCCACCCCTGGCTGGGAGAAAAAGAAACCCTCCACACATGTTTCTGGACTAAAACTGTCTCAACTGTGCCTACAGAAAGCTTTCCAGGAAAGATCTTCAGCCAGATTAGATAAACATGTTTGAAATGCAGCTCGCTTGAAAACACCCAGTGGTGTGCTACCCAAAGGATACTCAATTGAAATGCAAAACCCTCCTGTTGAGGTAATAGATAAAGGTTAAGTGAATTGTGCAGGGAGGTTCAATTGGTACCTACAGGTCCTCAGGGTATCATCCCCACACACCACAAAGCAAATCATCTGCAGGGAGGGGGGCCATGGACTAGTAGAATGCACAAGGATGCAGAGAAGAGCTCAGATCCCATCCTGGCTGTGAGATCATCCTTCTGGCAAAGATCTGAGTGCAGGAACACAGCATCCTTCAGGCAGTGGTACCCTCTGCTCAAACTAATTTCATTTTTTTAGGGAGGCAAATAGCAGCTTTACCCCAGGAAAAATAGTGACACTAATACACCTGCATTACCAGTCCTAGTTTCTAACAAGTGTCTCTCAATTCACTTTTTTGTCTTGGGGTGTCCCCAGGTATTGAATTTGCAGGCAGTCCTGACGAGGGGAGAGAGAATGATGAGGAGGACTCCATCTTAGCAGAAGGCTAATTAATTACTTTATTATACCATATTATTCTATACATCTAAAACTGAACCTGCCAAGCAACTCAACTCTGCACACAACTCGTGACTGTCACCCAACAGTCCCAACACACACACACACACACTTGGCCCTGACAGGCCAAGGAAACAAAACACCATCACTGTGGGTAAACAATCTCCATATTGCATTCTCCTTTTGCACAAACACAGGCACAGCAAATGATAAGAATTGTGTTTTCTTTCTCTGAGGTTCAGAGAATGTGAAACCCAGAAATATTCTTGGGAAGAACTGTGCCTTGCTTTTCTCTGTGAGGAGAAATTTGGGGCTGCAACCAGGACTCGGCCATTGCTGGACTCCAGCCTGAGCACATGCAGAGCATTTCAGGGTGACAAAATCAACAAAGCCATATCCAGGACAGACTTCTGAGCAACTCTATGAAGTCAGTCACTGCTGTCTGAAGCTCTGCAGAGTAAGTTTTCAATCCTGTGGGATTGGCAGGAAGCAAAGAACTCTCCACACCTCTGGTAAAGGACACCCAGCCCCATGGTAGCCACTCCCTTCAAAGGCTGCCACAGCATTAATGCAGTGATGTGGCAGCAGACTCAGCACGGACTGGGAATGTCTTTGGGACTATTCTCCAGAGCCAGAAGTGCTAACTAGAATTCACTGCTTTAATGCCTCAGTGCCAGCTCCACAGGCTCACCTGGGGACACTCCAGCACCCAGCACCACCTGGGTGCTGCAGAGCAACCCTGCAAGCTGAGAGAGCAGGCAGCACATCTCCTGCCCTGCCTGCCAGGCCAGGCTGCCTACATCTTGAAACAATCCAAAAATCCCGGTCTCCTTGCCTCACGACATCGCTTGGGAATGCGGCCTCAACCACAAAGCCTTCAGCTGCTGCACAGCCCCAGATTCCTGCTGAGTGCACAGGCACCTCTCTCACCTACAGCCCTGCTGGGGAAAGCACAATGCAGTGCTCCATATGCCCACTCCTGGGGGAGATCCATGCTTCCACCCACCCCAAACTGCCCCCATCCCGCCATGCCCAGTGTGCAGCTCCTGGGCACCAGCTGCTCTGAAATAAAAGAGCTCTGGACAAAGGACAGAGAGGGAAAAGGAGAGGATCCATTTCACTTCGTACCCAAGAGTTTACCAATCTCTGAGACACCACAGGATATGAGTAATCCCAAAGCTGCTTGCAACCAAACCAGGAGCTAACAGCATGGGAATGGGATTCGGGAGAGGGCTCTGTGCAAGTATAAGGTTTCCTGGTTTGGAAAGCAAGCCCAGCACTCTGGTGCTTCTGCAGCCTGTAGCCCAGCCCCATTCTCCAGCCAGGCCCCAGGAGCATTATTCTGCAGACTTGCTTCCAGGAGCACTTCAGCAAAATTCACCCTGGGTCAGCTCAGCCAGATGTGCAAGCCAATTTCTTTAATGCTCTGCACCTGGAACAGCAGTTTAGAGGAGCTGCAATTCCTCTCCAGTGCCCAGGACAGCAAAGCCCAGAGCACCCAAACTGCATCCATCCTTTCTCCCAAAAGGGAGCCATCCTCTTCCTCTTCTTCCCTGCCAGCAGGAGGCCTCAGATCTAACCCATCTATGGAGGGGGAAAACCTGGCTTAGAGGAAACAAAACTAAGACCCAGAAGTACCAAGATGTGATGGAAGCAGTCAGCTGCAAAAACTGGCCCAGCCAGCTGTTTCTGGCAGAGGACATGACTGCCCAGCATCTGTTTGGCCTCTCAAAGCAGAGTGGAGCTCCCATGCTCCTATGCCAGAGCCAGGAGCTCACAGCTGTCCCAGCTCCACCATGGAACCAGCTCTTGCTGGGGCTGCACAAGGAGTGTGCAGGTCTCAGACCTGGGGCAGGAGCTGAATGTATTTACACCACCAGCTCAGCACTGAAGGAGGCAGAGAGCTTTGTAACACACTGCTAAACATTTGCTCCCTGTCCATTTCCATTCATAGCTAGCAAAGATGCCATGCTCCCTGGGAAGGCACTGCTGGGAAGCCTGCTCCCCCTGGCTCCCCAAACCTGCAGGGCCCTTGCAGCACCCCAGCAGTTCACTGAGGGAAGGCCCTGGGCCCCTTGCAGCAGCCACACATTGCACTTCCCTGCAAACAGAGTCCAGGGATACAGCTGGGAGAGAGCAAGGTGGCCTGGCCAGAGATGCCTTAGTCCCCACCTCTAATTTGAGGTGAACAGCAGGAGTAGCCTAAATCTATCCCCAGGCTGCAGCACTTCAGATTCAGACTGAAAGACCAGGATTAAGAGACCCTTTCACCACTTCTTAATTCAGCTACCAGCTCTGGGTGTGCCAGCTAACTAACAGAGCCTCAGAAAAGCAAGGTGGCAGTGACAGCTTTTAGCTCCCTCAAATCCATTCTCAATACATGGCCACCCCACATATCCACACTGTGACCTTCATCTTCTGCCCCTGCCACTGCCCAGACCACTGAAGAAACAAACTGTCCAGCAGCAATACAGGCTGTTGCTCTTTGATGAGAAACCACTAAGGAAAAGGAGGATTTGGATGAGCTGATGCACTCACTCCCAGCTCTGTTGTAAACCTGTAACAAGGCAAGGCAGGCACAGGCAGAGCTGCCACTGCATCCCCCAGCTGCATGTTTAGCTGCTGCTAACCCCAAGCAAAACCACCAAACCAGAAGCACAGTTTGGAAGGTGACTTGGCTCCCTGCAAGCCCAGGGGCACAGCTAGGGGCCACAAGAAAGACAGCCCCCAGAGGAAAAAGAGCAGAAGAGACTGAGAAGCTCACACTCAGGACTGATTTATCACCTTTTCTCTGAGAAAGACAATCAGGCCACAGCAGAAGTGTGGTGTCAATGGCAACCATGGGCACATCTTCAGAAAACACCATGACCTGTGCTCCATCCTAAGGACAGCAGGGATGGTGTTGGGGTTTGGGGTCCTGGCCTCTCACAGGTTTCAATATCACACTCTCAGAAAGCATTATCAAGCAGGTCTTGTCTTTAGGAGCAACTTAAACATCACTGTCTGCAGGCAGCAATTCCTTCAGTTGCCAAGTCCTCGGGAATGGCTCCAGCACTTGGGCTTTGCTTTTAGTCACTCTTGGATCAAAGAGCAGCAAACTCTGCGTTCAAGCCCTGGCTTGCTTCCAAAGGCTGGGCAATGAAATCACTGAGCTAGAGCATCCTGAGCTTGCTGGTCCAGAGGACTTGACAAGCCCTCTGTCAGAACAAGGCTCCAGTGCCTGCAGGCAGGTTTAACTCCTCATGTGCTGTGTGTGCACTGCTCAGCACCAGCTCAGCCCATGCAGCCCTGGCAGCACTCCCTACAAGGGAGAAGCACTCCAGACACTGAAGTGCTGCTGATGCTCAGGACTGCAACTCTGCCCTGAGAGCCTTTTCTTCCTGCTGCAGCCAGGCACAGCTTGCACAGCCCCTCTGCCCACATGCTACCTAGGGCCCAATGGGCTTGGCATATCTCTCCTGTTCTCCCTCATCCCCACCCACAATTGTCATCCTAAGCTATTAGCAGCACTTTGCTTGCCTGCAGTGCCTGGGCTCCTTCCAACCCAGCCTTCACTGCAAACAGCCACATCTCCAGAGCAGCAAGCCAGCCCTCTCCAGAGCAGGAGAGCCACAAACATCAGCAGGCAGTAAAACCACTTACCTGGCCACCTGTCCTGGCCTCTCTGCCACCACTGGATCAGCCAAGCACTTCGTTCCTTGATCCCATCTTCTGCTCCCCATGCTCTGCAGCCCACAGGGCACAGACTGCCACGGAGCAAGCAGAGCACACCAGCATCTGCTCTTTGTCCCTGTGAGGCTCCCAGTGAGCACAGGGCCCCATACAGACCTCCCATTCATGTCTCCAGCAAGCCATGTGTTTCCTGGCACAGCTCATTATGAGCACGCTCATATAAAAGCAGATTTTTGGCATGCCAGAACAGGGAACAAGGACACATGGGTCAGCTTTTCCTCTGTGCTGGTCACAAGCACAGAGCCAGCAGGCTCACTTGCACCAGCTGAAGCCATAGAAGCAAGCAAGGAAAATCATGAATGCTCAGTAACGTGAGGAACCCCCCCTGCCTCCTGGGCAGGCCCCTGGAGCCACAAAAAGCAGCAGCTGGGAGCATGCCTGCTCCACACACAGCTCTTCCACTGCTGGAGCAGCAGCCAAGCCAAACACCCAGAGATATTTTGCATCCCCAAATTATTTCCAGCCAGAGTGATCCTCCATGCGAGAGGTTGCAGTCCAGAGAGCCTCTCAGATGGGCAGGCTTGCAATAAACCAGCAGGCCAGATGGAAATGGTTTGATTCAGGCAAGGGGCTCTGAACACAGAGAGCAGCACAACATCTGGAAAGTCTTTGGGCACTCATCATATAAGGTTTTTAAAACTACATCTTTTCCTGTCACAGTTAAAGTAAAATCAAAAACTCACTCTGCACCCAGGAAAGCAATCATGGGCACAGAGCAGCATTTCCAAGAAATGCTCTGCTAGAGTGGCTCCATGAGGCAGGAGAAACTGGACCAGCACACAGGAGCTCCAGGTCATGCTGTGGTGGATCTAGATGACTGGGAACTTGGGAAAACATCATCTGTGATTGTATCACACACCTGGATCCAGCAGCTCTGCTGTGAGAGTGTGGGTCTGCCCACACGGGCACTGAACCTCTGCCTTTGGGGCAGTTCACTCCAGATTTGCAAGAGACATGATGCCTGCACATCAACACTGAGCTGGCTCCATGTGTCCCACAGCACCTCTCTCTGCTGCCTTCTGTGTGGAACACAACCAAGCAAATACTGAGAAACCAATTCTGCCCTGCAAAGAAAGCTTTAGAATGGAAAAAAAAAAAAAAACACAACAAAACAAAAAAAATAAAAAAAAAAAAAAAAAGAAAGGGGAAAAAGCAGCAACCACTTAGCAATTAGCCTCCCAAAAACTGTTCAGAGACACTGCAAGTTTTGGGGTGTCCCTATCCTTCCAGGATCCCATACATGGGAATGGCCAAGCCCAGTTTCTGAGCAGTTATCACAAGAAACCAGAACAAGGTGTTGAACAGTGAATCAATTGCTGGAGCAGACACCAAGGCAGCACTGCCAGGGATGTGCTGGGGTGCAGCTGGCCCTGGGAAGAGCTCACTGCCACACACAGCAGGGCAGCCTCTGCTGCACACAGCCCCATGCCAAGGCAGGCAGGTACTGCTCACACATCTGCTGCAGGCCATCAGAACTGACAAAAAGGCTCAGCACAAGGACACTGAGCCCAGGAAACCAGCTGCAGACTCCTGGCAGCTGCCAGCACATCAGGACCTCATTCACTTGCCCAGCTCAAACTCGTTTGGGGCTCCCTGCCTCTGTTCCTCATGCTGCCCTTCCTACTTCCCCAGCCCAGACCTTCTGAATCCCAGTCCTCTCCCCAGCCACACATCCCACAGGCTTGCTTCTTCCAAGACCATCCCAAGCTCGGTTTCCTAACTCTGCCATAACCTTTACACCGGCAGGTAGCAGAGACCCTGCCTTCCTGTGTGCTCAAAGCCAGGCAGCAGCCACTCCAAAGCAGCAGAATGTGATGGTGCCCTCTGAAGATGCCCTTACCTGCAGGGACAGGTGGCTGGGGAGTGAGGGAAGAACGAGCTGCTACTCTGGCAATGAACAAGAACAGCAAGCAGGGGTGCCACTCTGCAGCCACAGAGCAATGGGAGTGTTTTGGGAGGTTCCTACTCATTCCCAAGCCAAGCAGGACTGCTGTCAACCCCCCTGCAGGCTGGGCTGATCTTGTGGGGCAGACACCAGGTTGCACAGTTTGTCCCCAGGGCTGTGGGATTTGCTAGTGGTCCTTAAGGAGAACGTGTCTGGGCTGAACTGCGAGCTGAGCTTTGCGCCAGCTTCTCTCAGCACCTCGCTCAGACAGAAAAAACTGGAGCAAGAGAGGGAACTCCCCATGGTAGCCAAGCTCCTTGGCTCCCTGAAACTGCTGGGGCTGCTGAACCAGAACAACTGGCCTTGGAGCTGCAGGAGCTGCCTGTCTGCCCTGGGAGCACACTGACACTGCTCCAAGCCATGCTCTGCTGTGCCTGTGCTCCTGGCACCTGCTGCGAGAGGGGACACGGGCACCTCCAGGGGACACTGCACCAGGGAAACAGTGCCATTCTTCTGGGTCACTGGGTGGTCCCAGGCCCCTCAGAGAAGTCCAGACATCCTTTCTGAGCAGCCAGCCCAGAGAACCAGCCCAAGAAGCCATGAGTGCAGTGCAGCGGAGCTGGGAGAGGAAGAGGGCAGAGATGGCAGCCAGATCACTGCTCCTCCTGCCCAAACACTCAGGGCACAGCTGGTGCTGGCAGCACCACTTGGCCCCTGGCCCGTGGAAAAGGAAGGGTTGGCTGAGTAAGTGCTGCTTGCTGGGCACCACAGGCAGTGGTGGCCATGGGACCCCCAGGCCAACATCTTTGTAGCAGATAGACAGGGGGACAAGTGAGACAGGAGCTGGGAAGCCTAGCAGCACAGGAGCTGGGAATCCTGCTGGCTCAAGGAAACCATCTTTCATGGGACATCAGCCAAAGACTCCTGAGCAGACACTGCCAGCTGCACTGCCAAGCCCCAGTGAGAAACACAAATGTTTCAAGGGCGACTCAGCACCACTGACAGACCTGCTGCACCCACCAGTCTTGCCAACCCACTCTGCCAGGCTTGCTCTGAGCCCTTGAGCAATTCCCTGCTTTCCTCACAAACACCTGATGTGTGCTGCTGGCAGGAGCCACAGGGATCTGAAGGCTAAGCCCCCTGGCCAGCACAGCAGAGGTACTCCCACTAAAGGAAAGACAGCAGAAAGATGCCAAGTGGAACCAGGATGAGCCACATGCTCCCTGTGCAGTGGCCTTGAAGGATGGTGCTCCCCCCACAATTTAAGCATGGGCCATGTAAGAATGAAAATGTCTCTACTAAGCAAAACTCCTGCTGGCAGAGGAGAGCCCAGGTGGTGTTGGACAGGCAGGCAGGTCCTGCCAGCCAGGCAGGGCTGTGACAGGGCTGGCTCATCACTCCTTGCCCTGGGACCGGCAGTGAGGACAGGGTCTGTGTGGCTCAGAGCTCACCCCAGGGTAGCTGGGGCCAGCGCCTCCAGGTGTCACACCAGGGACAGGTATCACACCAGGGACAGGTATCACCCCAGGGTAGCTGGGGCCAGCACCTCCAGGTATCACACCAGCTCCTGCTAATCCATCCTCACATCCCTGCACTCAGGCTGAGGGCCAAAGGCTGACGTTGTTGCTGCCATCCCAAGCCCAGCCAGGAGGGATTCCCTCAGAACAGCACTCTGTGTGTGTGTGGATGGAGCTCCTGGCCAGGGCTCTGCATTATTCCTGTTCCAGCTGAAACACCGTTCCAGATGGGGGGAAAAAGCAGAAGAAGCTCCATAAAACTGTCTGGCACTTCCCCTCAGCAAACAGGAGCCCCAGCCAGGCGCTCCAGAGAATGGAAGCTCAGGCTGTAAAGACAAAAGGGGGTGGGGGTGGGAAGAGGCCAGGGCAAGGGAAGCAGAGCAGAGAGGAGCAGCATGCACACGAGGCCTGCAAGCAGAGCCAGCTGCTTCAGCAATGCACCATCAGAGACAGAGCTGCTGCTCAGAGCCAGCTCCCCTCTCCCATGAAGAGAGCTCGCAAGGCTGCGCTGGGCATGGAGCACTCCTGCCTGCAAGCCCTCCTTGCCCTCCCAGGACTGTTTGCTGGAGAATGAAGCTTATTTATGCCACTGAAAGTGCCTGAGTGAGCTGCTTCTCTGCGTGCTGCCACCAAACCCACTGGAAGGAAGAAAACACCCCCAGTACCACCCAAACCTGTGCTTCCCTCTGGCTGTGCTTGTCTGGACATCTTGCAAATCTTGCTTGCTCAGGGGGCCAAGTGAGAGGGTTACAACCTTACCCAGCACATGGCTCAGCAGCAAACCCCACAAACACCCCGAGAGCCACAGAGCAGAGCCAGCGGGCTCAGAAGCTGCACTCAAAAATTCCCATCTACACCACTGCAAATGCCCTCTCCATTTTGCTGACAGCTCCATGTTTACACCATCTGTATGGACTTCAAGCCCACCCATAAGCAACTTGCTGGTCCCAAACAAGACTCTGTGAGCTGGGGACAAAGGGACAGCTGCACTTCTGAGCCTTGCGTGCAGGGAAACAGACAGGGAGCTTATTTATATCCCAAGCTCTGCTCTAGGATAAATATTTTAAATCTCTCTCCAGGTCACGTCAGTATATTTACAGCTAAGTTTCCCTTAGTTCTGTGCCTGTAGAGACTCAGATGGATTTGCCATGAAGATCCAGCTGGCCAAGCTCTCCAGACAGCTTACAGCTCATGGGAGAAATGGTTCATCCAGTGCCATGCTCTTGAAAACGACACCCATGCTCTGGCAACTGCTGCAGGGATTCAGTCGTGGGCTCCTTCCTGCTGCTGCCTCTGTGCAGCCCACCCACAAGCATGCACCCAGCCACTCTGCCTTCCCAGGAACAGGGAGAACTCGTGGAGGCTGGGAAATGCCACCACACAACACCAGACTGGGGCAATCCCACTGCTGGGCTCCCCCTGGAGCACGGCTGCACTGTGGGTCTCGCTCAAGGTGAATCTCTGGAGCATCTTGCTTCACCATTTGGTTGACCAAAGGTAAAAACCTGCTTGTTCCCCTCCTACAGGAAGGAAAGAAGCTCCCAGGAGAGGCAATCACTTTTCCTAGCAGCCACCACAGTGCTGCAAGGTAAAAATTGCTTAGAAAGGCACTGAGGAGACACCTGAAATGGGCTCTGCAAGGTTGGGGTTTGAGCTCTGGCTGCCTCTGAAGCTTCAGGAGGATGGACTGGGTGCCCAGGGCTTCCAGCTGGGTTCACAGGGATTTCTGTGCCAACCCAAATGATTCAGGAACACTCCTTCACAAACACTGCCTGCTGTGCACTGCAGGTCCATTTTCCATCCGTGTGCCACTGGCTTCTTTCTGGCTACAAAGCACCACCCACAACTCCCCATATCTGTCTCCAGCTCTGCAGATTTCTCCTAGATCCTCCTCTTTGCATTGCTAGAAAGCTGAAGATCAGCCCCATTTCACAACCATCATTTACAACTGTGCAGGGAAGCACTGTTGTCCAGGACTCACCTCCTGGGAAAAACATCACCAGGGAGGCTGGACCTGCACTGTCACCTCTGGAAGCAAAGAGGGCACAGAAAAGAACAGTTCCTTGTTTATTTTCATTAAAGCCATTTATGAATCTATATTAAAAGCCACAAAAATAGGAAAGCAGATGGAGAAGCTAATATTTCTTCTGCTCATGCAATATTAATTAAGAGGTAGCTTCTCTATGAGACATTGCTACATTATCTCAGCTAAAAATGGAAAAAAGTCCCTGAGTGGGAAGACTATGCAGCAGGGCACTTTCTGGAATATTTTACAAATCAATAGCTAGGCAGAATATTTGCTACAGATAAATCTAAGGCAAAGCCCCTGAGTCAAATTAAAGAAAAGCTTGGCTATCACACACTCACTGAAACAGAAATTCCTCCTAACCAGATCTCCTTGAAAAGTAAGTGCTTTTCTCCACTGCAGCAGAAAAGCTGATTTCCAATACATCTGCAGGACAAATAGTTCTTGCTGGACAGTCAGTAAGAGTGTCAGTACAAAGCCACCAGAACAAAGAGTACCTGGGCACCCTAAGCAACCAAATGGCAGGGAAGCACACAAACAGTGGCAAGAGACACTCAACAAGCAGGTCCTGGGGAGTACAAAGCTGTGCTGAGATACCTGCAGGTGCCTGGCTGCTCAGTGAGGCCACCCAGCAACCCAGGGGTAATGGATTGCTCCATCAAACCCATGGCAGGCCTTTGTCTGCAGGAATGCATCTGCAGCCAGTGAGAGGAGGCAGGCCAAAATCCCAGCAAGGCCACAGAAACAAAACATGATGGTGAAGGATGCCCAGGATGACAGCCTTTTGTTATTTCCTTGCCAAAATGTTAACCATTCAGATGAATGCTTTCTGCTTCAGGCCATGTGGCTTTGAGACTTTTCTCCAGCTGAGCAGAAGAATCCTTATCCAGAAAGTCCTGTGATTTCCAAGGACCAGCTGAACATCTCAGCAGCCCTGCCCCAGCCCAGCCCTGATTCCTCATCACCTGCTGTGAACTGGAGGCCAGGCTCAAGGAGACAAAGGCAATCTCAAGATGGCAGGAGGAAGCCACAGCCACACCTGGGAAAGCAGCAGTGCCCAGAGGCAGGCACTGGAGAGAAACCAAGCAACAGCAGAGTCTGAGAAGGGGGCGTGTGGCAAGCCATGGCAGGTCTGGATACAGAAGAGGAATCAGGAAGAGGTGGAGATGGGAGGCACAACTGGAAAAGGAACAGCTGCACTTGAGCCAGAAAAAGGCAGTAAATAGAGACAGGACAAGGGCAGGAGGGTCAGTGCTGGCAAGCAGCTCCTCCACTCACACATCAGAAGCACACACACAGCGTGCAGGGAGAGCCAGCAGGAGTTAACTCAGAAGATGAAAAAAAAATCAGATGTGTTGCCTTTGTCACTCAGCTTTTGCTTGGAATCTGGTGGACAAAGAACTGCTTGAACCTGGCTGGAGGAAATAATGATCACAGAACAAGATCTGACTGCTGCAGAAGGAGTCTCAGCCCAGGAACTACAGTCCCATAGCACCTGCCAGGTGTGTGCCAGGCTCATGGTGTTTACAGCAGGCCATATGGATGGAGAGGAACAAAGAACATCAAGTAACTCATGAGAAGCTTTGGATTTTTTTCATCCAAGACAATTTGTACAATTCTTGCAACTGCTGAGAGAGACTTCTGGTGCTGGTCCCTCTGCAAAGGCAACTGCACAACTTGACCTCAGCAGCACAAACCCATCTATGCTCCCAAGAATGGTTAAGGAGAACTGGATGCACTGCCCTTTGTGGCACCCTACAAGGCTTTATTTTCTCTGCTCTTGTCTTTGCTAGGAAAGACAAAATCCATAATCTTTCTCCAATTAATGCTTCCCTGTGATCCAGGCAGTGCCAGCAACCTCCACAGAGCCAGCAGCATGGAGCAGCTCTGTGCCACAGGAGCGCTGGGCTGCCCCAGCAGAGCCAGGACACACACCAAGGCACGCTGCAGTGCAGCAATAAAGGCACTTGCAAGCAGCAGCTTGTCCTGCCCTTAACCATTTGGACAGCCACTGCATGGTTTGAATCAAAGGCTTCCTTTGTGCTCCCAAAGAAGCCAATGAGCAACTGCAAGGAGGAGAGAGTTTATAGCAGGTCTTAAGCAATACCGTGCCTATCTTGTGCCAGCATCACTCACAGAAAGGACAGCCCCCCTTCCCACCCAGAGGCACACAGAGCCTCCCCTCTGCAGCCAGAATGGGACCTGGCCTCCACATGCCATGGCTCTGGGGACAGCCCTGTCTGGCTTTCTTCTGGAGTGACAGAGGGCAGAGCCAACCTGCCCAAATCGACAGCAGGAGGCTGCAGTCCCAGCTGCTCTTCAGGGTGGCCTGAGCTGCATCAAAATGTAAAATCCTGCTGCTGGGACAAACCTCGTTTCACAACAGCATCACAGGAGAGGAGAAGTTCCAAAGCCTTATTATCTTAGAGCTACAAACATCTCAGGTGTTAGCACCAAGATCTGAGCCCAGCGCTCACGGACACTGCTCTCTCACCTAGGAACTGAACACAGGTCAAGCAGGGGCTGAAATACAAACAGCCTTGTAATCCTCACCTAAACCCCAGCCCCTTTCTGCCCTGGGTCCCAGCACAGACAGCAGCCCCACGTCATTGCTTCCTCCCAGCTTGAAACACCTTGTTTTCCAGAGAGGGAAGGCTCATGCCCTGAAATCAAATGTATCACACCACCTTCCAGACAGGAATCTGCTGGTATCAGTTTTCTTCATTCATCATCCTGCACAATACGACCATCAACCCAAGCCATCCCAGCCTCCCAGAGGTGCAGACCACCTGACAGTGGTGGATTCAATTCATGGATGCTCAGGGGCCCTGTGCACGCTCCAGGTCACAGGTGCCAAAATCCCTTCCTGCTCCATTCCAGTCAGAGCCTAATTTGACAAGGAGGAGACACACCACTGGTATCCCACTGGCAAGCACCATCTCACAGGAGGAATCATCACCTAAAACCAGCCATGCCTGCTCTCCTGACACACAACCTGTGTGTACCCCCTGTGCAAGGGACAGCAGTTCACGAGTGCTCCTCAGTGTTCATCCTGAATTCCACAGCTGGACTCTGTTTCCATTCTGCTCTCGGAGGCACCTGAACACCTCAGCATTCATCTGCTCACTTCCAGCAGAAATGTTTTAATTACAACAAGGGCCTTGCCCTGGATGGCACTTACAATTTTTAAGGATTAGAATGCATTCTCAAAAGAGGCCCTTGCAGAACAATTTCAGAAGGTCAAAATGAGAGAATAGAGGATGGATTTTTGAAAGCTGATCAAATAAAAGGAGCGGCCCCAGGCAGTAACAGTCTGCAAAGAGTATCAAAATAGCGCCCACCCATCAACTTTCCCAAACTGCTAAGACAAGCAAGCTTGGGAAAAGTCAGAGCTGAGCAGGCACACCGAAACTGCTCATCCCAGGCACACAGATCAGGCTTTCAGAAACTTGCAAACCACTCTGAAGTGCCCCCCTTGCCTCTCTGCTGATCAGACAGCGTGTATTAGTCACCTCTCAAAGCACAGGTAAGCAGCCTATTCTGTGACCAGACAGAGACTGCTTCCCTGAAAAAGACAAGGCTTAAGTTAAGACTAGAAGTACTGCACAGGTCAGCCTTTTAAGCTCAGGAAAAACATTTCTGTATTAAGTTTAAAAAAGAGCTGGCAAGAGTGAGAAACTGAGCCGAAGCAGCAGTCAATGAAAAGCACATGCACTGCAGACCTGGCTGCCAACACAAATTGATGCTTTAAAACAAAGACCACTTGTGTTTTGGCTTGAAGATCTTCCACAGCTACTCAGCAAGAGCTGCACAGATTAAAAGGAGACACAGGTAAACATAGAACAGTGCTTACTGCCAACTATTTCCCTGGAACAAAGGAATGACCAGAAATGGAGTCCTTGCCTTGACTGGGTGGCACGGGTTCATCCTCACTGTGTTGTCCCATGCCAAAGAAGGCAGAGACAACAGGAAATTCTGGACAAACCTATTCAGCCTCTATTTAAGCAGCACCTGGATCTAGAGCCTGAACCTGGAGAGCTGCAGCTGCTTAAAACACTGAATATGCCTCCAACCTCAAGAGCCCACAGGAGCTTCACTACAGTCAGCCTTCACTCTTCTTCTTCACCCATTTCCAGAAGAGACCCCGAACAACTGTTCTTCCAGCTCTTCACTGCCTGAGACTACAGACACCTGTGTGCCTCCTGCAAAGCAAGATTCTGGTCTAGCTCCCAAACCAACCCACATCCATACATGCCTTGCAAGCCTCTTTTCCTTCCTACTGCTTGCATATTCAGAAGGCACAGGAAGACTGAAACAGGAGATGGTCTTCTGCACAAAGATGATCCTTCCTTCAGTCTGGTCCTTTTTTAGGCACACCAGCTGTCCACTCTAAACCAAATGGCAAAGTCAACAGCTCCCACTGCAATGCAAAGGTGGATTTGCCGGTCCTGTGTGACTTCAGAGGTGACCTGACACTGCTCCTTCCTGTAACACCCAACAGCAGTGCAGGAAAGCAGCCACTGTGATAGGCAAGAAAAAGGAGAAAGCTGACAGCTCATCAACACAGCACAGCAGATCCTGACAGGGTCTGGTAGGATGGAGGTGGAAGTGCAGGACTCTGAACAGGCCACATCCTCCAGAATCAAAAATCTGTGTGCTTGCCTCCATATGCTGTGGTTCAGCAGTGTCAGCATTAGGAAGCAAGGAAAAAACTTTCTAGAAGAGCCCAGGGCCCCTGACCTTACAAGCAACTCCCTCTGAACAGCCTCCCAGAAACCAGAGCCCAAGGTTTCTGGACTGCTGAAAGCTCACACGGACATCAGGAACAAGATGTGACCCATGTGCACCATGACCCCCTCCACACCATGACAGAGCCCAGGGAATGGCCACTGCTCTAGCAGCAGCCACATGAAAAGCCTGAAAACCTTCAGCATCCCCACCCCTTCCTCATCAGGTCTCCCCCAGAGAACAAATCCTTCTGTGTCCAGCAGTGTGATTGCTTTTTTCAGGCAAGGCAGCACACAAGGTATGCTGCAGGCACAGCACAGCCCTTTAACCCCTCTGTGCAACACAACATCTGCTCTTCAACAAACTAAAAGCATTTTTAAGTAGCTCTGGGATGCCACCTCCCAGTATCTTCCAGGCAAGGAGCAAGACATGGAATCAGGCCGCCCACCTTGGCACCTCTGCCATGCTGAAACACACTGAGCCCAGGAAACAACATGTTACCAGCTGCCAAATTATCATTTCTCCATCTCTCTTCCTCCTCTTCTCACAGACATGGTTAATTTCTTGTAAGGGTGGAAGACACTGCAGTTGCCCCTCTCCCACCTCAGACATTATCAGCCTTCTCCAGCAGGTACTGCCATGCCAAAGGTGGGGCTGCCTCTTTCCCTTACACAGCAAAATCCACTGTGCTGGTTCACAGCCTTTGCAAACCCCACCAAACCCAAAGGTAACACCCTGTGCAACTTAAGCCTCATCAAGAAGAAAGTTCGTGTGCGTCTGCCAAGCATCTTGCTAGTCTTGCTGCCCTCCAGGCCTCCAAAGAGCTGCCTGTCCCAGCCCCTGAGACCAACACTTCATGTTAGGAGAATGAGAACTGTTCCTTGGGGTCTGCACAAACAATTGCATGTCCTCCAACCCCAGGGGAATTTCCCTCCAAACACCACAGCAGCAACTGCCTTCACAAAGAGCACGTTTGTACCCAGGTCTGTCCACTTCTAAATAAGCATTTGTTCCAAGTTCCCAAATATCGAAAGCAGTGGAAACACCCACTGCTAATGTGAAATATTTTGCATTCCAGGCCTGAGAGGTATGCTTGAAAATGTTCAGAGAGGAAAGAGTGTTTATTCACTGGGAAGAGGTGTACTAGGTCCTGCTATTTACTTTAGTCCACGTGTGCTTGCTGGAATACAGCTTTGATCTTTGCAACTTAAATAGCAGATGAATTGAAACGAACGCAAGAAAAATATTAGTGTAAAGATCCTCCAGTAAATACCTGTAACCAGACCCCACAGCCTTCAGATCCTTTTGAAGTGCCTTATCACTTACAGCCAAACTGGCCCTCATGTTCTTGCCCACTGCCTCAAGGTGAGGCTCTTCTCTTCCTACCCCTTTCCTACCTTCTTCCCTCCATTCCCTTTGGGCTCCATGGCCTTCAGAGGAAGTGCAGCCTGCCTTCCCAGGACACACACACACCTCTCTGCTTGGGTGCAGCATGAACCAGCCTTTGGCCAAACAAGGTGGGACCTACCAGCTGAGCAATTAGCAGATGTGAGCTGCCATCCCCCCAGCTCCCTTGAACAAGAGGGATTCAGCAGACTGGGAGAAAACTCGGTTCCCAACCAGCAAGAACATTCATCACCCAGCAGGCAACTAAACACCGGCGCTTGCTGCAGTTCAAACATCTGCCCATCCATCTGCCTTCAGAAGATGGTTTCATTCCAGGTCAATTAAGAGCTCAGAACACATCTTTAGGGATCTTTAAACACGACAGGCCCCTGACCAGTGCCAGCTCCCAGTGGTTCTGCAGCCCACTGTGCAGACACAGAAGTGCCTATGGCCATGACTATGGAGTCGCCGTGCCTTTGAAGCTCCTGCCACTTCGAGGTTCCAGCCTGCCCAGAGCACTGTCTGAACACAGCCAAGTCCCAAGGGGGATCAGATCATTCATGTTTTCATAAATTTTCTTCTTTAAGACCAGGCTTGCTAGGAAGCATGAGAAAAGCACTGCCATACAGAAACACACAGCTCAACCCAGGACATGGAGGCATTTCCAGAACAAAACAGACCTTTTGGTTTTAGGTTTTTTTGTTTTTTTTTTTTTTTGCTTTAAAGGAAAGTTGACTCAGCAAATATTTCCTCTGCTAGCATTTCAACCACATGTTCCAGCAGAAGTCAGCACACATCTGGCATGCTGCAGTGCCACTGCCAGAAAGATCACAGCTTCCCTGAACAATGGAAGTGGAGGAAGAGGGAGCAGCAGTCCAGGCACTGAGCACTTCTGGAACATGCATGGCAAAGGACCTGCGTGAGCCACGGATACTCCACACCTCCCAGGTCTTTCCCCAGTGCTCTTTCCAAACACCATCCACAGGCAGAGAGACAATGCCCTGCAGCCTACAAAACTTCCCAGCAGCCTGTAAAAGCTAGACATCGAACTGCACGTTTTGGCTACACTGATGGCACCTGAGATTTTTCACAGTGCCTGCGAGCTGGACAGCTGCATGTTACCCCCAGTGGTGCAGGATGTGATCCTGCCCAGCAAGAGAAACAAGGATTGGAGCAGTACAGAAGCTCCAGCGACTGCAGAGTGGCAGGAAAGGCAGCACACAGCCCTCACAGGCAGGTTTGCACATCCCAGTGGTAGCGTCCTGGCACACAGGTGAATGCTGTGGCAGGTCCAAAGGGCCCTACGACTTCAAACCAGAGCACACACTCCCCCGCCAGAAACAGCCTTCCCAGAGGCTGCCAAGGCGGATGGCAATCACGGTGCTAATCAGCTAAGTAAGTGCTGCTTTTCGTGCTTATCAGCTGTAAATTGGACAATACTTGCCGCCTGGCAGCAGGGCTCAGCCACGGCTCCAGATATGGGCGGGCAGCAGCCCAGTAGATATCTTTCCCTCCGAGGCAGTATTCCACCCAGGTGCTAAACTAAGACTGCTCTTGATTTTACAGCAGAAACTGCAAAGCAAACTCTACAACTGTGCACGGTGAGACAGAAGGGACTGCACACAGCGACTGCCAGGGTTCCTAAGTGAAGAAACGAGGTGATGTGGCATGGGGCAGCCGTGGGACCCTTCAACGCCGGGCTGGAACACAGCTCACAGCCCCTGTGGCTCTCACGCACAGCCAACACCTTGGGCTCCTCAGGCAAGGAAAATGGTGCTCGGAGTGGGGAGAAACACCACGGAGCAGAGCGAGAGGAGGAGAGTTCAGGTCCTGCAGCTGAACACGGTGAAAAGCAGCAGCAGCCAGAAAACCAAGGGGCCGCGGAGCTGGGATCGGGCAGGAAGAGTGGCACGGGGGGCGGGGCAGAGCGCTCATCCAGATGCGCTCAGCAAGGGACAAAAACCCCTCGGCGGCCGGCAGGTCAATCTCCATCTCCACGGGCGGCAGCTCACCGCGGGCCCGCTGTTTTTCCTCGGGGGTCCGATCTGAGCGGAATTCATAGGAAAAACCACGCGCTGCTCCGCGCAGCCTGCCCGGTGTCAGCCCTGCCCACGGGGCCGGAGCGGCGCGGGCCGGAGCCGAGCCCCGCTCGAGGGGTCTCCGGGAGCCCTCTCCGGCCCGCGCCGCCCCGGGAGCGCCCGTTCGCCGCCTCCCAGACGGCAAATGTCTGGCGTATTTGCATCCCTGTGGATTTCGGCACGACGCTCCCCCTTCGGAGCGGGCGGGCGGGCAGGGCGAGCCGGCGCACGCCGGGGAAGGAGAGCCGGGCGAGGCGCCCCGGCGGCTCCCGCAGCACGGCGGGGCAGCGCGGGCCGGGGGCGCGGCCGGCCCGCAGCGGGGAGCGGATGGAGCCTCAGCAGCCCCCGGGTCCGGCGGGACGAGCGGGCCCCATCGCCGCCGGGCTCACGGGAAGCCGGGGGGGCGCGGACCACCGGAGGCTCGGCCCCGGACACGGCCGCTCCTCCTTCACCCCGCCCGGGGCCGGCCGTGGACCCCCGCCCGCCGGCCCCAGCGCGGCCCAGGCACGGAGTCGAGCGGAGGCGCGAAGCTCCGCCACCCCCGCCCCGCCGCCGGGACCCGCGTTCCCTGCCCGGGGGAGGCTGCGGTGGCTGTCCCGGCCCGCACTCACCCAGCACCAGCAGTGCCCGCACCGCCGCCATCCTCCGCGCCGCCGCCATCCCCCGCGCCGGTCAGCGTGCCCGCCGGACCCCAGCCATGCCGCCGCCGCCCCGCCCGCCGCCGCCGGGAGGGGTTCCGGAGGAGGGGCGGCCACCGGAAACCGGGCGGGGTCGGGAGGAGCGGGGTCCCCCCGGCAGCGCCCGGCTCGGCCCCCCGTGCCTCCATCGCGGTGCTCGAGGCTCAGGGCTCGCTGGCGCCATCCCCCGCAGAGCCCCGCCGGGCCGGGGCCGGGGCCGGCCGCGCCGCGCTCCCCCGTACCCCCCTGCTCCTGCCAGCGCCCCCGGGGCCCCGAGCTGCGAGGAGGCGACGCCGCTCCCCTCCCGCCCAGGGGCTCCTTGTAGCTGGGCTGTTTGTTAAACTGATGGCGGAAGATCCTGCTCTGTACCGCTGTGAATGACCCTGTGGAGGCAGCGGGGCAGCGAGGAGCCAGGAGCACCCTGCTACGGGCAGAGGCTGGGCACACAGTCCCAGTGTACAGCACGCTGCTGCTCCTTGCTGCTCCTCTGCAGGACCCGAGCAGCAAGAGCTGTCTGTCCATCTGCATGGCCCAGACTGGAGCCTCTCTGCCCGACCCAGTGCCTCTGGTGGAACCTGCTGCAGCCCTGCACCACCGGCTCTGGCAGTTGTCGCTCTGAACACCAGCTTTCCAGCCGGTTTGTTGAGCCTCCAAAATACTGGCTTTGGTACTGTGTGCAAGACTAGCCATCAGACATGGCCCTGAGCACTGCTGGATCCATCACAGAGGATGCTGGAGCCTTTACTCAGCAAAACCTGTGGCACAGGATTGGAGCGTGCTTGCTGCCCTGCGTGGCAGCACCAGCCTGGTGCTGCACCAGAAGCCCCCACCATTGCCACGTCCTGGGAGACCACAGAGCTGCTCCCACAGGGCATGCAGCTGTGGAACTTTGTCAGTAACCACAGACCAGTCCCCTCTCACAGGAAAGCCACTACCTCTCTGCCACCAAAAGCTGTTCTGGTTTTGGTTGGGGACCAAGCAGCCTCAGAGGAAGTGGTAGCCTATTCAACACTCTCTAGGAAGGAAGTTTTACTTCCACCTGCAAGCTCAGGGCAAGCAAAGCAGCTGATAAGAGAAAGGGTCTCTGTCACACACACACTAGCAGACTTTGTTCTCCCACTGATACCGAGCCACCTGACCCCAGCTTCAGGGAATTGTTTCTCTTTCCCCGAGAGGGAAAGTGAGCTAAGCACTGCTGATCCAGGTATCATGACTTGTCTGAGGAGCATTTGCCACATCAGTGCTGCAGGCTGTGACTGCATCTCCTAGGTCCATAATGCCTTTAGTGCCCCAGGAACAAGAGCTGTATCACAAGGTAGCCAGGAAACCACTGTCTGCCCTTGCTGTGCTTACCCAGACTCTGCCTCAGGCTCCCTTGCAGGGAAGGGTGTATCATGCTCAGCCCCACTCTTCCCACAGCCACAGGCTGGGCATCCAGGCTCCCCACAGCCTGAGGGGACAGTAAGCAGCATCTGACTGGAGAGAGGAGTGGCAGAAGCCACCTGTGCTGCTGGGCAGGGAGACCACAGAGGGAGCCAGGCCTTCCAGCCACTCCTACCCCCCAGCTGCAGTATAGGGACAAAGGGCCAGAGCTGGAGTTTGTGCAACAGTGGCAGGCAGCGAGGCATACAGCATGAGAAAATTCATTGGGAACTGCATCAGAAGCAGTTAAAAGTCTCTCCACACCAAGCCTGTTGAGCACATTCCTGCAGGAGTGCACCAGTTCCTGCAGCCAACCAGCATGACATGCAGTTGCATTTGAATTCTCACCCTGAGAGGTCAGGTGCCCATGTGGAGTACAGCCACAGGATCCAACTTCTGCACCAGGGAAAAATGAGGCAGACCCCATCCAATAGACAAACCACCTTACCTGCAGGGAGGAGAGTGTACCCACAGTTCCTGCAGCAGCAACAGAAGCAGCCTGTGCAGTAATGCAGAGGGAGTGCTTGGCTCAACAGGAAGCTGTAACCTGGGCTAATTCGAGCCACAGCTTTGCAGTTTGGAGCATCTCCAGGAAGGAGACAGCAAGGCTCTTCCCAAGCCAACCCAGCCACCCCCCATCCACACCATCAGTGATCTGTAACTGCAGTGGTTTGAGCTGGGTTTATTTACTGTTGGCACTGCCAGCTTCCCCCAGGAAAGCATGATGGCATTCATGGATGTGAAACTCACTAATCAATGCACAACACACGGTGGTGCCGCTCCTGCTCTCCCTGGACCTACCCCTCTCAGCTCACAGCAGGTCTGCAAACAGCACCCACAAGAGATGGACAAAGGCTGCCAGCGCCCTAGTCCTGGCTGAGGAATGGTGAGTGACAGCCAGGGAGGCACCCAATAGCCCAAAGAGAACCATCCCAGCAGGAAACATTCAGGATTCGCACCTGAATTCAAGCCCTTTTCCCGTCTGAACGCAAATGTCTCTGTAGCAGCATTTCAGTGGCTCTGTTCAGGACAGGCAGCCTTCTCACAGGAAGCAGGCCAGAGGCCACACTGAGCCCCACATATCGTACACAGTCATTCACCTTCTAGACACCATCACCTTGTGATGCTGCCCACCACTGGACCCACCCTGGCCCAGCTCTGCAAGCCCAGTGCAGGTCAGGCCAGCACATCACACAGGCCCACACGGTCACTGCCTTCATGAGCCCCCACCACGTGCTGCCCATCAAGAGCTTGCTCTAGAGGTCATCTTTGGTGCCAGCTCCAGCCTCAGCTGTGGGGCAGGCGAAGCGCAGGCCAGGCAGGATTTCCCCTGGCAGGACCCTTGCAGGGCAGGCTGGAAAGCCACCCCACAGTCTCTCAGTCTCTCATGGTGTGGCTGAATGGCGGGTGGGGATGTGCTCCGTCTCCTTTGGGTCAGAAGTGCCATCTCCAGCGGGTGCGGCGGCGGAGGGGCCTCACTCGGGCTGGCAGATGAACCAGATCTCGTTGCGGCGCTGAGGGATGCTGGGGTTTTCGTAGGAAGCCACGATGTAGGTTCCCCGCAGCACCGCCTCCGTGGGGCCCAGGAGCTCCCAGAAGACATTGATCTCCCTCAGAATCGTCTCCTCAGTGGTCATCCCATAGAAAACCCTGCAGCAGCAGCAGCAGCAAAGGGAACAGTGTAAAGAACAAAGCCAGCACATTGGCACAGCCAGAGCTCCCATCCCTCTGCCTAACGAACCCCAACAGCCATGCAGGGAGTTTGTACATCTCTGCTGAGCTGAGAAAACACCTCTGATGCTGGGGTCACCTGGTTATAACCCGGAGCGGTGCCCTCTCGGTGATGTGGATGTCGGGGTCCATGGGAACAGGGGGGTTTTGCTGGAACTCTCCTGGGAGATAATAGGCAGTTAGGACCTCACGCTCCAGCTCGGTGCCCTCTTTGGTCAGGTGGATTTCGTTGAGTACTGGGACTGTCATGCCCAGATGGCAACCTGGAAAGAGGCAGGCAGGCAGTGAGACAGGTGTGTTGTTAGCAGCAGCAGCAGCAGCAGCCCTCCTCCCCACTCCAGATGGACAATGGCAAAGCCCTTCCCTCTGTGCACTCTGCCAGCCCCTCCAGCCCCTGCCTGCACACACCTACAGAGTTCTCCTTGCAGATGTAGCGCATGAGCTTCATGAAGCTCAGGGAGATGCTCTGCTCATACATGGGCTCCCCCATGGTGACACAGGCCCACTTCCCCGCTGGGTACCGCCGCTCCTCGTAGGCCGCCTCTTCGCACTGCAACAGGCCACAGACAAGCCAGGTCAGGGTGGAGCACGCTGACAACACTGCAGCAGCTGGCTGGGAAACCAACACTGACAGGCAAGAAGCGGGGAGACACGAGCCTGCCAAAAGGAGAGCCCCTGCTAGGCAGTGGTTGGCAGAGCAGGACAAAGAAGGTGAGGGGAGCTGGCATCACACGCACCTCAGACAAGGGTATTTATGGGCGCTGGGGCAAAGGTCAGCAGAAGTCAGCAAAAGGGAAGGCACAGACAAGGGACAGGGTGCAAGGGGGTCTGGAGGCTCCTGGCATGCACAAGGAATGCAGCACATCCTCAGCAAGGGGCACAGGTCTTTCAGTTCTTCTTCGGTCCGGCCTACTCACAAGGATGTTCCTGATTCCAGGCACCCAAAGGCCTCCAGTAAGGCTGATGGTGTTCTCAGGCCTTTTCCCTGGAACACTGCATGCACAGAGGATAACAGAAACATCCCTACCCAGCAGAAGGGAAAATCTGGCAGAAGAGCTCTAGCATCCAGAAGAGTTGTGAAGACTGGAGTAAAACTCCTCAGATCCTTCTCCCCTACTAAGAAGTGACAGGAGGAAGAAGAGACATGAACCCAATTCCAGCTGTGGAATTTTGTGGCATGAGTCAAAATCTCTATTGTCCAGTACTCTGAACAAACCTGACACAGAAGGGGGGCAAGGGGAAATTGCATCTGGGTATGTTCATAGGTCAGCTCCTGGCATGTCTGTGGCCACAGGTAACCTAAACAGGTGCTGGGAAGTTGTAGCCAGCACCTGGTCTTCCTACTCTCAGCTTGTTCTTCATCCAGATCAAAGTGGTCATGAGACAACCTTGTCCCACGGAGCTCAAGGCATCTTCCCAAACTTCTTGCTTCCATAGCTGTGATGGCAGTGATGGAGACAGGAAGCTGTGACAAGACTCAGCACTGGGTGCAGCCTCCCTGTGCCTCCACCCAAATCAGGTGTCTACCCTGAAAGCCAAAGCAAAGGCAGAAGGAAGACAGCAGGCCTGCTTGTGTGCATCAGTGGGATGCCAGTAAGAAGAGCACCCCAAAACACTGTGGGCATTCCCCCTCTAGCTGGGGCCACGCCTGCCATTGTCCCACCAAGCAAAGCAGAGCAGAGCAAGAGCGTTTTCCAAGCAAGGAAATCACCAATGCCTCTACTCCATCCGCCATACCACCTGCAATAAACTAATCAACCCAGTGAAGTCACAGCACCTGGTTGTGCCACAGCCTGATTCTTCCACTAAGCACCACCACTCTGGATGACACTTGCCCAAAAGAAATAAGGAAGATGCTTCATGCAGACACAGCAGCAACAGGTCCCTGCAATGTGAGCTGGGGAACTGAGCCCTGACTGAGCTGGGGGCCGAGAGCTGACAGGGCACAATGATATAGGTGGCATAATAATTCACTTGCCTCCAAGAGGATGAGGGCTTGTAGCACTGATAGGAAAAGCAACTGAATCCTACTGATCTGCTTGAGCTTGGCAAACGTGTCCCTAAGAGCCCCAGCTCCAAAGTCCCCTCAGCGCTGATGTCAGGCAGTGGTTCTTCTCACTCAGCCTCACACGCCAAAAATCCTCCTCAGGCACAGATGGGATGCCAACAACAACAGAAGCTCTTTAGTTCCCACAAAGTCTTGGGGCCCCATTCCTGCCTGGGACTGGCACAGGCGGAGAAAAAGCCAGATTAAATCCCTGGGACCCAGAACACGGAAAGAGGGAGTGTGGTGAAGCCCCAGTTCCAAGCTGCACAAGCCACATGCTCAGACATGTTTTACAGGGCGTGCTGGATCTCAGCCCAGAAGAAATTGGTTAACCACTACTCATATAGAGGACAATTGACAGATGTCTTCTTGGTAGAAAGCCCAGCTAGGCCTGCAGAGACACAAGAACCAGTCTGACAAGCAGTTATTTCTCAAAGCACAGAAGCACCCTTATGTACAAGAGATGAAAGTAAGTGTGCAACATAGCCAGCACAAAGAGAAATCCTCAGGCAGAAGACACCATGTTTGGATTGGTGGTTGAGATAAATAACTACATATGCTCTCATCTGACAGCCAAGGTCACAGGCCCTGTGTTCCCCACAGACACATCTTTATCTTGTGCCAGCTGAATTCTCCAGCTCAGCCAGCCAACATAACCAGCACAAACACAAAGCCAGCAGGACTTCGAGCTATGCAACAAGGTGTGTGGAGAACGGCAGGGAGCAGGCTCTGAACTGAAAGTTCACTTTCTTAGATGTGCCCACCCCAGCAAGAGGACAGGCTGGTAAAGGAGGCAGATGGAAGTCAGAAGACCAGAGAAAGCAGCACGACTTGTCCAATTTTACAAAAAAGGCCGGGAAGCTGAGCATTGCCATTACTCTACGCTGGAGGAGGTGCAGAAATGCCGGAATACTGCACCGATCCAGAGGTGCCATCCCGGCCGCGGTGCTGCAGAAGCCCCGGCGAGGCTGGTGCGCGCCCGCCGACACGAGGCCCTTCCCCGCCGGGGAGAGGCTCCTCCATGGCCGCGGGCCGGCGGCAGCCCCGAGGCGGCCCCACCGCGGGCGGGCAGCGCTGTGCGGAGAGGGTCGGGCCTCACCTTCCCGTGCTGCGATAGGGACACGTACGGCACGGGCTCGCGAGCGTGCCTGTGCCGGGCCATCTGGGCGATCGGGCCTGCCATGTCTGCAAGGCAAAGCACACGAGAGACGAGGCTCGCCCCGGCCGCGGCGCAGAAGGGGTCCCGGTCCGTGCCGTGACAGCCCCGGCAGGCCCGGCGCTCACCTCGGGGCAGGCTCACTCGGTGCGTGCTGGCCACGGCCTCCCAATGGGCGAACAGCCGTCCCTCCCCCTCCGCGCCGTCCTCGTTGTCGCTGCCGTCTCCGTCGGGCTCCTCGCCCAGCCGCTCCAGGTCCTCCAGCGTGATCCGCGCCATCGCGTCCGCCGGGAACAGGGCCGGGGACCGCCCCGGGGCGGCACAGCGCGGCCCGGCGCGGCGGAGAGCGCCCCCTGGCGCTCCGGCGGACCGAGTCCGCGCTGTCCCCACGGCAGGCGGCGCCCGCCCCCGCCCCGCCCGCCCCGTCCCCCTCAGGCCGAGCCGCGGTCGCTTCTAGGGTCGGTTTTATTTAATAAAATAAAGTACAGCGATCATCCGGCGGGGAACCGGCGTGCCGGGGGCATGGGGCACTCCCGCCGCTGCCCCGGCCTGGGGGGTAGCCCCGGGCTGGCGATTCTACCTGGTGAGCGTGTGTGTGACCGGTACCGAGCATGCGGCCACCAGAGCTGCGGCCCCGGTGAGCAGCAGAGGAGCATGCGGGCGGGCTGCGGTGCCCGAACTAGCTAGGGACCCCCGGGGAGGCCGGGCTGGGCAGGCAGACGGTGGCACGAGAACCGGTGATGGGGAGAACAGAGTAAGGTGGTGTGGGGAGGTGCCGGGCGCTGCCCCGTGCAGCGCGAAGCCAGGGTGCCCAGCGGCGGAGCAGCCAGCTCAGTTGGAGGAGAGCAGGGAGCTGTGGGAGGACAGGTCCATGCTGCTGGCGCTCAGGCCTCTGCTCTCCGCACGGAAGCCTTGGGTGCCCTGGAAAAAACACAGTGCCCATGAGGTACCTGCAATCCAGCCCCATGCCCCAAAGCTGCCACTGCAACTCCTGCGCCCCTTGCCCTGCAAGCCAGGAGGGCCCTGCTGCTGCTGTCACACACACGTGGCTGGTGCCTGTGCTCCCAGTCTATGGCTGAGCTTTGTGAGGAGGAAGGTGGGTCCTTGGAAGCAACACCTTTAGATTTGGAGCTCTGACCTCAGACGAGGGGCGACAAGCTCAGGGGTTCTCAGCACTGCACCTGGGGCTCACTAATACGCCCCTCACCCCCTGCACCGCTGGCCACACAGCCCCCAGCCCCACGTGCAGTCCTGCACCAGCCCCACCACTCACACTGTGCTTACCTCAAACGAAGCATCACTAGACTTGTGCAGGTAATTTAAGGATGCAGCTCGTTTCATGCTATAAGAAAGCAGAGGAGAGCAGATGTGATTGTGCTGTGAGTAGGCAGACCCAGACACACAAGGTGGCAGGGCCCTGTACACAGCCTGACCCTCACACATACCTGGTGTTCCTGGGCTCCAGGGGACCATTGCCCTGCAGTTTCTTGACCAACATCTCACTGCTCCTCCGTATCACATCCCGGATTTTTCCCAGGGAGCTGCTGCGCTGGAGAGTGCCACTGCCATCCTGGACACAGAGACACAAGCCAGGGTGATGGCTGAGTGGCACTGATCAGGCTTTGGCATGATGCTGATGAGTGGCTGGAACTGGCTCCAAACATCCTCTTGCCCACTTGCACTGAGGGTTTAGCCCTGGCCCAAATCAGGCTTACTGCTCACTACATGGCTTCCCTCACCCAGTTCTCCACAGGACATGGTAACTGTGGAGTCAGCTGCTATTGTCTGGCTCATCCAGCCTGATACTCCCTCCTGCCCAGGGCAAGCTCAACACCCACACAGGCTCCTGGCTTGCCCCCAGCACAAATGGCACTGGCATCTGCACAGTCCTGCTCGAAGATGACACAGCTCCATCACCTGCAACAGCTCAGGAAGAAACTACCAAGGAGGTCTCAGTAGCCAAAGAGGCAACAAGCCATGTTGGGAGTCCCAAGATTAGGGATACTTTTGTCAGGCCAGGACAGGCTGCTGGAGCTTTCATTTCAAGGACTCTCTCCTCATTGCTGCTGGCTGGAGACCATCCTCATCCTCTCCCTCCCCTTTTCTTCACCACACCATCAGCATTCCTCCTCTCTGTCCAGCACTCATACAGATGCACACCTGGTCCTGCAGGCTCACTCACATCACACAAAACCATTTCACACTGCACATGCAGCCTTGTCCCATTCCTAACACCCCCAAGACAATTAGCTTTGAGCCTTTGGAGCAATTCAGGCAGCTCCACTGGGGATGGATTCATTTGGCTGCACCAGCACTGTGCTGCCAAGCAGGCACCACCACTCCTAGGCCCCCAGCTTTAGCTGCATGCAGTTACACTAGCTGCCCCAGGGGGTGGCACTTTGCAGAGGGCTTTTTGTGTCTATCTGCTTTTTCTGAAGACCAAAACCAGCCTGAAATCTTGTTCCTGAGCCTGTTTCCTCCCACATGCCTCCAAAAGTCCCCAGTACTCAGTGAGGCACTCTCAGGCCTTGACAGGCTCCAGTCCTCCTGCACCTCCTCCTCCACCTCCTGCACTCTGCTCCACATGCATCCACAGGTTGCCAGCATGGCACCACACCATGCCACCATGTCATCGTGCCACCAAGCTCTTCCCCTGTGGCCTGGCCTGCTTGTTACATAAGGTTGTGACACCACTGCTGATGTGGAATTACTTTTGCTCTGATGGCTGGATAACAGCAGTCTTCCCTGCTCCTGCTGTGAATGGCCCCTGGAACACTGGGGCAGGAGAAAAGGAGGTGAAGTGATGGCAAAAGCCCTTTTACTCCTTAGGAAGATGTGAGGGAGCCCCTTTGAAGCACTCCAAATGACCCAAATGTCTTGTGGCTCAGGCTAGCAGCAGCAATTACCTCAGCACTGCCCAAGCAGCTCTGCAGGTGGGCAGGGTCTCTGCCTTAGGCCAGTCACCCCCTTGTGCTGACCATTACAGATTGTGGCCCTTGGGGAAGGCTTTTCCAGCCCTCCTCTGCTCTGATTACCAAAGCTGAGCCAGCCCTAGACTGTTCTCTAACAGCTGACCAGGACTTCTCCTACCAGCAAACCTTTTTCTCCTGGTATTCCTCTCATCCCTTCTTGGATAAAACAAGTGAATTGAACCTCTTCACATTCTCATTGGGCTGAGGGTTTTCTAAGTTGAGAGCCATGTGTTGCTGCTGCAAAGGGACCCAGTCACCAGAAATGCAGAGAGCACCCAAAGCAGCAAAGTAAACAATTCAATTCCTGCACGAGGCATCCCGGGCAGGTTTTGGATGAGCTGAATACAGTGTGCAGCATTAACAAAGATGGGGAGGTGTCTTTTGCCTACCCACCAGACTTACACTGGGTCACCATTCTCCCTGCACGGTACTGCTATGCCAGGCACTGTTGCTTTTCCCAGGGCACGCAAGCCAGGGGTGGAAGAGGGAACACAGCTGGGACAGAGGAGCAGGACCATGGTACAAGGGCAGCAGGACCAGGTCAGAAGTATGCTCTTGTATCAGAGCTGGAGGATGGAGCCACATTTCCCCAGCTGCAGCGATGCAGACTGACTGCAGACCAACACCAGAACCAAATGCTGCTGCATGCTGGGTTAAAAATAGCCTCTCTTCTCCCCCCACTCCCTTTTCTGACGGGTTATTTTTAACCCAGAACATTTATGGGTTTGGTTTGCCGCAGAGCCCCCACCCCATTGCACCCACCAGGATGAGAGCATTCAAAAAAAATAAGCAGCTCCACCACTGAGCTCCTCTCCCCACTGCATGCTCCAACCCTGCCTAATGCATGGAGGCAGAGGACTTGGGCAGGATTTGGCAGCACGTAGAGCTCAGCACTGAGGGACACAATGGGGTATTTCTTTGGCTAAATAGAAATGCCTGTAGGGGAAGGTCCAAGCTCAGATGCCCCAGGGCAGCCCTGCCACACATGGTTACAGAGCTGAGTTTAGCAGCAATTCCAGTTTGGAGGACAGGGAAAAGGCACAGTGGAGCTGGGTCCTTCATCTCGAATGCTCAGCCTGGGAGGGGAGCCCTGGGGGCAGCACATGCCCCTGTACAGACAGACAGACACCAAGCACCCCCAGACCTGCTCCAGCAGCATTTGCACCCACCACCCCAGGGCTGACCGACGCTGGCCTACAGAGCATGGAAAGAAGCACAGGGCAGCAATTTGGGTCAGTCTACCTTTAATTAGAGGTATGGTCGTTACAGCACCAGGTCCAGGACATGGCAAAGCACAGGGGCAGATGGCCCTGAGGTCCAAACACACCCTGCACTGGGAACTCCCCACTCTCCAGAAGCATGGAGCAGCACTGGGACAGAGAGGACAGCCCTGCAGCACTCAGCCCTGGGCTCCACAGCCCATGTCCTGAGGACAAGCTTCCTTTCAGTAAGCACAAACTCCAGGGGAGCAGCATGCATGCACCCCAAGGCCTCTGCACCACCACAGGAAAGCCAGGCCCAGACAGACATAAGCACATTTAGTATCACAACCTGCCAGATGACTAGCATAAAAAAGGGATCTAGCTAAATAAATAAGGAATCCTGTGCTGGCCCCTGGGCTCTATCCTGCTGCCTACAGCCTCCCCAGCTTTCTTCCCAGATAGGAGAGCCAGGGAGGTTCCCTTCCTATAGGAGGTGGGATGAGAGTGTACACTCAAGGATGTGAGACCCAAGACAGTGGAAATCTGGCCCTGGAACACATTCTATACCCCAGTAATGACTAACAGCAGCAGACCCTGTGAAGGTCTGAAGCCATCACAGACACTTGGCCACCCCCACACCCCCTCAGGGTCAGCATGGTGACCCTATTGGTAACAGGGTTACATATTTCCCACCCTTTGGCTAGGGACAGCCAGACTGCAGTCAGCCCCACAGACCTGTGAGCAATCCAGTCCCGACCCCTGCAACAACCTCCCTCCAGCCATCCCATCTGCTCCCACCTGCTCAGAGCACCTCCAGCCCTAGCCCTCTCCTTCCTCACATCCATCTTTGCACCTTCTTTTTCTCCCAACCACTCTGCTCCAACCCAGGCCATTCCCCATCTCAGCCACCTCTAATGGTCTGGGGTCTACCCCTTGCAAAAAAACCTCTCCTTTCCTCCTACCCCTCCTCTGCTTTCAAGGAACAGCAAACAACTTCAGCCCCCACTTCTCCCACCAGCCACACCTGAGAACCCTGTAGCAATGGGGGGGTTGATTCAGCCCTTAATGCCAGATGAGGAACCTGGCTATAGCATCCAGTCAGGAAGTTACAGCCAAACATGCTTGTGCTGGCCAGTTCCTGCACATAGTCCTTGGCTGTTGCCCCCCACCTCATCTTGGATGCACAGTAGCTCTATGGGCTGCCCTGCAGAGAGACCCACACACTGCTCCTGGTTACAGAGCTCAGCAGGGAGAAGAGCAGCAAGATGGGGACTGCCCTGTGCTGCAGGGAGAGCCCATCTCACTGGGAACCAGCACAGGTTTGCTACAAGGCACTAATATCAGCTAAGCCTACAGGGAGGAAAGCACATGGGCACATGACAGCCCTGCCTAGGCCAGGCCTCACTGTCCCCATAACAGCCCCTCCATCTTTGAGCCTCCGTAGAGATGGAGGCAACAAGCCAGGAGGGCTGAGCATGTCTAGTGACAATGGAGTGAAGCCTGGAGTGAAGACAACGCCCCGCAGGCCTGGGCCCCAGGGACGTGCGAGGGCAGGCCAGGGGTGGGGACACGCGAGGGGACGGTGGTGGCCCGTCACCCTGGCCTGGGGGAGCTGGCAGCTCCTCGCAGCTTCTTCCTGCTCTTGCTGGCCCCGGGGCTGGAGCTGGGCCACGGGGCCGGGCGCTCCTCGGCAGGCGTCGCGGTGCCCTCGCGCGCCAGGAGGGTTGGGGGAGCGGCGTGGAGCTCTCGCCGAGGAAGGAGGGATGGTGTGGAGGAAAAGTCGGAAGATACAACACAAACATCCAGGTGACTGCGGTGGAGGGGAAAGAGGGAGTCTCGGGAGGCATTTAAGCCTAGTGCACAGAGAGGAGAGAGACACAATTTACAAGGCTGTGAGGTTGTAGGTCACCTAGGGAGCAGGTGGGACAAGGCCCAGGCTGCATGCAGAGACCACAGGCCGCATCTGGGCAGGGAGAGAGTCTTGTGAGGCTGAAACTGCAGCCTCACTTCTTTGCCAGTGGGCTTACTGGGTTGGCAGGAACAGCTGAGCTCAGGGAGGAACAGCCTGGGTCTCCTGCTCCGAGGGCTCCTGCTCCTGGGCCTTGGGTACCTGCCAAGGCCTCTGCAGCACGGAGCTGGTGCCATCCCCCTGCTCTCACATCCCAGTTACCTGGGCAGCAAGCAGCTGACCCGGGCCCTGGGATGCTTCCAGAGCTGCCTAGGGGCACAGGGCACCCTGGAGGCTCCCACAGCCCTGCCTGCAGCACAGGCTGCTTTAAGGCAGCACATCTGAGGGCTCTGGACCAACACAGAATACAGCAGGCCGTGACAGACAGGAGCAGCAGGAGCTGCCTCAGCCTCCTTTTGCAGGGAGCTTCAGTACAGTGCAGGGCTGCTGGTTCAGAAGAGAAGACTGGCTATGTGTGCAGCAGGCTGGGAAAGGAATCATGTGGCAGCAGCTGTGTCCCCCAGGGTGCTGGGCTAGCCCTCCAATCCTCTATTTACAGCTGTCTGGGTCAGGGAAGCTCTGCTAAGACCCCTAGGGAAGGGTCATATGAGCAGGGACTATTCCCTGGGACTGGCTGTGGCACAGAGTGGCACTGCCTACTTGCCTTAGGATGATCAGCTCAGAGGCTGTCAGGAAGGTCTCCCAGACCATCACCAGTGCAGAGATCACCCAACACCAAGCACAGCCAGGAGGAGCTGCAGAAAGACACCAGCCAGCATAGGGACCAGGTGATTCTAATCCAAACCTGCAGCCCTCCCTCTGTGCTTGTCTAGCCTCCTTACTAATGGTGAGTGCAGGGGCCTAGAGTTGGTGCCTTGCCAGAGCTAAGACCCTCTTTGGTCCTGATGCCAAGACCTGGGGCAAAGGACAGCCTTGCATCTGGTAAAGCTGCTGGGTCCACTTGAAGGTCTGTTTTCCAGATCCCCCTTCAGCCACCTCCTGTGTACAATCCACAATCAAGAGAGCCAGCAGGCTTCAGGCTTTGGGTGCTGAAGGGCTGTCATGGCAACAGGGAAGAAGAAAAAAGAGGAAGGGAGGGAGCTCATGCAGGTGGGGATAGAGCAGAGCCAGGTGGGGAAGGGTTAGTGACAGCAGATGTGAGGGGGCAGCAAAGGACTCTGTGTGCTCAGTGCTTTCCCTATGCCAGGATGCAACAAGCCCAGCTACTCTGTGCTCTCAGAGTTTGCAGAAGGAACGTAAGCACTATCAGCTCTAGCAGCCCTTGAACCAAGCACCCACCAGCACCATGCTCACTTGTTGCCTCTTCTCCACCCTCCTGCTTGCAGGAGACAAAAGGCATCTGTCCCAGCCCTGGATCACTACCTTTCTCCAAACTCAGTGCTAGTGACCAAAGTCACCTTCAGCCTCAGAGCAAGCCTAGAGAGGTTCAGGTTCACCTGTCTGTGCCTCAGCTAACATCAGTCTCCACTGGTCAGCTCAGCTTGCCATCCTGGCAAAGACCTGCCTTTTATCCCCTCTGCTGGGCCAGAACCTGCCTAGGGCACAAGACCAGGAGAGGGGGACAGCAAAGATGCTGGCTACAGACTATTCCTGTGCCCTGCAGTCAGTCAGTCAGTCACAGACACACCAGGCATATCACACACACACAACTCTACCCAGGCTCAGCATCGTCAGTGGCACAGTGCAGGACAGACAGCCAAATGGCTCTCACAGGCTGGGTGAGCCCAAGATGGGGCTGATGCTCTCAGCCAGGGCCTCCAGAGGGGAGCAGCAGGGAGAGATGTTAATAAGGTTACAAGCCTAAGATTAAGGGCAGACCAGGGCCAGTTCATGCTGTGCACTGCCAGGGCCTGGCAGCTCCCTGGAAGCAGGAGCCCTCAGCTGGCAATATCTGTTCTGTACACCAGAAGCCAGACCCAGACACGCACCTTTGTGGGCCGGCTGGCTCATGCCAAGAGAGGGGAAGGAAATGTGCAGGGGATGAATGGAGGCAGACAAGGATGCCACGACAGGCCACGCGGGGACAGCCCTCAGCCAGGCTGTCCCTTCCCTCTGGCAGCCGGCTGAGGCCATTCTTGATGGTGTCTTGTACTTACCCCGCTCCATTCCACGCCCATACTCACTTCCTCGCTACCGTCTGTGGCATTCTCGTACTTGACACTGCCCCCCAGGCTCCGGTGTCTCTCTGTGCCATCCCCCTCCTTCAGGATCTCCACCACCTTCGTCTGGTTGATTGGGTCAATGCCCTGCAAGTAGGGAAGGTTAAGGAAGAACCGTGTTTTGTCTTTACATGTTCCTTCCCTCTGGAGATCCACTGTGCTTGGTTCCTGTTCCCTCTCTTGGCCATTGCCCCATCCCAGCCAAAGCTGCCCAGCACAACCAGGAGGGAGCCAAATGCCATTCTACACTTAGTCTCTGTTCAAACTCCCAGCTCGGTGAGTCCTCACAAGGCCATAACCAACCCTGTGGAACGAGAGCTTGCTACCCCAAAGCTGACAGCTTCTTTCCTTCACATTTTGAAGTGTGAAGGATTCAGCTGTCCTTCAGTCTTTTGTGCTAGGTGCTTACAGCTCCTGCTTTTTTATTTGAGGATTGAGAAGAGTTTAAGGCAAGAGGTACTCTAAGAAATTCTAGGTATTTTTTGCCTCTGGACAAAAAAATTAGTATGAAGAAAACATCCTAGTAAGTGCAGCTCTCCCCAGTAGCTGACAAAGCCCAGCAACCTGCCTTAACCCCACTGCAGTATTTCTGCACTCAGTGAGCCATGCCTTCCCCACACATGGACATCTGCTCCATCCACGCACACATGCACCACCCCACACACGTGGATCTCTGCACAAATGCATCCCCAACCACCGAGGCCCTCTGGTGTCACGGCAACGCAAGCCAAGAACATCAGAGAGGCCCAGGAGGGTCCCTCACCACACCCCACCACAGGCAGTGCCATAAGGTGCCACCCCAAGCCCTGCAATGCCCCCGCAGCAGGGAAGGTCCCTCTGGGGTTACCTGTCGCCGGGAGCGAACCGCGCACTCCTCCAAGGTCTCGGCTGCCTCCAGCTTGCCCTGGCGCCGGTACAGCGCACCCAGGTTCCTCAGAGTGGTGTTCACAGTTGGGCTGTGGCAACACAGGGGAGGTGAGCAGGAGCCCAGGGTCACCCCCCCAGAGTCCACAGCTGCCCACAAACCAGCTCTTACCTGCTAACCTTACAGGCCTTGTACCAGCCACCATACTCAGCATAGGGAGCACTGTCTCTGTGCTTGCTCTGCAGGGTGAGGAGAGAAGAGAGCTGTTAGTCCCACACCTACTGCCCTTCTCTGGCCTGTGCTCTGCCACTAAATGCCAGGCTCAGACCCCAGGTTGCACCCCTGCACCAACCCAGCCTTGGGAAACACACTATGCAAATGCAGTAATGAAGCCCAGCAGCTTCCTGGTAGGAAAGTTAAAAACATGTTTGATGCAACAGATTTACGCCACAAGCAAAAGGGATATCCTAGTTTCAGGAAGGAGCATAATCCCATCTCCTTATCCCCTCCCATGGTACCAAAGGCAGCAGGGACAGCACAGCCTATTCTCTAAAGGGTGTCTGAACCTAACAGGCAAGGTGTCAAATCCTCTGGGGCAGATAAAGCCAGCTGTGCCCAAGGCCCCAGTGATGGCATGAACTGGCCTCCCTCTGCTGCCAGGGAAGAGGGGCAAGGGACAAAAGTAGCCAAGCTCTGTCAGAAGAATTGCATACATTTTAACAGAAGATATGGAAACAGCACAAAGCACAGCACATCAGCCCCAGCTCCTGGGCCAGGAGTACAAGCAGGTCTGTGACTACTGCTGCTGCCTGGACAGGAGTGCCAACCCTGCTTTGCCATGGGACACAGACACAGCTGCCTTCGGGAGAGGAGCCCCAGAGTCAGGGAAAGAGGTTTAGCCCTTTCCCAAGACTCACATGTAAAATGAAACTCTTACTCCCACTGTGACTCCCTCAGCCTGCTCTCCTGCCCCATGGCAGAGATTGCATTATCAGGAGCACAGCTTCATACTACAGCTACCTACATTTGACCCCTAAATTCTCCAAAGATACCACCAGAAGAGTCTCAGTCCCAGAGGGGGCAATGGGAACCCTGGCTCTACTCCAGCCTGGATTTCTCCAGGATGGTGCTGCAGCAAGTGCAGATTCTTTGCAGCAGAGCCTTTGCAGTACAGCAACCAGAGCAGTGTAAAGCTGAGCAGTGCCCTGCACTGGGAGCCATGCAGGGTGGCTCAAAGGGAAGGCACAGGATGCTGTGGGAAGCACATGCCAGTGCCCTGCTTCTAGGGCTGACAGGGTGGGACTCATCAGTCACTAAGTCAGGCCTGCCAGACTGCTGCCTGAACCCTGGAGGGCTGGGGCCTGCTCTGAGGACAAAAAAAGGAGAGTCCCACTGCAGGTAGAGGACTAGATCAGAACCCTTCCTTCTGCTGCTTCACCTGCCTGCCAAAAAACAGATGGGGCCTTGCACTTGGCAAAAGCAAAGACACAACTGCTGCATTTATTGACCACAGAGCAGGGCCTGGGCTGCAGGAGCAACAGCAGCTTTGCCTTTCAGCCTAGCCCAAAGCAAGCACAGTCCATTTCTATCCCCTTTCAGAGGCTAGCTAGGGCCCACCCTGCACAGAGACCCTTTTCAGCTACGGCTCCATTTCCTAAGGAAGATGACAGCAATAGTTTCTTCATGACCTCCATTTTTATCCTAGACAGCCTCAGAGCTGCTTTATAAGCCAGTTATGCTCTGGGTACTGGCAGCTCTTTGGAACAGAGTGCCAAGGCCTTGCAGCACAACCCTCTGCCATCTGCCATCTTCCATCATCTGCATGCCCAAGAGGGATCAATCACTAAAGCAGAGAGAGCATGCAGCCATGGCTGAGAGACTGAACAGCCCTGCCCGAGGAAAAACACCCTGCTCTCTGAGGGACCTTCCCTCCCTGCTGGCCCAGGGAGCAGCAGTGCTGTATCCCCCCTCTCCAGATGCCTCCTGGCCTTGATAGCTCTTCAGACTGCAGCTTCTCCAGGAAGGAGGAGATAAGAGATAGGCTGTGGTAAGAGATCAAACCCCCTGGGATCAGACTCACCTTGCTCATCTCCTCTCTTTCCTCTGCATGCATCCAGATTGGCTTGTGCTCATCTGTGTGGGGAGAATGCAAAACAGGTCCACTCACCACCCCACGCTGTTGTCTGCCTCCTGTACAGCCCAGCACTCTGTCCCCAGAGCTAGCACCTCATCAGAGGGAAGTGACACTCCAGATCCTCCCCCCAGTCCCTGGCCCAGAGTCCCAAGAGGACTCTCCTTGAACTCCTTCCCTTGAACTTCTCCCTTGGCCCAGAGTCCCAAGAAAGGCAACCAACACTGCAAAGGCAGGACAAGGGAAGGAAAGAACAAGTCCTCCCAGCAGAAGTACATGTGCCAGGTGCACAGGAGAAACTTCAGCCTATGCTTGAGCATGATTGTGCCATTTACTATACCCAACCCTGTAAAAAGACTGGGTTGAGACTCCTGAGAGAAGAGGGGGAACAGCATAACACACTAGAACAGCAGCATCTTAAGGGATGCCCAAAGCAGGGGCCCTGCAAGGCATCCCATCCCTCAGTCTGGCAACACCAGAACCAGACAAGTCTAGGCTGAGAGCCAGGAGACCCCTCCCCTGCCCCAAGAGCTTCTGCTGTACAAACCATCCACAGAGCCAAACTCCTTCACGTGAGCACGGGTAAGGATCTCCTTATACAGCACCTCTGCATCTTTGTATTTGCCTTGCTTCAGGTAACAGGAAGCCTGCAACCAAAACAAAACAGCTCCAGCCCCATTGGGAAACAGATTAACTCTGCCCACCTCTTGCAGCTATTGCTCTGTCTCTAAGTACCCCTCCCCAATATCACATCACCTCTCCCCAGTGCCTCACCAGGTTGTTCTTGGTCTTGGCCACATTGGGGTCGTCAGGACCCAGGCAGCTCTCGTAGATCTCCAGGGCCCTGCAGTAATAGTACTCCACCTCATCGTACTTGCCCTGGTTCTGGCACAACAGGGCTAGGTTGTTCAGCTGCTTGGCCACATCAGGATGGTCTTTGCCTAGAACCTGGGTGAACAAGAGAAGAGAAGACACAAAGATTGGAGAGGACTCCTGGAGTCAATAGACGCTGGAGTCCCCCCAGCACATGCGTATGTCGGACAAAAGCCAAAGTCTGGAGAGGAGGAGAAATTCCAGCTTCCACCTCCTGGCAGGCCTCTCTAGGGCTTCAAACACTGGAGAGACAGGAAAGGTGGTGGCAGAATAAGCAGCTGAACAGCCTAGATAGGCCCTGGATCTCCCACATGCCTTGAGGTAATGGGAGAAAGCCCACAGAGAGAGCTGAAAGGAGAAAGAGCACGGAAGAGCTCGTACCTTCTCACGGATCTCCAGGGCTCGCTTGCACAGTGGCTCTGCTTCTTTGTACTTCCCTCTCTTGCCATACAGAACAGCCAAATTGTTCAAAGTCGCTGCCACCTGCAGAGACAGAAACTTCTCCATGAAACACAGCAAATTCCAGCCAGACCAAACAAGGGGCACAAGCAACAGTAACAATGACTGTCACATTTCCTCCATGCCTGCAGTACTGCTGCTTCTCAAGAGAAGGAGGTCCAGAGACAGAAGGCTGCCCTGCCTATATCACAGGATCCAAGAGAAGCCAACTCCTTACAGGCTGTACTGAACCAGCCAGCAGGAAATAATGAAGCAGTAAAACACTGCTGGAACAGTGCCCCGGCAGCACCCAAAGGTGAAGAAGTGGCTGGAAGAGGAGAGAGACACTCACCGCTGGGTGGTCTTTGCCTAGAGTCTTCTCACGGATGGAAAGAGCATCGTTCAAGAGGTGTGCTGCTTCTTTGTATTTGTTCTGATCCCTGCAGTGCAAAGTCAACCAGTTATTTGGGATTTGGACATTACAGCCCAGAGCAGGCAGAGCTATGAACAGTGCTCCTTCCACACAGACCCAGCCTTCAGAGTCCTTTGTTTCCCCACTCCTCCCTGCTTTAGTTAGTCCCTAGTTATATCTGTGAGTTTGGCAAACCAAATACCATCTAGGCCAAAACCTTTCTGAAAGCCAAACCCCTGGAAGCTTGGGGAGCCCCAGGATGCGCTGTAAAGGGAAACAGGAGATGCAGAAAGCTGTCCTGGCCCAATCCTGCCCTTCCCACCATGCTCACCTGTACACTAGTGCTAGAATGTTGAGCATGGTAGCCACATCAGGGTGATCATGGCCTGATGTCTTCTCCAGGTCCTCCAGTGCCTGCTTGCAGAGAGGCACAGCCACCTCATAGCGTCCCTGGGAGGCGTACTGGATGACAAGGTTGTGCAGGGTGCGCAGGCGTGCAGGAATCTCATACCCTCCCTGCTGGGCAGCTGCCACAGCACTGCTGTGCTGGTGGGGCACTGTGGGCACAGAAATAGACAGGGCACAGTTGGCCCAGCAGGCTCGAACAGAGACAGGCAGCACCCATGCATGAGCAAACACTTACATCCAGGACCATGCTCCTCCTCCTCATTGGGGAATAGGTCATCCAGAGAGTCCTTGGTGGAGTCACCCTCCTTCTCCTCCTGAGAGGATGAGAATCACAAATACTGTTGGTTCTCAGCAGAGACAGCAGCAGCCGGGGCTGAGTCAGTTGCCAAACTCTCGCCATTCTGCAGCCCACCAACACACTCAATGTTCCTGCTGTCTCTGCCACCATCTCCCCCCACAAAACAAAATCCAGAGACTCTGCCCCATGCAGGCCCCCTTTAACTACAGGCATTGCTGTGCATGGGAAGGGGCAAAATCCAGGGCAAGGTTATCACGTGATAACACGTAGGCAGTTCTCCCGGACCCACAAAAGCAGCTGCTCAAAAGGACTGGGGCATACCGAAGGCGAGACATCCTCATCATACTTCTTCAGCTGGTTCATGAACTCAAGGTGTTTCTTCTCCTCCTCCAGCTGAGCCACGGTCTGCTCGCTCCGCTGCAGCTTCTGCTGGGTGTTGGCAAGCTCATCACGCAGCCACTGGTTCTCCTGGCACAGCCTCCGCACCTGAGCACGCAGCTTCTGCTTCTCTGACTCCACGGCGTTCAGATGGTTGGACAATGCCATCATCACCTTGTTAAGAGTCTCAGTCAGTAACAACCACAGTCTTGTCTCTCCCTCACATGCATGTCTAGGGTCCACCCATGCTAGCCTTCTACACTTAGCCCCTTCCCACCCCTGCAGTTTATGGGAAATGGCCACATGCCTACCCTTCCTCTGTCAATCCCAGATAACACCTCAGGGATCACCCCCCACTCTCACCTGAGCTTCTCCAAGCCCCAGTTCTATCATCTCCACTGACTTGCGGAGCAGGTTGGATTTCTCATGCACGAGATTGGCTTCTTCATCCTTCTTCAGGCACTTGATGGTCTCCAGCAAGCTGTGCAGGATGGAGTTGTGTTCATTCTTGAGAGCTTCCAGCCCTTGCATTACCAGCTTGGTATTGGAAATTATCTCCTCTTGGCTCAGCTTGTCCAGTTTCTCCTCCCTTGGGTACACCATGGTGGACATAGTCCTACTCCTGCAGCCCTGCACAGAGACCAAGAAAAACCTGAGTGTCCCAGCGCTGCTTCAGAGAGCCACCAGCAGACACAAGCACCACAACCTCCTTCAGAGACAGCATTTAACAGATTGCCTACTCTAAACCCTTCTCCTTCATCCTCCCCTCTCCCTCTGGCAGCAGCTGTCAGGGCACGTGCTTCTGCTTTTGTGGCTGGGAGTGCTGGCAACCAGCGCAGGTGGCCTGCGTGGACAGGAGAGAAAAAGGCGACAACCAGTGACCTCCAACACCCCCACGCTCCCAGCAGGGGGAAGACTAATTTAGCTTCCTTTTAAGAGCGGAGATTTGTGGTTGGCAGCTGGGCTTGCAATCTATACACCTTCTGCCCACAGACCACTGATGCAGAGAGGCTGTCAGAGCTCAGCACCTCTTCTGACTGCAGAAGAAAGGGAACACAAAGTGGAGGGATGCCAGCTCAAAGCTTTCTGCTTCCTCAAAGGGAAATCTCCTAGAGGAGCATCTCAAACAGGAGGGCATCAGTGGTATTGCTGTGCCAAAATATTGCCAGATATTGTGCCAAAATAATGTACCAAAATATGACCAGAAGAGTACATCTTGAGGATTGCAGCCTCAGCACAGAACTGCCACTGTGGCACTGAGGGACATGCCACCAGCAGGACACACCACAGCCTGACTGGGGAAGCTCACATCCACCAACAGCTACAGTCACACTAACGTAATCCTTGTGCAGGTGTTGACTTGGAACACCAACAGCTGTTCCATCTTCATTCACCCTGCTGCCACCCCAAGGACCCCCCAGGATGGCCTAAGAACTCTGTGCTCCTTCCCTGTCCTGTTTCCCGCAGACATACAATGGCAAAGTACCCAGCTACTGCCTTTGCACAGTGACACCAAGAGCTACAACCTACAATGTTAGTGTGGCTGCAAGATCCCTGCACACAAAGCCCAGGAGCTAGGGAAACACAACAGGCCAGAGGCTGAGAGACACAACAGGCAGGCAAGACCCCCAGGACAAAGACCCTGGCTGCTCCAGGACTCACTCCTTTAGCACAATCCCAGCCTCTCCCACTAGCTGGGCCACCCCAGCAGCCTCCTCACATCACTCAACAGGAAAGCCACCTCCCACCTTGCTATCAGGTCACTCCAAAACCAGCCTCCTGCAATGCCCTGCGCAGGCAGCACCTGCCCAGCAGCACCTCCTTGCTACCTGGAGCTGGCAGAGGCCTCTGCAACCTGAGTGCCCAGGGCCCTGCGGCCAGGAGGCTGGGCAAACTGCCCAGCAGCTACACAGGAGGAGGTGAGGGAACTGCTGCCAGCAGATCTGCCTTTGACCTCCTGCTGGACCCACCTCTGCACGGTGTGAGCTCTTTGTTCAGCAGCTGCCTTGTGCCTGTTTTACTGAGAGAGCAGAAATACTGTCCCAGCTACAGGAACAGAGCAAGCACAGCTCCCCTTTCTGGCAGGCTCCTCTTCTCCTCACCTGTGCACTCTGTCCAAGTGCCAGGGAGATACTGGGGAATGGGCCCTGAGCAATAGAGAGGCCCAGCTTCCTCCTCACTGCAGCACTTAAAGTGAAGATGGCAAACAGCACTGGGACAGTTGTTTTAAGTACACACATTTCATTATTAAACCCACTCATCTCCTCCTCTTTAGCCACACTCTTCCTCCAGTTGTTTTATAGGCCTGAACTCTCCTCTCAATTCTTCTTTGGTTTCTGTTCCCATGATGTACATCCATCCCTCAGGAAGGGGGGGGCAAACCCTCAACACACCGAGGAGACCTTACTGAACCCCTCAGCAGGGCAGAAACACCTCGTGTCTCTTGAAGACTGGGCTTCTGTTCACACCTCTGAACAAGAACTGAGTCATCCTCCCCCAAAGTCACAATGCTGACTTCATATTCACTTCATGATCTAGCATCAGCACCAATTGAGTCATCCTTCACGGTATCTTTCACTTTTGGGTATCTGTCATGCTCCACATGCAGTTAACCCTGCACATTTTATACCAAAACAGTCTCATCTGGACCATGACTTATGCCAGTTTCCTTTGCAGAAGATTATATGACAAGAATAGCATGAAAAACCTCATTAAGGTCAAGATAGAGGACACAGCTGCTGTTTCAAAAGGAAAAATAGGCTTGCTGAGAGTTGGTTGCCACTCCTACCCCATCTTCCAAACTTGTTCTCCAGAAACTGGCAGCTAAGAATTCTGGACAACAGTTCCCCTGGTTATTCTTTTTCCCACCTTTCCAACCCACCTGGAGTGTGATCAAGTGCTAAAGCAATAAGGAAATCCTTGCTTAATGCAGACTTCTACAGGTGAGCACAACTCAGGAAGAAATGTGCAACTCCCAGCCCTAGAGAGAAGAGGCTGGCAGCCCAGTGGCCACGAACTCTGGTGCTCTGAAATAGGTCCAGACAGCTTCCCAGGAAGGTTCAGCAGGCACTCACCTCTTCCACAGAACCCAAGGTAGTAACTGCTAAAGGGTTAAATGGCCCCATCACTGGTTCCAGCTTGAAAGGAAACACACCCTGACTCACTTGCAAACAGGGAAACAGGTCTCTGGACCATAGGCAATGCTTGGGACACAAGAAGATAGCCAGGAACGGCCTCATACCCAAAAAACTACAACTCTGCTCTAAAACTCTCACAGCTGAGCAGCACAAGTCCCTGTGGGTACAGGGCCAGCTGTATGAAATGAAATACTGACAATTTCTGTGGCAGCACCACTTATGTCCATACAGAGATCTTGCTGCCATCTTTAAAAAGTGCAATACAAACACATTGGGAAGAGGAACATGTTACAGGATAAAAAGCCACCAGACCTCACACCTTGCTAGGTAACAGAGTCAGGCAGACAAGACCCAGATCCATAGAAATCAGCCTCATTAATTCTACAGTACACAGAACTACTCCTCAACTGTGAAACTGCTGTTTGTTAAACCATCAGCATCTCTATACAGCAACATTCTTTCTTCAGCCCCTCTAGCAGAAAATGTTCACGCCTTTCACAGTCCTCACAATCAATTTGTTTTTTGAAACTGCAAAGATTTCAGTCTGAGAAGGAAAAATAAATCAAAACATCCTGATCCATAGCATTTAAGACTCATCCTACCCTGCAACTACATCCTCAGATCCTTCAAGGGGCTTTTCTTCTCTCACAGGCTGTGCAAACATCTGTAACAACCTCAGCCTTTCTCCCCTAGGGTGACATCCTGGAAGCACAGCTCTGCTAGGTACCAACATGTTTCCATGCTCAGCAGTGGACAGAGGATTGTCCAGGCTGGACACAGGGTGCAAAACCTAAGAACAACACACAGCTGCTCAACAAAAAAAACCAAAGAGGAGACTGCTGAGAAGTCTTTGACTGCTGCTACCTCTTGTATAGCAAAGAAAAGCAACCAACACCAGCAGGAGCTGACTTCACTTTCCAAAGCAGGAATTTCCCCACAAAGAGCTTATTTCTAGTTCTCCCCAGTGCTGGCAGGTCTAGTCTCAGTGCTCAGCCCTCCAAAGAGGAAACCCTTGCTATGGCAGCCAGTGCCAAGGTCAGGCAGGGTGAGGCTGCTGTATATGCGCTCTTCCTCCTCCTTTCCATTCAGCAAGGGGCCCTGAGTGTCCTTTACTCAGGCAGAAAACACTCAGAGGTTTTCTGCAGAGAGGAGGGGACACATCATGGTTTGCCTTCAGCAGGGTGGGGCTCAGACTGGAACAGGAAGAATGCTTTTCCACTGAACTCCTTGAAAGATGGAGAGTCCTGCTCCCAGTTTCTCCTGCCGCAGTCCTCACGGACCTGCAGGTGTCCCAGCCCAGGTCTCCACCCGCCCCTTTCCGCTCTAGTTGGCACATCTTCCCTATTTACAGTGAGCTGCAGGAACAGCCTGCCTTCCCGACAGCACCCAGCTCATCTCCCCTCTTCTGCTCCCTTTGGAGGACAGGGCAGGAACGAGCATACACTGAGCTTTGTGGCAGCTGCAGCAATCAGCCAGGGATCCATCAGCAAGGACATCCTGCCAGGCAAAATCCTTCCTCCTGCATTCAAGTGCACAACCGCGGAATCGCTAAGCATCAGCAGTTCCAGCAGCTCGTTCTTCTGCCTCTCCAAACTGCTCCCACGTGCGAGACCTTTAAGAGGAAAGAGCTGGAAGCTTCAATGCTCCTATATTCAACCCACAACATCTACAAGGATGCCAGATTAAATGGGTCCAAGTCAATCTTAAAACTTAGGTTTTGATGCCTAATGCTAGAAAAGACTGTGGGAGTGGGGGAGGAGAAACACCGGGGAAATCAGGAGTCAGCTACAACAGGACAGAGATCTCAGGTCTACAAACAACTCAACTGATGCAGTTCACTGCCTCCCTGCATGCACAAGGCATCCTTCAAACTGCAGATGGTCTGCCAGCACTTTCTGTGAAGAAGTGAAACAGATTTTCAGCAAAATTTTCAGCAGCAAATCCTTCCGTAGGAGAAGGTGATCCAAGGATATAAGTGATGTAAGGTAGCTGCAGAAAGACAGCTGGGTTCTGGGAAAAAAGCTTCCTGTGGAAAAGAGTGAGTCTGACCCACAGCAAGAACAAGTGATCACATTTGGGACATAGATAGCAATGGTTTCCATTTAGAAATGCTTTGTCTTGCTTTATCATAATTGTCCCAGTCTCCTCCTGGGAGACATGATTTGCTACCTGGAGAAACAGCAAGGTTATACATTTGGGAAGCAAAACTACTTGATAAAAGCAGAGAGGGTTTTTGGTTTGTTCGTCTTTCCTTGGACCTCTGCCAGCTCATTACTGTTGAGCAACAAAGGGTCTCTGGAATGACTGGGTGACCTCCAATGAAGCTAGAATGAAGCTAGAAGTGAGACTGCAAATGAGAGCAAGTCTTCACTCCTAAGGCACACTGCAACAAAACCTAGACCTAATACTTTGGATGCTGAAAAATAAAATAAAAGCAGTAAAAAGCAAACAGAGTGACAAAGTTGCAGCCATCACAGAGGCTGTGTGATGAGCACAAATTTTCTTATTTGGATACCAGTGTCAGAAAGCAAACAGATTGCAGGAGATTACAGTCAGCTGTGCAGGGCCTCTGAGGCTTCCACTGCACAGCCAGGACACAGTGACACTGCCAGGAACACTGCACACTGACACACCACTGCTAGAAGAGCCACTGTGCTCAGGGTCACCACCCCAGGCCACCTGGAGCAGAACCACAGAAAAGGGACAAACCAGTGTTGCTGAGCTCCACATCCAAGTTGGTATTTCCAGAGCTGCTCTAATCCTGGCAAAACAGGAAATGCTGGGGTTCACATGAGGCACAGAGCAGGAATGGTGCTCTGTGACGCTTGTTACTGTTGCCAGAGATGCCTAGATGCTCCCTTAGAGCCACTAAGAACACACACAGAGAGGACATCAGTCAGGAGTCAGCATCCTGGGAGGTCACACCCACCCTATCTCTGAGCTGCAATTGTAAAGTAAAAAGATGTCACTCAAATTCTAATGTCCATAATATTCACTGCCACCATAAGTGGTCCCATAAGTTTCTACATCCTACTGCCAAAAAAGGGGACACCTAGAGTCCCATCTTCCACCCACAGTCCTTTCCCAAGGTCAGGCTCCAGCTCAGACCTTTCCTGCACTGCAGACAGTCTAGAGTTAAACCAACACACTGATGACTTCAAGTGCTATAGAGGGACTCTTGTGTTGTAACTTTTCCCTCAGTAAGGGTCTGGCTTGAGTATTACTTGAGTATTACTTGGAATGAATGCTTAGAGGTCCTTGGTCCATTCCCTCACCCAAAGCAGGTATCTGTGTCTAACTAAAGGAGCATCTCCCAAAACAGAGATCCCACAAACTCTTCATAGCCCTGTATCACAACTTAACCATCTTCTTGTGGGAGAAAAAAAGTAAGAAAAAAAATTCTTCATCTGAATTCCTGAGATAAACTCAAATGCATTTGCCTTTAGTGAACACCTCTTCAGGACAAAGGAGCGAGGCACCACAGCACTAGAAACTGATCCAAGGCCCAGAGAAAGGGAATGCAGTGCCTGCTTCCTTCCAACAAGGTCCCACAGGGATTTTTGGCTTCCCAAAGGAATCCACTCGCAACAACACAGCAGGCAGTGAAGGCAAGAAGGGGTCTTACTCACATTCTCCTATGCCCCAAAACCAGGACTCTCCCTGGCACCCAGACATCTCCTCACATGGCTTTGAAGTCAGTCTCCAAGCCCAGAAAGACTTCACCCAACCAGTTTCCCCAACCCTCAGAGTCAGGTATAACACAGTACAAGGTGACTGTGCTGTTGATATGCCTCGATCCCTGTCTGTCCAGGGATCATGGCCAGGATTGCTTCTTCCAGCAGCTGACACAAGCCAGCTCTGGGGATTTTCCCTAGATATTGGAAGGCTTGTGCTGGGAATGTCTGTGCTAACCAGCAGGCTGCAAGAGGCCCAGGGGATGAGGACTAAGGAACCAGATTTGCAGCTCAAGTCACAAGGAGACAGGAGCTGAAGGGAAAGAGCTTGAAGGGGAGCCTCCCAACACTCCTCTCTGTCCCAGAAGCTTCAGCTCCCTACCACCCACAATCTCTAATAAAACACACAACGTCACATAACCTTCCTGAAACCCAGGGCAAGGGTGGTGATAAGGTGGCTTTACAAGGACTTGGCTGCAGTGACTCATGTTCACACCACTAAGAAAGAACACGGGAGCTTCCCATACCCTTCCCAGCTTCCAGGCCACAGCTGGAAATGGACAAGACAAAAGGTACTGGAGTTTGTTCTGATCGACCAGAGCAAGCAATTCCTGTATTATCGAAGCATCATCAATTCCAGAATGGATATGTACTCTGAGGAAGACAGAACAGGTAGCCTGGTTGGCTTTGTATCAGATCATTCCTTCCTGTCAAGACCAGAAAAGTTTCACTCCATTTGTTACTACCAAAGAATACAGATATTGGAAACCATCAAGGGTTAAAAAACCCCAACAAAACAAACAACAGCAAAACCAACCAACCAAAAAAAAAAAATAGCACCAATTTTTGCCAGTAGCAGAAAACTATTTTGCTCTGGTTGTACATCATATTTTTTACAACCCCAGCTGGCTAGGAAAACCTGCCCCTTCCAGCAGGCCATTGGAATGAGAACAGCAGTCATCACCACTCCCACCAGCAAGCTTATGCTGGCACCTCCAGATCAGCTGATAAGACCTTGTTTTTAAACTTGTTCGTGTCTGCAGCAGCTCACCAAATCCATTCTGCATCTGCTGCGCCTGGGACTACAGCGAAACACCATTAAAACACATTTCCAGGCTAGTGGAGAGACAAGAGCTAAGCAGCTGGAACAGAGCCAGGGCAAGCATCTCTTCCCAGCTTCAGAATCTGATTGGGAGTCTCGCACTATAAAAAACAGAGCCAGAGCCATTACCTTGCCCTGACAGCATGAAGCAGTATTAAAGCAGGCAGAGCAATTCCCAGGAGCCAGTGCCTTTGCAGGCATCTGTCTAATGTGAGGGCTCTGCACTGGATGTGCCTGAGCCGGGTACAGGAGATAACCAGGATGCAGATGGGACCAGCAGGGGCTCTGGGGCCACTCTGTGTGCCCTGGAGGGCTCTGGTGTGCCTGCACTCCCTCCATGGTGTACCTGGGGCACCTGCAAAGAGCAGCTGACTGCAGGCTGCAAGACTGCGCTACTTTTCCCAGAAGCAAACAGCTTTTGTACAGCACAGCAAGGCAGGCAAAGTCACAGGGACAAACCTCTACCTGCGAAACAAGCAGAGGATCTGTTCTATCTCTGGCTCGAGCTCTTTGAGGAGCTATGTGGCTCTTTCCTAGCAAATTAAACATTTACCCAACAACTCTGCCAAGGTCAGTATCTTGCCTGTGTCCTTTGTGCCCCAAGAGCCATTTTGGTATTTGGGGTTAATGCTGTTGTTTCAACCTGGACATTCCTCCAAAACAGCAGATGAGAGAACACATGCTTCCTGCTCCTTCTGCCAATTACAGCAAAGCACAGCCATGTTTATTTACCCTGTGTCTTGAGCTGGCCAGATCTTTGACCTGAACACCACCCTCTTACCCCACAAGCACAGGCAGCTGTGGATGTTTTCCACATCTCCAAGGCGGCACGGCAGAGAGGAGACCAAGGGCACTAGAGGAGAGTCGAGCATGGAACTGCAGCAGAGTGCCAGATGCCAGCTATGCAAGACGCAGGGAAGCCTGCTGTTCCTGGTAATGTGCTGCTGCTGCCTCCCACCATTGTGCAGATTTCTCCCGGCTGCCTGGCCAGAGCATTCTACCGCAGCACCATCCCCCAGCTCTTCTTCAGACACCTCCTCCCAGGCGCATCCTCTCCTTCGGAGAAGCTTACCCGCGATTCCCCCAGCCCACCACCTTTCGATGGGTTCACCTCCACTTCAGAAAAGCTTAGGAAGCAGTTAATTAATGAAAATACGCTTTGGGGCGAAACAAGGCTCTTTGAGAGCTGCTGCTGTATGACCTGCCTCCGTCATCGTTTCTCCGGCTTTGTCTGGCAGCAGGAGGCACGCCCGCTGCGTATCCTTGAAACAAACAAGCCAGAGGAACCCCTTCACCCCTCAGAACCACCACAGAGAAATCCTGCGCCCACCTGGCTACGTAAAACCTTCACAAGGCAAAAAAAAAAAGTTTTCATCAGCTCTGCCCGAAACTGCGCATCAAAGCGGTCCTTTGTTCCAGGATGGCTGGGCACCCTGCCCGTCTCAGTCACCGCACGGGAATGTCCCCCGCCCCACGGCGCACAGGAGCGGTACCTGGCTGCCTGCAGCGGCTTGTCCAGCGCCGGTGCTGGCGGATGAGCTGCGGAGGAGCGGCGGAGGAGCGGCGGCCGCGGCGCTGCGCGGCTCCGTGTGCCGCGCTGCCCCGGGAGCGAGCGGCGGCGCAGGCACCCGGCGCTCGGCAGCCAACCACACTGCGGCAGGGGGAGGGGAGCGATGCGGACAGGCTCCGCGAACAGGACGCTCGGACGCTCTCCTGGGAGCGCAGAACGCGCCACGCACGCCAAGCTCACGGCTCCTTCCTCAGGGATGCACTGGAGAGCCCAGGAGCACGGCCGAGCCCCCGCGGTGCCGCCAAATGCTGCCCGAGCAGCACCGGCCACCGCCGGGCTCCTGCTCAGCCCGCCAAAGCCCTGCTCCATCCCACCCTCCATCCTGTGGCGGAAGGTTTTACATCCTCTTTGGTGCCACCCTCGCCCGCGTCCCCACTGCTGACCCCACGCCAGCCCCCAAAGCCAAGCTGGGGTAGCCGCGGAGAGCCCTCCAGCTGCGTGGCTGCCATCGCCATGCCCACAGCAATGGCCACATTCAGGAGATCTGGGAAGGCTGGAGCCCGCAGTGTGGGGCTGGGCCGGGGAAGCACTCGTTCAGTCTCTGTTACACTTGTTACAGCCATCCCATGCACGGTAACACGCAACTGTCACGGTGCTCCCTACCATGTCCCCAGCTACCTACACCTGCCTGAAGCAGTACTGCACTGGTGTTCCTGTCCCTCCCCACGGTTCCCCCAGAAGGGAAAGGGCTTCAGGTGTCCCAGGAGGAACACAGCCCAGCCCAGCGCTGTTGACACGCAGGTTCTCTCTTGCCTCATCTCACAACACATACGTCTTTCTTCAAGCACTTTGCTGTCCTCCATTCCCTAGCTCTGGAGGGCAAATCTGGCTGGCTGTGTGGGTACACACAGCCATGGCACGCTTACATATCACATAAGTTACACAGCAGAAGTGCAAACATACATTATTTGTGTTACAGTGAAAGCCATTTCTGGCAATGAAGACACAGACTAATTATAGAGCAGTGAATCCCGCAGTCTGTGCCCACAGTACCCTGGAAACAGCCGTGGCCGGATCTTAGGGCTGACCCACAGTTGCCATGCACACACTCCGCTCTTCCCTCGGGGGCTCCCGGCCTCCGCCGGCCGTCCCTGCGTGGCACTCGGCCCTGCCCGCGGGGAGGCCGGGCGCACCGAGCCTGCGTACCGGGAGCTGCCCGAGCACAGCGGGCACCGGCACGGCTCCGGAGCCAGCGGCTCCCTCGGTGCTGAAGGGGTTGATCCCGCAGGGCGCGCCTCGCCGGCTCCAAAGTCCGCAGAGCCGGCAGCGCCCTTAGCGCCGACCCGCAGCGTTACGGCGGGCACGGCCCGAACGCTGCCCTCGCCCCCGCTCGTTCCGCTGCCCCAACGGCCAGGGCTCGCTGGGACGGTCCCCGAGCCACGCCAGCCCCAGCCCCAGCCCCAGCCCCAGCCCCACCTCAGGGGCCTCCCCAGCGCCCCGCGAGGGTCCCACCGCCCCCCGCGGCTGGCGGGGGAGCGTCGCCCCGGGAAGGCCGCCCCCGCTCCGGCCTGCGCCGCCGGGCTCCGTGTGTACTCCCCACGCCAGGGCCGCCGAGAAGAGCGACCGAGCCCTCGTAACCCCGCCAGTCCAACCTGCTGGGCGCAAGACCTCGATGGCGGCCCCGGTCGCTGTCCCGGTCCCGGCGGGGGCGGGGCGAGACCCGCAGCCGGCACCACCCGCCCTCTCAGCGGCGCAGCCCCTTTAAATCCAAAATGGCCGCCGCCTCGGCCCCGCCGGCGGCAGGGCGCCACCTGCCGGCGGCCCCAGCCCGGGCCCGCGGCGGCCCCGCCCCGTCCGGCGGCGCCTTCCCGCGGCCATGGCGGCGCTGGGGCTCTGCCGTGCTTTCGGTGCTCTCCTGCTGTCGGCGGGCCCCCGCCGGGCCCGGCCCCCGGCGCTGCCGCCCGGCCCCCAGCCCTGGCTGCCGGAGCCGCTGTCGGCGCCTGCCGCCTCCCGCGGGCTGAGCAGCTCGGCGCCGCGCTGCACCACCGACCCGCTGTGGAAGTGCCGGACCAAGTACACCGTGCGGCCCGTGGGCATGAAGAAGACGGGCGGCCGCGACCACACAGGTGGGCGGGCGGGAAGGTGGGCGCAGGCGGGCTGCCGCGGGCCGGCTGGGCGCGGGGGGTCCCGCCTGCAGCCGCTCCCGTGTCCCGCAGGCCGCGTCCGCGTGCGGGGAATCGGTGGGGGACACAAGCGGCGCTACCGCATGATCGACTTCCAGCGCCTGCGCTACGAGGAGGGGGCCCCGCCGGAGCCCTTCACCGAGAAGGTCATCAGCGTCCGATACGACCCTTGCAGGCGAGTTGCGGGGTGCGGGCTCGGCCCCGGGCCCGGGCAGTCGCGCCGGCCGTGGCCTCCCGCTCAGCCGCCGCGGGTTCTCCGTGCAGGTCGGCTGACATCGCCCTGGTGGCCGGCGGCAACCGCAAGCGCTGGATCATTGCCACGGAGAACATGCAGCCAGGGAACAACATCACGAACTCGCCACACATTAGCAGGATGGCAGGTGCACGCCAGGGCCAGGGGCGGCTGTGCTGGTCTTGCCAAGTGCTCGTCGGCTGCTCCTTGTCCAACTTGTCAGCTTCTGTCTTCCAGTGTCAGCCAGTGAAGGGGATGCATACCCACTGGGGGCTCTGCCTGTAGGCACACTGATCTGCAACCTGGAGAGCCACCCTGGGAAGGGAGCGCAGTACATCCGGGCAGCTGGTATGTCCCAACTCTTTGGTTTGGAGTTTGGCTGAGCACAGATGGAGAGGAGGACAGGGGGCACTGCTCTGGGTGGCCAGTGACAGGGAGTTGCCATCTTCTTCTCATGTTAGAGTGTGACATCCCTCCAGAAAAACAGGGGCAGCTCTGCCCTGTTAATTCCTCAAGGCTCTGTCTTCAGCGAGAAGTGCCACATTTAGTACAACAGTGCTTTGGGGATTTACCAGCGTGGGAATGTGCTTGTCACAGGATGGGATACTTTGTCCTGCTGCTCAATGCAGCTGCCTCCTCTCTTGCCTTCCGCAGGTACTTGTGGGGTGCTGCTGCGGAAGGTGAACGGGACAGCCATCGTGCAGCTGCCATCCAAAAGGCACATGCAGGTAAAGGAGCTGTGCTGTCCCTGGCGCGACTGCCTGGGCACGCAACCGTGTGCCCCCAGGGAAGGCTGCAGCTCTTCTCTGTCCCCCAGGTGCTGGAGACCTGCGTGGCCACGGTGGGCCGCGTGTCCAACGTGGATCACAACAAGCGGGTGATCGGGAAGGCGGGCCGGAACCGCTGGCTGGGCAAGCGCCCGCACACGGGCTTGTGGCACCGCAAGGGTGGCTGGGCCGGCCGCAAGATCAAGCCTCTCCCTCCCATGAAAAGCTACGTCAACCTGCCACGGGTCAAAGCAGTGGAGTGATGCCCGGGGCAAATAAAGCGTTTTTCATGCTACCACTGTCTGACATTACTGATGTCTTTTATGCACAGGGCCTTTTCTCACTTTTGGACGGGTCAAGTTCTGCTGTGTTCAGTCTTTGGCAGGAGTGGGGTTGGTGGAAGAGATGAATTTGGGGCTGTGGACTGCCTTGGCTAGAGTTTGAAGTTGGTGGGTGACCCGGTGCTGGTCAATTGACACAATCGTGTCAAACCTAGCTGTAGGACATCCGAGCTCTTCTCTTACCCTCAGCTTGTGGAGGAATGAAGGCAAGCGGATGGGAAGGTGGCTTCCAGCCAAAGTGACTGGGAAGCTGCGAATCACGGACACCAGTTCCTCCCAGCCCCGGTAGCGCCTCACTGCTCCCTTGCCCGCTGCTGCCTCCTTCCCTCGCCGCCCTCCCTGTCCCACCCTGCCCCGTCCCTCAGCGCCCCAAGTGCCGCTCTGTGCCCCCTGTGCCTCATGGAGTCCCCGCCGCTGCCCCTGGTCGGTTCCGTCGCTCCCGTCTGAGCTCCCCGCTGCCGCCCGCCCAGGCCCGGCCCTCACGGCCGCCGTCGGGCGGGCTCTGCGCAGGCGCCCGCGGCCGGAGCGGCGCGGGAGCGGTGCCGGAGGTAACGCGGCGGCCCCGGCGCGGCCCCGCGGCGGAGGGAGGGCGGCGGGCCGGGCACGGCCGGGCGCGGCCGGCGAGCGCCCCGACCGGAGCCGACCCGGGACGGGCCTGGGCCGTTTAGGGGAGGTCTCGGTCGCGGCCTCGGGCCGGTCGGGCAAGGGGTGCGGCAGCCGAACCGGGCCGGGTCCGGTGCTCGGTGCCCGGAGAGCTCTCGCTTTGCCCGCGCCTGGAAGGAGCTTCGATGCTGCCGCTGGCGCGGCCGGCCCGTACGAGCCCTCTCCACGGGGATGGCAGTGCCGTGCCGCCCGCCTTTAGCATGTGTGCCCCGGGCACGGGCCTGTCCCTCGGCGTGTCCCGGTCCCGGTCCCGGCCCGGTGATGTGCACGGAGCCCTCCAGCGCAGACTTGCACTGGCCCCTTGATCCAGCGTGGGCAGCTCGCTCCATCAGCACACAGCCACGTGTTACAGCTGAGCTTCCTGGGGAAAGCTGCCCTTCCTGGGCGCTGCTGTCCGTATTCCTGCAGTGCCCACAGTCTGTATGGCAGTCCAGAAGTCACTGTGTTTTGCCCTATTACCTTGTAACTCCATACACGTGGCTTTCCAAGGAGTAAGTGAGCCATATCTCATACTTGCTATGTTAGGGTTGTACAGCACTGTTCTTGAGTACAGCCGGTACAAAAGCACATTTTAATGGCTGCATTGCCATATCACCAGCGCTGTGACACACGGGAACACAGATCTCTAGCCACAGCATGCCTCAGCCACCTCTCCCCAGCTCCTGCTTCCCCTCTGTCTCTGCAGACACAGCTGCTGCCATGGTGAACGAGCAGCACACTGGCACCCTGCTGGTGCAGCTGGGGCCCAAGCTGCAGGCCCACCCGGAGAAGCTGCTGCGGCAGCGGCGAGGCCACGACGAGCGGCCGGAATACCTGGTCCGGTGGAGCGTTGTTAGCTCGGAAGAGAGAGCAGCGGGAGGCAGCGGTGCCTCCTCTGGAGACACCAAGGCAGAGAACATCTCCCTGTGGATGTCTGCAGAAGAGGTCTGCGCCAGCTGCCCGGCGCTGCTGGGCCAGACGAGGCCGTTGTCCGCGGACAAAGTGGCGCCGGACAAAGCGCCGCTGGACGAGGCCTCGCTGCTGGAGATGAAGGCCGACGTCAGGAGCCTGGTGCAGCGAGCCGGGCGCCAGGTGGCCGAGGCCGGGACCCCCGAGTGCTCCATCCTGAGCACGGTGCACGTGCTGGGCGCCTACGCCAGCATCGGCTCCCTGGCGGGCGCCTTCAGGGAGGCGGGAGCCCTGGAGCTGCTGACGGCCATGCTGTGCCACAGGGAGCGGCGGATCCGCCGCGGCGCCGGCGAGATGCTGCGAGCTCTGGGGGCTCACGATGCAGGTGGGGGCTGCTCCTGCTCAGTGCCGCTGAGGAGGGCTGGCTGGGCAGCTGGGGGTGCCAGCCTTCGGGAGGAGTGAGGTGCCTGGGAAGCGGGCGTGTCTCGGGGCTTCTTGGCAAAAGGGGAAGAATCAGTCGGGATCTTTTGGACTTCGTGGTTGCAGTTGTCTGGACTGCTCTTGGAGTTTGAAACTCTTTCCCATGCCAGGTTTCTGAGCTGGGATACTGATTAACTCTTGGGGAGTGTGAAGGAATGTAAAGGCTGGCTGTCTTCTCTAGCAACCCCAGCACCTCTCCTGCTCCACTGCTGGAGCCCAGCCTGGGGAATCTGGAGTTTCTCAAACTGAGGGATGCAGCTGCCACTTTCCCATTTGCAGGTTCATCCAGTAGCAAAGCTGATTGCCCATCCTGGAGCACAGACACAGACAGGACTCTGACAGCACACACTTACAGCACTCTCATAAACACAAGCCAGCCATGTCCCCTCCTGCTCTTTGTCTGGCAGAGACAGAAGGTCACTCCTGCCAGCACACACTGCATTTCCCAGGTTCACAAGTACACACACATTCACGGATCCCTTGGGTACCAGCATGCACCTGTGCCTGGATCCAAGCCCTTCTACCGGTCTCAGGGATCCCCCTGCTCATCAGTTTGTTAAGCCTGATGCTTGCTAGTAAACCTGTAGCACTTTTGTTCCACAGTTCACATTCACACATCCCTTGGGACTTCCAGCACCAGCCTCCCCATCTCATACCCTGGTCTGGACCCAGGACCTCCTCCTTGCTATTCCAACATGAAGTGTTGCTAAGGAGTTACATGCACAGCAGGGTTGGGAAAGATGCAGACACTCACCCTTTCCCACTGACCCCAGGCACTGCAGTCCTGCTTCAGCTGCTGAACTCCTCACTTTTCTCCCTTCCAGCAGCTGTTCTTCAGAACACACACTGTTCTCTCCCCAGTGGCTGATGACAGAGGTTCCTGCCAACTCCAGGCACCAGCACTGGAGAGACCTTTGCACTTGCCCCAGTAGCTGGCACGGCAGGCCAGGGACTCCTACAGCCCTGATCAGAACTGAGTCATTTGATCTGGGTCAGCTGTACACCAGTCTTCCTGATAACTGGCATTACAAGCTCAAATGTGTGATTTGATCCAGAGATGATGCATGGCACCTCCGACTGTCACTCAGTCCCCTGGCTGACTCCACAGGGCTCCCACAGCCCCAGTAAGGCTCCAGTTCATGGTACCAAGTGCCACTCGTGCAGGTCTCACCAGCAGCTGGCACTTGTTCTTTGCAGCACACACAACAGGGTAGAGACAGACTTAGTAAAGATTCAATAAGAAAGTAGGACAAACACTCAATCAGGTACAGGACTGTCAGACAAACACACTGACCAGCTGTGCTTTAAACATGGCTGGCACCTTTTATAACCCTTTCTCTGCACCCCCTTTTGTGTTCCTTGCCAATTCCAATTAATCAGATAATCTTACTGAAAAATAATCATTCTTACATGCCAGATGTCCTTACTAATTGTTGTCCAGATGTCCTTACTAATTGTTATGACTGACCAGATTTGCTTCTCCTCACTGCATCCATTAGCATTTGTCAGTCAGGTTTGTGATTCTTTATGTTCTTGTTTATGGCTTCCTTCTTACTTTGACTTTTTGCAGTGAAAAGGTCCTTGGCTGGATACACTTAGAGGATCAGACAATCTCCTTCCACATAGCCTTGCAATGAAGACCAGTGCCAAAGGGCTTGACACAACCCTGGTGGGGAGAGGCTGGTCCTCACCCAGTTCTCTCATTTAGGAGGAGCTGCCATGGCTTGGCCTGATGAGGCTTGGGTGCAGCTGGAAGGTTGCTGGTTGTGGTGTATCCCACAGGAGATCCGGCTTTCCCTGTCCTAGTGCCTGAGTTCATGCAGCTCTGAAGTGGGGCAGATGAGGGGCTGATTCAGGTTAAAACTCGACTTCTTCCCTGGGACGCTGTTCTGGAATCAGTTATTTGGGGTTGCTGCTTTGTGAGAATCTTGCAGCGTTAGGGGTAGAAAAAAACCACCATGGAGCAAAATGTTGCCACTGCAGAGGAAGGGACAGAGCGTGGATCAGGTGACAGGGAGCAGCAAAGCTGTTCCTTCCCTGCAGCTCTGTCTCTGGCAGGGAGGGTGGGGTGAGGGTTGTCTTTCTGGGGCCTGAAGAGTTTTTGTTGTTGTTGCAGGAATCTGGGCCCATGTCCTGCTGTCCCTGAGCCAGCAGGATGGCATTGAGCAGCACATGGACTTTGAGAGTCGCTGCACCTTGCTGGAGCTGTTTGCTGAGATCACATCCTCTGCAGAGCCCTGCATGTCCTTCGAGGGGATTCACCTCCCGCAGGTGGTGACGGAGCCGCCAGCAGCCCTGGGCCTGCGGGGCGTGAGGGGCCAGGAGGGGTGGGAGCGGGGCCAGGGCTGGCACCCTTATGTGGGACAAGAGGGGACTGAAGGTGGGCAGGGGAGCAGGACTGGCTGTAGGGAGAGCTGGGACAGGGCCTGGGGCTGGTGCAGAGGCACCTGGAGAGCCTGGTCTGCCAGCAGGGAGGGGAGGGTGGCTGAGAGGTCTCTGCTGCTGCCAGCTGGTCCGGAGCTCTCACGGGAGCCTGCCTGGGAATGAGCTGGTGGCTCAGAGAGAGCTGGGGGCTGGAGGTGCTCTGCAGGCTGAGCGTGAGCTGTGCTTGTTGCAGATCCCTGGGAAGCAGCTGTTTGTCCTGGTGAAGCGCTACCTGTGTGTGACTTCTCTCCTGGACAAGCTGAGCAGCGGTGTGGAGCAGGGAGAGGAGCAGCAGGGCTGTGCTGTGCCCAGCCCTGTCCCTGAGGAGAGGAGCCGTGTGAAGCAGGAGTTTGAGTTCAGCATGGCCATGGCCAACCTCATCTCGGAGCTGGTGCACGCCATGGGCTGGAGCCACAGGCACAGGCAGGACCTGCAGCCTCGTCCTGCCCGCTCCATCTTCCAGCACAAGCCCCCAGCCAGCACTGCTGCCCGAGCAGCCCCCACGTGCCCAGCAAAGGAGCCCGTGGCCTTCAGGACGCGCTCGGCGTTCCCGAGCCGCAGCAGCTACGTGGAGTACGTGCAGGCCACGCTGGTGAGCGGCATGAGGGTGCGCATGCTCGAGGACTACGAGGCGGTCAGCGCCGGCGACGAGGGCGACTTCCGCCGCAGCAACGACGGCGTGCCCCCGGTGCAGGTACCGCCCCAAGGGGCTTCTCTGCTCTCCTGTGCAGCCTTGCATGGGGACAGTGGGGTTGGGTTTGCCTTCTGCCGGCTGGGTGTGTGCTGGGTTTTCTTCTCCAGGTGTACTGGCAAGCTCTGGGCTATACCTACTGGGTTCACTGGCACATGGTCGAGATCATAGGCCCTTCAGAACAAAAGGAGCTGGAGGGCCAGCAGAAGGTGAACACCCTGACACGAAACCACAGATTGAGAGCAGGTGAGCAGCCCCATCGGTCTCCTTCGAGCATGTTCCAACTCTCCCACTGCCCTCCTGTCACCTTCCTTTCTCCCAGCAAGCTATGGTATGGTGGGGACCTCTTCTGCCCAGCATGAGGAATGAGGAGCGTACAGCAGAGGATGGGGGAGTTGGCAGAGCTGACAGTGCCCTTCCTTGCTCTGCTCCCCTGCAGTTCCACAGGCATTCCTGTGCAAGCCCTTGGGGGGGCTGTACTCCCTGCCTTACCTGGGGCAGCGGCTGCCCAAGGCTGCAGACACCCTGAGCCGTGCCGAGTGGTGGGAGCTGCTCTTCTTTGTGAGGAAGCTGGAAGCACAGGAGCAGAAAGAGATCACCTGTCTCATCCAGCAGCACCTGGGAGAGCAGGTAGGAACCAGTGCCTGCAGCAGGGAAATGGGAGGGAGGAGCAAAGGGAACACGAGGGAAGGGAGCAGGCCCAGAGGAGATGGCAAGAGTGAGCTGTGCAGGGCCAGCCTGAGCGGGGCAGAAATGGGAGGGTGAGTGGGGCTGCAGAAAGCTTGGAGAGCTTGGCCCAGCAGAGCAGTGATGGAGATGAGAGGAAAGGCAGTGTCCCCTGACTGACTGAAGAGTGACTGTCCAGCAAGGTCTGGGCAGGGGAGGCAAGGCCGTGGGGTCACTCTGCCAGTTGCAGTGGGGTGCCGAGCACGGGTGGGAGCTGTGGGCTGGTGGGAGTCGGGCTGGGGACAGGCAGGGGAGGGTGGCAGTGGGGAGTGGCCCCGGGCACCTCTGGCGGTGCAGCCTTTCTGTCCGTGGTGCCAGTGGCCGCCACCAGGGGCGTGGGGTGCGTGGCGAGCCCGAGATTAACTTGTCCCCACGGTGTGGCTGTCGGAGGTGGATGAGGAAGCCCTGGTGCAGCTGTCGGCACCTGCGGAGCTGGCCCAGAAGGTGCTGCAGGTCCTGGAGGAGCGGTGCCAGGGCAGCTCTCTGCGGGACCTGCGTGGCTCCCGTGCCTACGCCAGACACTTCCTCGGGAGGGGAGCAGAGCAGGATGGCGGAGGGAGCCCTGCAGTGTCCTCAGAGGGTGACAGGAGCAGCGGCCCTGAAGGCACGATGGCCAAGGCAGCGGAGGGAGACCTTTGTGCAGCCCCAGGGCCGCCCCAGGGCCGCGGTGAGGCAGCGAAGTCGGATTCCCAGCTGTTCAGTGAGCTCTTGGAGAGGGAAGGGCTGTTCTTGCCGGAGGTGACGGAGGAGCAGAGCCAAGGTAATGTCCTGCCACACGCTGGGGCACAGGCGCGGTGCTGGCAGCGGCACTGCTGCCTCCACAGGGGAGGGCTCTGGGCAGGGCACGGGGGCCATGCAGCCAGGGCTGCCTGAGGTGGGGGTGCCTGTGGGTGCTGGGTGTGTGGCTGTGGGGCACCCTGGGAGCTGCTGGAGGTGTCAGCGCTGCCCTGACGGCTCCGTCCCTCCGGCCAGCGCTGGGCAGCTCCAAGGGACTGAGTGAGAGCGGCTCGCTGGCCAAGGTTGCAGCTGTGGTGGAGGTGATCCAGAGCAGCAGCTCAGCGGTGGGGCTGCGCTTAGCCGGGCTCAAGCACATCCTGGAGATGCTGGAGGAGGAGCCCAAGTCGGAGCAGCAAGCTGGCACAGCCCAGGGCGGGCTGGGCATCGGGAGTGCCGGGTGAGTGCTGGGGTGCTGCAGAGCCCTCCTGCTGCTGCCTGGGGAGGGCCCTGTGGGCAGGGTGGGGGCCGGTGCTGAGCTGGAGGAGCGGGAGGTGGCAGCGGGAGCACGGAGGGTGGTATGTGCGAGAGGAAAGGCGGATTTTGTGTCCCTCTGTCCCAGGCAGGCTGGTTGGCAGGGCTGTCCCAGCTGCAGCGCAGGCAGGAAGGAGGCGGCTGTCAGGGCCCGAGGAGGCCGTGCCTGAGGTGTGCTGTGCCGTGCAGGGAGAAGCTGGTGCAGGTGTCGGTGGAGCTGCTGAGCGCGGAGGCGGCGGAGAAGGCGCTGGTGGCGGTGACGCTGCGGCTGCTGGCCGTGCTGCTGGCCCGCTACGAGTGGCGCGTGCCCTTTGCCACGGAGGGCGGCGTGCGGGCCGTGCTGGCCCGCATGCAGCAGCACGGCTGCTCGGCCCTGGTGCAGCAGGCCGGGCTGGCGGTGAGTGAGTGCCCGGGGCACGCCGGGGCGGGCAGGGCAGCGCGGGCTGCCCGGGCGGGGTGGAGGGGCCGCTGCCCCCTGCGCCGCTCTCGTCCTCGCAGGCCCTGAAGGTGCTGGTGGGAGCTGCGGACGCTGAGCCGGGAGGCGGCGGCGGGAAGGGCCTGACCTGGAACCACGGCGACGCGCAGATGCTGCGGGAGATCTTCGCCAGCATCGGCTCTGCCTCCAGCAAGGGCTCTGCCAGCCTGCTGAGCAGCATCCCTGCCGCCCTGAGCACCATGCAGAGGGTCCCAGGGTAGGGGCAGCACGTGGAGAGCGCTGAGGTCGGGGGGAATCTGCAGGGGCAAGGACGGGCAGGACGGGCAGGTGGCTTGTGGGCGCAGGGGAGGCTCTGTGCCTGGGGCACGAGAGTGGCACGGCTGTGTCCCTGCAGGGGCTCCTCAGGGGTGCAGAACGGGCTGCTGGTGGTGAACATGCTGATGGATGGGCACCGGGGCCTGGCAGAGCAGCTGGCGAGCTGCGATCTGCTGGCGGCGCTGCAGAGCTGCTGGAGGGCCGGGCAGAGCAGCGGCTGCCCCCAGGCAGTGCTGGCCCTCAGCGCCATCAATCGCCTGGCCGAGCACGGGCTGCCCCTGGGCCCGGAGGCAGCAGGTACCGCGCTGCCCACCCTGCCCGTGCCGCGGCCCCGCGGGTGCCACGGGCAGGGCTGCCTGGCCCCGCAGGGCAGAGCACCCTGAGGGGCTGCTGGCGCTCCGTGAGCGCCTGGGCTGGGCTCACGTGTCCCTGTCACGGCAGGCACGGAGCTCCTGCTGGACCCCAAGGGCGTGCAGATGCTGCTGGGTGGCCCGGACGATGGCAGCCTGTCCAAGGAGGTGGTGGTGGCCCTGGAGCGGCAGCTGTGTGGCCAAGGCCCTGTTCCCTCTGGCCAGGTGGCCCAGCTGCTGCAGGACCACAGCTGCTTCAGGCTGCTGCTGCGCAGCTTGGAGCTGCTGGGGACAGAGAAGGCCGTGAGCCTGAGCATCCTCAGGTGGGTGCAGGGTGACTGAGGGGGGTCTGGGACCCCCTCATGAGGTGTGTGAGTGCTGGGAGTCATGATGGGGAGAGCCAGTGCATGTTTGTGGGTCCTGGTGGGGCTGTTCTTCACTGGGGGCAGGCTCACCCCAGCACGTGGGCAGGTGCTGATTGGTGTGTCCTGGGGCACGGGGCCACGTGGGGCCACAGCAGCTGTGCCTGGTGCTGGTGGGGACATGCAGGGACAGCAGAGGACGTGCCTGGGTGCTGGTGGGGTGTGCAAGGTGGCAGGGAGCCTCAGTTCCCAGTCCCTGAGAAGTGCCTTCCAGGTGGGACAGGAAAGCAAGGCTGCCTGTAGCCCTGCTGTCCCTGTGCCCACACTGAGCAGGGCCCCTCTGTCACCCAGGATCCTGAACAAGTTCGTGGACAGTTACCAGGAGGATGTGCTGCCCTGGCACGAGTGTGTGGAGCCCTGTGTGTCCTTCCTGATCACCCACAGCAGCAGCTGGGAGGTGAGGGGGCCCTGGGGCTCGTGGCAGGCAGGGTGGCTGTGCTGGCTGTGCCTCAGCCGGGCTGGGCAAGGAGGGCCCCGCTGGTGGCCCCAGCCTGGCCTTGTGTCCGAGGCACTGGGAGAGGTGGGGAGGGGCTGTCCTGGCCGTGGCCGTGTCCTGGGGGCCACGTGCCCAGCCTGGCTGTGCCTGGCCAGGCTCTGGTGGGTGCTGCTGGGTTGGGATGAGGGGAATGGAGCTGCAGCTCCGGCTGCTGGGGGCCCTGGGAGCTGCCAGCAGTGCCCCGTCTGCTCACGGCTGTGTCTCAGTAGGTGCTGCAGGAGGTCGTTGGCTTCCTGCACCGCCTGGGCAGTGCCAGCAGGGACTGTGTGGTGGTGATGTGCCACGTGGGCACCCACGAGGCTCTGTCCAAGGCCCTGGAAAAGCACAGCACGGTCCCGCCGTTGGCGCCGGCCCTGCTGGAGCTGGTGGCGGAGTGTGAGAAGTTCTCCAGGCTCTACAAGAAGCTGACGAGCAGCATCTTGGCTGGCTGCATCCAGGTGGGCCTGGGGAGGCACAGCTGCCTGGGGATTTGGGTCTGGGGGCACCAGGGTGTCCCTGCTGCTGAGGGACGGCCTTGTGCTCTGTGCCTGGCACAGTCCTGCGGGGGCTGAGGGCAGGAGGACCCTGGGGCCCCTGGTAAGAGCCTTGCCCCGTCCCACAGCTGGTGCTGGGACAGATTGAGGAGCACCGCCGGAGCCAGCAGCCCATCAGCATCCCCTTCTTTGATGTCTTCCTGCACAACCTGTGCCAAGGTGAGTGCGGGCAGGGGGAGCTGATCCCAGGCTTGGTGGCTGGAAGCTCCATGTGCTCTGCCCACAGGCTCCAGCATGGAGGTGAAGGAGGACAAGTGTTGGGAGAAGGTGCAGGTCTCTTCCAACTCGCACCAGGCCAGCAAGCTCACGGACAGGAACCCCAAGACCTACTGGGAGTCGAACGGCAGCACCGGCTCCCACTTCATCACTGTGCACATGCAGTGTGGAGTGGTGATCAGGTGGGCTGGGCTGGCAGGGCTGTGTGCAGGAGAGGGCTCTGGGGATCTGTGCCAGCCCTGCCCCAGTGGCTCTGTCCTGGGGCCAGTGGGCTGTGGCTGGCAGGGTGTGGTGCCGCCAGGGCTGGGGCAGGCAGGCGGAGATGGCTGGGCAGCCCCATGGTGTTTGTGTGTGCAGGGAGCTGAGCATGCTGGTGGCCAGCGAGGACTCCAGCTACATGCCATCGAGGGTGGTGGTGCTGGGCGGGGACAGCCCTGCCACCATCAGGACGGAGCTGAACGCGGTGAGTGCCCGTGGGAGGGGCGGGGGCTGCTCCTTGCTGTGCCCCGAGCAGGTGTGGCTGTGGTGGGAGGCCCGGGGAGGTGGGAATGGCAGGGGCTGCGCTGTGGGAGCCTCCTTGGGCTGCCTGTCACGCTGAGGGCTCAGTGCCTCCCTGCAGGTGACCATCCTGCCCTCGGACAGCAGAGTGATCCTGCTGGAGAACATGACCCGCTTCTGGCCCGTCATCCAGATCCGGGTGAAGCGGTGCCAGCAGGTAGGGGGGAGCAGGGGCAGGGCCTGGAGCGGGCCCTGAGGGGCGTTGGGGCCACAGGAACTGAGGGTCCCGCTGTCCCCTAGGGTGGCATTGACACACGTGTGCGTGGCATCGAGGTGCTGGGTCCCAAGCCCAGCTTCTGGCCCATCTTCAGGGAGCAGCTGTGCCGGCGGACATTCCTCTCCTGCACTGCTCGGGCTCATGCCTGGAGCCAGGAGATCTGCCGAGACCGAGGGCGGCTGCTGCAGCTCTTTGGCAGGTGAGTGGTGTCCTGGCTGTGCCATTGCATCCCTGGTGTCCCAGGGCCCGGGGGGACATGGCTGGCAGCCTGTGAGGGGACTGCAGGGCTGGGAAAGGAGCAGCTGGTTGGGAGGGGCCCTTGCTCCTTCCTGGCCACCAGTGGTCCTTCCTGGCCAGGGCCACCTTGGGGTCATCTGGGTTTAAGCTGGGCTAACCCCCCAGAGCAGGATGCTGGTCCCCGCAGGGGCTGGCACATCCTGGCAGAGGTTGGCCGGGCACAGCAGGATCTCGTGGCCACAGGCACTGCACAGCCCCCATTTGGTGGGGGCTGTGAGGCCCCAAGGGCCCCTGGCGGCAGGCCCTGATGACAGCAAGGGGCCCTCCCTGGCTGCTGGGGCCAGTGGGGCCAGGGAGCCATGGTGCCTTGGCAAAGGGCAGAGCATGGAGCCAGCACCGTGCTCTGCTTTGCCACGGGAGTTCTCCAGCCCTTGGCACCGAGCGCTGCCCGGTCGCTGTTGCAGACTGAACCGGGCGCTGCAGCACGAGCAGGGCTTTGCCAACCGCTTCCTTCCCGACGAGGAGGCAGCCCGGGCACTGGGCAGGACGTTCTGGGAGGCCCTGGTGACCCCCTTGGTGCAGAGCATCACCAGCCCAGGTAGCCTGCGCTCTCCGGGACCCGGCTGTGCGCGCCCCGGGCAGAGGCGCCCGGCTCTGATTCTGGTTGGCCTCGCAGGCCCTGATGGTGTCAGTGCCCTGGCCTGGCTGCTGAGTGAGTACCTGGAGAGCGTGGAGCTGCCCCGCCGTGCCCCGGGACGCAGGGCTGCCTTTGGTTCCTGCGTGCGGCGCCTGACCCAGCTCCTGGTGCACGTGGACCCCGGCGGCCCCGAGCCAGAGGAGACCAGAGCAGCTGGTGAGCCAGGGGCTGCCCTGCCCTGGGGCTGCTCCAGAGGGCCAGGCTGTGGCCATGGGGCTCCTCTGGGGAGCATCCCATGGCACTGGAGGCTCCTGTGCCGGGGAAGGCTTGGTCATGCCCCAGCAGAGGCCGTGCCTCCCCGGCATCCCCTCAGCCCTGCTGTGGCGGGTCAGTGTGCGGGGCCTGCCCATGGAGCCACACTGAGCCTGAGGTTGACCCTTGGCAGGTGGGAAGGAGGGGAAGAACAAGGAGGTGTCGGCCAGGACTGCAAAGGTGGTGGTGGAGAAGTCAAGAGGCCTGTGGGGAATCTCGCAGTGCTGGCGTGGCGTGGTGCAGCAGCAGGTAGAGCTTGGAGGGCTGACTGGGAGGGCTGTGGGACCTTCCCTGGGTGCTTGGAGCAGGGAGTGGGGTCTGGCAGTGCCCATGGGGAAGGCACAGGGCTGTACCTGGCCCCCACAGAACCTGGAGCGATGTGGGGACAGCTCTGCTGTGCTACCACCCTGGCACAGGCTCGAGTGTGAGCCAGGCCAGGAGACAGGTCCGGTGTTGGGCTGTAATTCCTGCTGGGCGCTGCTGCATCTCCGTAGTGCCCCCAGAGCCCCTGGCTGCCCTCGGAGCTGCGCTCCCACCTTGGCAGCCCCGCAGCAGCAGCAGCAGCAGCAGGGCCCTGAGTCCCGGGGAGCCAGCAGGCAGCTGGCGTGGGCAGGGCAGGGCAGGGCTGTTCCAGGGGCGCATCCCGCTGGGCTCAGCCCTGGCGCTGCTCCCGCAGGTGCAGCGGTTCCTGGAGGCGGCGGGGCAGGCGCCGGACCTTGCAGAGCGCTACTGCCGGCTGTACCAGCGCCTGCGCGGGGCCACCGAGGAGCTCTTTGGGCAGCAGGCCGCCTTCGTGCTGGCCCTGGGCCAGGGCTTTGCGGGGGCTTTGCTGCAGCTCTCCTTCCTCACTGCCCTGCACGTGAGTCGGGGGAGCGCGGCCCCGGGGCCGTGCCCTGGGCAGGGGCTGGGGAGCTGCCCTGGCCCGCGGCCCTGGGGCAAGCTCTGGGTGGGTGGTGTCCTGTTCCCCCCTGAGCCACAGAGCCCTGCCCTGGCACCCCAGTGGTGCCCGGCTCAGGTGCGTGGCGCTGATCCCAGCGTGGGCCCGGCCCTGGCACACTCCGGCCTTGGGCTGGTGCCTGCGCACCCTCGGCCCCTGCCCGGCAGTGCCAGAGTTTCCCGGCTGCTCCCTGCAGGGACATTCCGCCAGCCCAGCCCTGTGGGCACCTGGTGAGCCCTGTCTGCAGCCTGCCCTGTCCCTTGCAGGTGAGTGAGCAGTTTGCCCGCTACCTTGACGTGCAGATCCAGGAGCTCCGCAGGGCTGCGGGCAGCACGGGGCCTCTGGAGCGGCTGCAGCAGTTCCTGGAGCCCTTTGTGGTCTTCAGTGGCCTGGAGTTTGCCCACACCTTTGAACACTTCTACAGGTGAGGCTGCTGTGTCTGCCCAGAGCCAGGGGCCTGCTGCAGCGTGGCCTGGTGTGCTGGGGGAGCTTGGCCTGCTGTGGCAGCGGTGCTCCCGCTTTGCTTTTATGGGATCATGGAGCGTGGAGGGCCCGTGGGAGTTGCCAGTGTGTGGAATCACATTCCCTGCTGGGGACAGGGAGGGGACACGTGTGTGCTGCCAGGCCCGTGTGCCGTGGGGTGAGGCCGGGCTCGGACCTGTGGCTGTCTCCTGGTGGGTGGCTGGTGGGCACAGGGCTCGGGCCCAGCCTGACTGGAGCTGGTGGCCATGGCAGGCACTACCTGGGGGACCGGCTCCTGACACAAGGGCCGTCGTGGCTGGAAGGAGGCATCGTGGAGCAGATCGGGCTGTGCTTCCCCAGCCGCTTTCCCCAGGACATGCTGAGCAACTTGGCCGAGTCGGAGGAGCTGCAGCGGCAGTTCTGCCTCTTCCAGCTGCAGGAGCAGGATAAGCGGCTGCTGGAGCTGGACACAGGCCTGGACGAGGTGAGAGGGATCGGGGCTGGGGAGCCCGGGGGCCGCTGGCTTTCCTGGTGGGATCCCGGGGCCTGACTGGAGCTGCTCTCGTGCCCCTGTGGCCAGGTGCTGGGAACAGCCACGGTGGTGGCAGATGTGCCAGAGGTGAAGGTGCTGGCCCTGTCCCTGCGCTGCTGGCCCGTTTCCCCGCTCTGTTACATGGAGAACCCTGGGAGGTTTTTCCCGGCGGTGCTGAGCTCCCCACTGGATGAGTTTGCTGACTTCTGCCGGCAGAGTGAGTGCTGTGGCCGGGGCTGTGCCCAGAGCCTGGAAGGCAGCTCAGGCACAAGTGGTGGTGGGCTGGGAGTGCTTGGCAGGGCTGGTCCCCGTCCCTGACGCTGTCCCTTGCAGGCCAGAGCCAGCTGGGCTGGGAGTGCAGCAAGCCCCGTCGGCTGCAGTGGACGTGGCTGGGCCACGCCGAGCTGCAGTTTGGAGACTGCGTTCTGCACGTGTCCACGCTGCAGATGTACATCCTGCTGTGCTTCAACAGCGCCCAGGTAGGGCTGGAGCCACGGTGGGGGCTGGAGCAGGGCAGGGCCGTGTCCTCCCTTCCCTTCTGGTGGGGGCTCCAGCGGTGTTTGGGGCACGGGACCCCGTTGTTAGGCAGGGCCTGTGGCCAGTGAGCCTTGGCCATTGCCCTCGCCCCCCGTGCTGCAGGAGGTGGCTGTGGAGGCCCTGCTGCAGGCCACAGGGCTCCCTGCTGACCTGGTGCACCACGCGCTGACACCGCTGACCCAGGGCCAGGGCGTCCTGGTGGGGAGCTGCACTCCAGGGGGTGAGTGTGGGGCTGGGGCACCCAGGGGAGAGGGGCTGGGCTGAGCCCCGAGGGGGGGCTGGGCTTTAGGGGTGCAGGAGCTCATAGGGCTGGTGAGGGAGCTGGGTCCATGTGTTGGTGCTCGGGGCACAGGTGTGTCTCAGGGTGGGGCCTGAGGCCAGTGTGGGGCTGGGGGTGATGGTTGGGGTGGGCTTGGGGCCGTGCATGGGGCCTGGGTCAGCGTGGGTGGGTGGGGGGGGGGTCTCGGTCTGTGTGTGGGCTTGGGCCAGGCCAGGGGCCATGTGTGTCGTGGCTGTGGCTTGGGGCCACACGTGGGGCACAGGGCTGGGGTGGCCAGCGGTGCAGGCAGCCTCAGGAGGCCCAGCTTGGGCCCCCCAGGCACACGTGTGCCCTGGGGCTCCTTCAGGGCCCAGCTCAAGCTCGGCTGAGCCTGGCTCGGGTGCTGGCTGCAGGTGCCCTGCGGCTGAACCAGGCAGCCCTGGCGCAGAGCTGCGGACGCCAGCTGAGGCTGCTGCCCCAGCAGAGGTACCTGCGGACAGAGAGGGCCGAGGTGAGCGCCCTGGAGAGGAAGAGGAACGTCCTGTGCTGCCTCATCACCCGCATCCTCAAGGGGGAGAAGCAGCTGCACATCGACAACCTGGTGTTCAGGGTACGGGCTGCAGGGGCACGGGGGGCACAGGGGCTGCCTGGGGGCTGCAGCCACTGCACTGGGGCTCCCTTGCTGCCACAGGTGATCGATGCCTGTCAGAAGGGAGAGCTGGGCCCAGGGGTGCAGTTCCTGAGCTTCTGCTGCCACAGCGTGGACGTGCTGTCCTGCATCCTGCACCTGCTGAACCAGGGCTACCTGCGGCGCCAGGAGGGGAGGCCTCACGTCTTGGAATACATCTCTGCTGAATCCACAACGCTCCCCACTTCTCAGGTCCAGCCACAGGTTGCCTTCCATACTGTAGAGATCAAGACAGCAGCAAGCCTGGCCTCTGCTGAAAGGAGACAGACTTTTTCCACATTCAGGTAGACAAGGGCCTGGCTCGGTGAACTCAGGTTGAATCAAGTCTATCTCTTCCTAAACACGTGTGAGTTTTATTTAAATAAATGAGCCAAGCTCCATCCAGTCCCACCGTGTAGTCTGTTGGGGAGCTCAGCTGGTCCATGGCTGGTGTGGCCAGGCCATACCCCTGTGTGCTCAAGCATCCCTGGCAGTTGTGCTTGCTGGAGTAGCTGCTGTGCTTGGTGGTGGTAGCTGCACCCTGCCTGAATTTGTTCTCTCCCAGCTGTGCTGAGTCATGCCCTCAGACAGGCGGGCACACACACACAAATACCCTGCCATAATGGTAACAGCATTAATTTATTAAAATTAATCCCGAAAAGTAACCATACAATAAATTTAAAAAAAATAGAATCTTGTAAAAAAAAAACTCAGGTGCCCTCACCCCACACCTCCAGCTGGCAGCACCCTGGGGTAGGGCTGGTTGGGAAGGGATGGGGAGATGAAGAGGACAGCCTCAGCAGCTGTAGGGGGACTGGAAAAGCTGCTGAGGCCGTGCTGCAGAGGGCAGGGCCAGCACAGCAGTGCAAGGCTGGCAGTGGGGCTGGCAAGGGTGGTACAGGGGTGGTGGGCCCTGCTCAGCACCTGCCCCTGCACAGAGCAGTCTGGCTGGCTGCAGCACTGGGGAACCTGCCTGGGTCCAGCCCAGCTGGACCCTGGCTGGCTACAGGGCTGGCCTGGCAGGTGCATCTGTGGAGAGCGGGGCCCAGAGCCCATCCTGGGGCCCTGCTGGCTGGTGCCAACCCTTGTCCCAGGCTGCTGTTGGGGGACATGGGAGGCAGATGGCATGGTGTCCTGGCTGGTGTTGGAGGGTGCATGGACCCGGTCTCACTGGCCTCACCTTCACGGGTCTTGGCCCACAGGGTGCAGGTGCTGTATCCCCCCCCACTGAGCAGGCAGGGACTGGTCTGCAGGAGATGGGGACAAGAGCACATCCATCTCCCTGTCTCCTGCAACCCACTGCAGCTCCATTCCAGGGATGCCCCAATGTCTCACACACTCTTCGAGTAGCCGAAGATGCCCACAGGGAGGTACTTGACGTGTGTTGGCCACTGTGCTGCCAGCTGGAAAAACTTCACATCGTTCCACTCCACCCCATCTATGGAGACTGAGAGGAGAGGGTGCAGTGAGGCACAGCCCTGCCACAGCCAGCCTGTGCTGCTTGGTCTGCCCCACTACAGCCCCAAGGAGCTGGTACCTGCCCCTCACCTCGCAACATGGTGTTCTGGTGCTTGGCTGTGCAGATGAGGCGTGTGATCCCTTCGATGACTTGGCTTTTGGGTTCCAAGTCTTTTTCTTTTGGTTTCTTGCTCAGGAACATCACTGGGGACCAAGTCCAGACAGGACCAATGTTAGGATGTCCCCACCTGGCCCTAAGTGGGAGCCCCTGCCCCAGTGCATTGACTGACCCCTGCTGGGCCACATCTCAGCCCTGCCCTCTTGCAGGCTCCCCCCAGCCTCTCCACAAAGCACTGTGGCCCCACAGGCAGAGAGCACCCCAGAGTGGGCTTGGTTACCTTTCTTGTTTTTCTCCTTGGTGACCACGGTCATGGCCATGGTGCTGGGGGGCACCAGCTCCCCTGTGCTGGGGATGCGGCTGACCTGGAGCGAGCGGAAGTTGCTCTTGAGGGTGTTCTTGATACCCGTCTCCCGCTTGTCACCCTCCTTCTTCCTGTCCGGCCCTTGTGTTGTCCAGTAGTCCACCTGCAGGCCCATCACCTCCACACCAGGGCTCGGAGACCTGGGCAACAGGGGCAGCACATGGAGCACACAGGTGGTGCCCCTGCTCCTCTGCCCCCACTGCCTCGGGCTGAGGGGGCCTCGTTTCCTTACCCAGCTCCCGAGAGGCTGCTGCAGACGGACGGAGAGGGAGGTGGGGTGCAGATGGTCTCCTTGCCATAGGAAACAGCTATACTGGAGGCTGGTGCTGAGCTCAGCAGGGAGGGGGTGCAGACTGTGGCATCATCCGAGTCCACTGGGGAGGAAAAGTGTGGGTTTGAGCATTTGGGGGACACCAAGAGCCTCCCGCCTGTGGAAAAGAGAGCTGGGCATTCCCAGGGACTCACCGGAGGCACTGAAAGACTGCTCCACCAGGCCCACCTTCACCACCTGCAAGGAGAAACCAGAGGATACCCAGCATCAGCAGGATTGTGCACTGCACCTCTCCCCTCAGCCCCTGCTGGCCCCTCAACTCACTCACCCCGACAAAGGGGACAAACTTCTGGCAGGAGTCCTCGTCGGGGCTGCAGAAGGAAGAGAGCCTGGTCAGGGTCTGGGTGTGCTGAGCAGCGATTGCTGTGTGACTGCTGACCTTGTGCCCAGGCAGCCCTGCACTTGCAGGGGTCACTGCTGGCTCACACCCACTAGGACCATCTCCTCTGCCCTCCCTCCCATGAGACCCCCTGTCCCCAACATGGCAGCACAGGGCACACTACACAAGGAGGCAAGGAGTTGTCCCCTCCAGTGCTGGGAAAGGGCTTGCATGCGGGAGGGCAGCCCTGCCCCTCTGCGGGGTCAGGGCTCCTCTGCACAGCAAGAGGGACGGATGGACGCACATGGGGAAAGGCAGGGAGGGGCCAGGCAGCGGCACAGCAAGCACAAGCCAATACCTGATATAAAAATCAAAATAGAGACTTCTCTTCCTTGGGTGCCAGAAACCAAGAGAAGGGAGAGGTGAGAGTGCAGCTGGAACACGAGCATCAACCCCCGGACAGCACAGTACCAGCTTGCAGCCCCACCCAGCCCATCCCAGCCCTGGCAGCTGGCCCCCACCACTGGGGCTGTCACAGTCACAGCGACTGGAGGGGCCAAGCACACCAGGAGGTGGCAGGGAATGGTGCTGCAGGCCTCTCACTGTGGGACCCCAGCTCCCCTCAGCACCACGCTGCTCGTCACTGGAACGCAGGGCCTCACTTGCTTGTCCCGTGTCCCTCATTCCTGTCCTGGGCACGTCCCAGACCGGGGCTGCATGAGGGAGGACAGGCACCCAGGGGCCACACTCACCTCTTCTGCTTGTAGGTCAGCATGGCCTCGGAGATGGGCAGCTGGTGAGAGAGGCTGGCTCCAGCGATGAACTGGGCAACACGGCCTGCTATGTCCACAGTGTCTGCGGGCACAAAGAGCCGTGAGGACCTCGATGGCAGCTGGGCTGTCCCTCAGGGCACTGCTGCTGCCAGCCTGCCCCGCTCCTCACCTGCAGTGGGAGGCTCAGCCCTGCTGAACAGCTCCCGCCACGCTGTGTCCAGGAACAGAGTGCTGTATTTGTTATCCACCGAGGCCAGGTACTTAGCCAGAGGGTGAGAGCCTGCAGGGGAGCAGGGCAGTGTTGGCTTCAGGCAGGGGAGTCTGGGGAGATGGGAGAGGACAGCCCTGGGGCTGGGCACCTCACGGCTCTCACCCAGTGGTACGAGCAGGAAGCGAAGGTAGTTGAGCCAGTCGGGTGTCTTGCTGGCCAGCTGCTCCACAAAGAAACGGAGGACAACACTCAGGTAGCTCTGGTCCCCTGCCACCACCACCTTCACCGGGGGAGGCATATGGGAGTTACAGTTACAGCTGCCAAAGGGAGAGGAAAAGGAGACCCTGAGGGATGTGCAGTGGCTCAGCAGGTGGGCCAGGGGATACAGTCTGCCAGGCCAGCTGACAAAAACCCACTGCTGAGAATATCCAGCTTGGTGTGCACTGCCACAGGCAAAAGCAGTACTGGGACCCCCCACTCTCCCCAGGGTGTACACCTGTCAACAACCCCCAATGAGCCCTGGGGAGCCCGGGCCATGCCCAGCCCTTCTCTGAAGCCACCCAGTGCCACCAGACTGAGCCCAAGCTGTACTCACAATCGCTGGATGCGGGAGACAGTGGTGTTGAAGGCTGCCTGGATGTCTGCCACGGAGCAGGTGGATACAACCAACTGCTTGTGCGCCTGGAGCTGCTCACTCACGTACTGCCAATGCAGAGAGCTCAGGTTAAGGCACCCTGGAACATGGCTGTGCTGGCCAGCACCAGCCCATGCCTGCCCTGAGCCCTGTACCCCCCGGGTTACGGCAGGGATGCCTGTCCCCACTCGTGCCATGCAGGGAGGCTGAAACCACCAGGTGACTCACAGCTGCATCCTGAGCATCCCTGCTCCTCCCAGCTCTGCTCTAGGGAGCAGCCAGCCCCTTGCCCTCACCTTCGAGCACAGCAGCCACCACCCTTGCCATGGCAAGGGCAAAACTGTCCCAAGAACCAGGCTGCGTTCCTTGAAATAAACAGTTTGGTCCAGGGACCCTCTGATTTAAGTTCTGCCATCCCACAGCAGGGCCCTGCTCTAGGCTCACTCTGCCTCTGTTCATTCCTTCTTCTTGCTCCCTCCCACTGTAGCACTCCAAAATCCTTCTGTCTCTTCAGGTGTCTGCATGCAGTTCAACAGTGGTAAAATAAGCAGCCAAGATGGACAAAGGGGCTGGTTTTGGGAGTGGGCACTGACCCTTTTTTCCCTATTCAGGACAAGTGGAACAAGCCAAGAATGCATGGCCTGACTCAAGACTTCACCACCTCTCACTATAAGCCTTTTCTTCTGTCTCAAAATTTTCCAGCACCCTTTCTGGATGCCAGATGTAGCTGCAGCATCCTGAAGGGGTCTCACAGGTGCTTTATCTAACTGCATGCTTGCACACATGTCCATTTCCTTGCTCACCTTTGGCTTCAGAGCTCCAGGTATGGGGGAGGCAAGTGTTTGTTTGTCAGGGACTGGGCAAGTGTTTGTTTGTCAGGGACTGGGCCTGTCCTCACACCCCACCCTGCTCTGATGATGGAGTTCATGCTCCCTGGGAGGTGACACTTCCATTTCTCAGTGGGAAATATCTCTGCTGCTTCCCAGGACCTCATGCCCACAGAGGAAGGGAGCTCTTTCTCAGGGAATCCAACAAAGCTCTGACCCATGGGGTTCCTGGGAGCCAGGACCAAACAGTGAGGGTCTAAGGTACAGTCTGCCAGCCAGTCTTTCTGGGACTGATCACGTTTTGAGGATCCAGTGATGCTGTGTGATGGAGAAGACACACCTGACTCTTGTATGTGTGACTCAGCGCTCTGTAAGCACATTGTCTCCTGAAGGAAGGGCCACACTGGGGAAGAGGAGGGCACAGCTTGTGCAGTTTCCCTGGGATGCCCTATGACTGGGAGAATCCACCCTGCTGAGAGCTGCATGCATGCATCCAGCTCCCATCACACCTACTCACCTGCCCCTGCCATTCAGCAACATTCACCAGCACGATGCTCTCGGGGAGCTGCTCGTCTGAGACCAGGATCTGGTTCAGCTGATCGTAAACAGACTTTCGAGGCACCTGGGAGAGCATCACCACAAAGGTTAACTAACCCCAGCCAGCCACCCTGCACACCACCCAGGGCTGAAGACCTGGCAGCTCTTGGATGAGAAACCTCCAAGTGGGCTCACCTGGGTGTTATGCCATGAGTCTGGAGAGCTCTCACTGTCCAGGCTGCTGGCACGGCCACCTTGTACCTTTGAGCTCTGCCTGTCCTTCACGGAGGTGCTGCGGGGACGCCACAGCTGCTTGCTCTCTGCCTTGCTGTGAAGGAGAAGCAGGAGAGGCAAAACTGTTGAGGAAATCTCATCTCCACCAACCCCATCACAGCTCAGGGAGCCAGTGTGAGCTTGCTCAGCCCTGGGAGGGGGCACACAGCTGCCTTACCTGGGGGACACGGCACTGGGGAGCTCGGTTTTGCTCCCAGAGCCCAGCTGGGCCAGTCTGTCCATGCTGCCCTCCCTCATGGCAGCCTCTGTGGGGGTCAGCCGGGAACAGGACTCCTCTGATGTCAGCTCCTGAGGGCCACACAGAGTCACTTCACACACACTGCTCTCCTAGCTCCAACAAGGAGCAACCCTGCACCCATGGGTGCCCATCATCAAGAGAGGCCTGGTGGCCCTCCCAGAGGGCCAAGGCTGCAGGGTCTTGAGAGGGCTGGGCCGCGTGTCCTGCAGACCCTTACACTCCTTCTACTTTTGCTGCTCTCCAGCACAATCTACTTGTCTTCCTAGCCCTGCTCCCAGCCTGGTGGGCACCCCTGGTACTCCAGAAAGCAAGCTGGGCTTTGAAAGAGCTCCACATCCCACAGCCTGGACTCACCACTGCAGGGACCTCTGTTCCTTGCTCTTCCTGTGGTCGCTGTGCTCCCGGCTTCCGCTTGTCTGCCTCGCCCTGGGGGACAGGGAGTGGGGTCAGAGCAGGATGGAGCACCCTGTGCAGGGCAGCTGCCAGTGACCTGTGCCTGGCCTCACAGAACACAAGCTCCCACAGGGGAGTCACAGGGCATCTCTGGGAGCGGCCCCAGAGGATGTCCCCCCTCGCTACCTGCCTGCCTGTGCTGGGAAGAAGAGGAGGAAAGAAGGAAAGGAGCAGCCCCAGGCAGGCGCTGCCAGGAGCTGTGGTCTCAGAGCGCGGGCGCTGTGGGGGTGCTGGGCTGGCTGGGGAGGGACAGGGGCAGGAGGTGGTGGTGGAGGTGGAGGTGTAACTCACAGGGCTGCCCGACTCTTGATCCTGCCCTTTCTGGCTGTGCAGACTGCCGATCTCAGTCTGGGAACCAGAATGAGAGACTCCCTCAAAGAAACGCCTGCAGAGAAACAGACAGACGAACGGACGGACAGACAGACAGACGGGAGAGAAAAAGGCAGGAATAAGAGAGGAACAAAGTCACCATGATCCCAGCACACCCCCACCGGCCTGTCCCAAGCACAGAGCTCTGTGGAGAGGTCCTCAGTGGGACACGAGGCCTGACAGCCAAGTGTGTGGGTGACGCACAGCTGAGGAGCAGAGCTGTCAGCAGTGCCCCTGTGACCTCAGGGAGCTGAGGGTAGGGGCTCCTGGTGCCTTCTGCCTCAGGTGATCCCCTACCCCTGAAGTGCAGGTGAGGAGCTGCCACTCTGCCCCAGCTCACTGCTATACAGTCTCTGTCAACACCTCAATTTCAGAGTGCCCCTAAACCTCTCTGCTTCCTCTGCACCATCAGAGCTTCCACAGACTTCTGCTGCCTTCCCTTCTGCTCCCCCTTTTCCAGGGATTGCTCCTTGCCTCTGCCTGCTGCTGCTGCACACTTCCAACTGCAGCATCCTCCTTCCCTTTCCCAAGGCTCTGAAGATCTCAGTATTGCACACAGAACGACACCTCAGGTAGCACAGTACTTAAATTTGCCAAGTTTTTGGTCTCTGGGCTGACATTTTGGTACAGTTGCATAGTGCAGCTCCAGTCCTGTTTTCAAGTCACCATAGCTCACACAGGAACTCTGCTGGGGAAGCCAGGACAGTCTCTTGTCACTACAGTGCAAGCTTCCACCTTTGCTTACCCTTTTCCCACACATTATTTCTTTGCCAAGGACCTCTTTCACAGCCTGTGGGCTGCTCAAAGACCACTCTTTAGGAAACAAGTGGAGTCTATCACTGGGATCTCACTTGCCAGTTTTCCCAGGACCTTTACAGCAACCAGAATCCACCTGCAATGTGTGACTTTGATGCAGGAGATCAGAGCTAGATTCCCTCTAAGCTTTGTGTATGTGCTCATTAACTCCCAGGAAATGCTTCTTCTGATGTGCCTAGGGTACAGGTAGGGCCATGAGGTTGCAGGTTTCCAGGGATGGTCACTGAGGCATAAGATACAGAGAAGTTCTTCTGTTACCACTCTATCAGTGTCTTTCCATTGTTTTCTACTTTTCTCATCGGGATTTACCTGCAGTTTCCTGCAGGATATCTCCTCTGAACATCCTACCTGCTCATTTTATTTTCCTTCTAGCATGCTTCCTCATTTGTATACAGCACACTGTACCAGGCACAACAGTGTGTGTCAGGCTTTACTGCTCTTGAAAGGACAATCCACCTCTGTAAATAAATGATGGCTCCTGCACAGAGCAGCTCTTCAGCAGCAGTGTTTACACACACTGGTTGGGAAAAGTCAAGGCTTGATTTTCCCCTCACTGGCTCTGTGACCAGGCTGCTTCAGGTGTAGAGTCACAATAGCACCCTTGTGGGACATTTTCTCCAGGCCACACACTGGTATAAATTACATCTCCTTTTACCAACATATTTCCTCTCTCTCTTCCCCTCCATCCTCTGCTACAAAATCTCAGGCACTGTCACCACTCTGTAGAGTCATTACTCTATACTCGCCTTTCCCAGCCAGAAATTCAACCCATAGAGGTTACATTAGTAACTTAAGAGTCAAACCAGAAAAACATGTAGGTTTTCTAATAGATCATCCCTCAATCAGCATCTCTTCCATACTCCTCTATACTGTCCCAAGTGATCCCACCAGAATGTGACATACCCTTTGTGCCACTGGCATCACAAGAGTATCTTCATTCCCTCCTTTTTCTTAGACACTGGATGTGTCTGGATTATATTATACTTCCTCTGGCTTTCAACACTCCATTTAAATCAGGCTGTCTCCCCCTTCCCCATGAAAGCTGTGTTTGTTTGTGCCCTCTCTCACTTGCAATTCAGAAGCTTTCATCCCTCAAGGACATCACATTAAGCACAGAGCCCTTTTGCAATCTCCTGCTCTGCAGTTTAAGGCTCTCCTCCTACAGGCATGATTGAGATTTAGGTGAAGTCCTTCTGCACAGCCTCCTCCTGTTCTAAATGAATTTAGCCCCCCTTGTCCCATCCATTTTCCCAGTCATCTATGACGATATCTGCTCATTCACCTTTGACCTTCAACCAACAGGTCTGACTTGAGGTCCTGTACCAGCCTCAGTTCCAGCTCCAGTTTTGCCTCAGTGCAGGAGCAAACTGGAGCTGTGTGATCCCTGGCTGACCAAAAGGATCAGCTCTCAGCACCACTGGCCCAACCCAGGGCATCAGCCCCTTCCCACTGCTGAGGACTGCACACCATTAGTGCCCTTGCTTCACACAGATGTTTACAGTGTCCAGCAAGGCTGTCTATGACAAGAAATCCAACATGAGGATCACCTCATATTTACAAGCTGGGCTGTAATTTACCCCCTGAGAAGGCTACATAGCACTTGGGAACCATAAAGTCTACATGAAACACCTTGGCAGCCAGCTTCCACATCTCCTTAGAAAAAATACAGTCCCAGAATTTTGTGAAGTATTCCCTTGTGAATTCAAGGGATACACATTCAGCACTGCCAGAAACTGAGGCACCAGAGACCAAACCAAGCCAGGGACACTTTAGGATGTCCTTCCAGGAATAGCACCAAACACTCCAGGAAGACTGTGATGGTGGGCACCAGCACAAACCAGCACTCACTCTGGAATGCTGTTCCAGTGATCAGATGTTTGCAAGTAGGCACTTGCAGAACCAGGGTAGAGGTCTGTCTTTACATTTAAATACTCTCAATAGACTTTTCTCACAGTTTCACACAGTCTATATACATAAACCACTATCTGACCACAGAAAGACTTTCCTTTTTCTCCCACAGCACCTTTGTCTCCTTTGAGGAGAGACCATGTGAAACTCCTTTTGGAGTCCAAGCAGATCACTTAAGCAACTTGCCCATGTGCCTGCTGTCTCCTTCACAATAACTTGTGGGCTTGTGGAAAACACAACTTCTATCATGCTCCTGTTTTTTCCCCAAGTGGCCTATGTGTTCCAGAATCCAGCAGATTTCATTTCAGTTTGCCTGTGGCAAATCATGCCTGCTATTCCTGCTAAGTACCTTCAGTGGGGATACCAACCAAATAATATTTTTAATCTATATATATTATATATGTGTGTGTGTGTGTGTGAGGGTTTTTTGGTTTGGTTTTTTTTTGGGTTTTTTTGTTGTTTTTTTTTTTTTTACATGGCAGGAGGGTTGGCACTAGATGATCTTTCAGGTCCCTTCCAACCCAGGCCATTCTATGATCCTATAATCTATATATAAAACCATAGAACAACAATGCCAAGTAAGCTTGGCTTGACTACAAGAAACCCAGTGCACTATGATGCAGCCAAGTAGAAAGACAACAAAAGACAACTTTTTCACAAAAAGACAGCACAAAAGCACAAGAGCCATGAGCAGAGAGGCCAGGTGAGCACAGATCACGTGGGAGCAAAGCCTGGTTTCCCTGCACAATCCAGGAGACCCCTGTGCTAAGTCAGCAGCTCTTGGCAGAAAAAGTCACCAGTGCCTGGGGAATGGGGTGAGGAGAAGCACTGCTGGTTGCTAATCACATCTCCACACAGGGTGGGAACACAGCATGCACATCTCACAAGGACTGATCCAAGCACTCACAAAGGGCTCAAAAGACAGGCATGCTTCAGTGTGGAGAGCCCAGAGAACACCAGGATTGTTGGCAGAAAGAGATGAGAGCTGGGAGCAGCTGGGGTTTAGATCAAATAGGGCTCTACCAGCAGATCAGTGTCAGATGCTGGGCTGGCAGAAAAGTGAGACTAAATGTGAAGGAAATCAGATCTAACGGGCAGTTTTAAGTGAGGAGCCAGAGGCAACAATAGCAGATGGCAATGGGAGTGGAGACAAGATAATGCCTGCATTAGCTCAAGCAACAGAAAGGTGTTGGAGACCATTTCTCCAGGTCCCATAGGCTGTGCTGCTGGCCAGGGACTCCCTGCAACCCTTACCTCAGGGTGGGCTTGGGTGTGCTGTGCACACTCTCATTGTCCTCCATCTCTGGGCCACTGTCACTGTTGTTGCACTCTTCCAGGCTGTCATAGAGCAAGCCCAGGTCTTCTTCCACCTCCTGGGTCTGGTCTACAGGGTCAGAGTCCAGGACCTGTGGGACCAAACCCAGAGAGCAGTGAAGAGATGTGGAGTTCCCTGCATCCCACAACAGGCATAGACAAGCTGTCTGTCAGTCATGAGGCACATCATGGCACTGTTCCCACCTCAGGGAGGCAAATCCAGCCTGTGGAAGAATCCAGAGACATTGTCATTGGGCCAAAGGAGGGTGCCATGACATCCAAGGGAGTCTCAGACACCCATCACACTTGCTGGCAGTTAGGACACCTGGGAGGAGCTTCAGTGGCTGTGCTGCACACTTAGCCCAGGCTGTCAGCCAAGAGAAGCCATCCATAGGCTGATGGTAGCCTGCAGTCAGTCTAACTGGACAGGACTGCCCCTGCAATGCCAGCTCCTGGTGCAGAGTCAGTCTGTGACAGCACTCTTCTTCCCTGGGCACCTTTCCCCAACAGGAAGGTGCTTTTTGAATTGAGCACAAGGCCCAGAGCTGCTTTCTTGAGGCAGAAGGCTTTGGGAAAGCCATGTCCTAGTCTCTGCCACGTCTCACACCACATTTGGCACATCCCTGAGCTCACAAGCCTTGTGCTCCCAGTGAGTGGGAACCTGCACTCTGACACCTACACATCTGCAGGAGACATTGCCAGATGGGGGCAGCTTTCCTGTTTCTTACCTCTTCTGTCACTCTGAACCTCCTCAGCAAAGCCACAAATTTCTGCTTGAAGTTTGGTTGCTAAAACAAAAGAAAGGAAGGAAAAAAGATCAGCAAAACTATCAAACCACATTCCAAGCTAACATACAGGCCATGGTTATTCTCTCTGACATGCTGTCCAGAGGTTCAAGGTCAGCTGTGATTGCTCTCTCTCTAAATTTGCTGTAGGACTTGGAACTACCTCTGAACTCCACAAGAAGCCACAGTCTGGGCATGAGGGAGGATGCAAGGATTCATACTTTCTCTGCTACAGGCTGAATTAGCACTTCATTTAAATCCTGTTTCTCCCCAGACCACCTGGTTGAACAATACTGCTTTCAAGCAAGAAAAGATGGGGAACAAACTCAGGAAGAAGGTGCCCAGGGATCTGCAGGGCTGAAGTCAACAGGGATGAGAAGTTTGGAGAGCAAGGGTCTGGAAGAGCAGCTCCTCCCTTCTGCAGACATGCAGAGGAGCTGCTAATAGTTCAGCTTAGCTTGTGCCCACCCTCCCCTTCCTCAAGAGAGGAAGGAGACCATGTGACACAGCAGCAAGTCCAAACTCTGTTGCACACAGATCACCACTGATACAAAGCCAGGCTGAACACAGTACAAACCATGAACTGGGATACAGCTCTGAGCAACAAGCTAGCTCATTAATGGCAAGAGTTTTGCTCCTTCTCAGAGCCAAGGGCTCTCTCCACTGCTCTGCACCAGCACCAGCATCTCCCCTTCCCAACACCCCTCACTGCCTTCAGAGAGGGGAGAAAGTGAATCCCTTCCATCCCTTTGATCATGCTGTAAATGCTGATGTTACTCTGCCAATTGATGTGGTTCGGCTCATTTTCCTCCTGGCCTTCTTGGTTTTCCTCAAGTCATCCTCTTCATCAAACAGATCCTGCAGGCAAAAAGTCACAGTACATCAGAACAACTATGTTCATGGAGAAGCACCTCCTAAAATTTTCCTGATCCACATTTGCCCTCCATTTTGAAAAGCTTTGATCCACTCTGCTCCCAAAATCTTGTCTTTTTCTGCTACCTCTTTCTATGGAGCTCCTTCTCTCTCCTTAGCACTGTTCCCCTTCAGAACTTCTTCCTCAGCATTTCTGTCCCCAGGCCTCTCCAGAGAAGAATGTATCAGCAAGATAAGAGGAGACACAGCCTCCTCAGGACCCATGTGTTGTTCTCCTGCTCTCCCCTCTCCAGAGTTAGCTCAGAGAGCACATGAATCACAAAGAAACATTTTTTTCCAGGGATTAGCCTTAACTCAGGGACATGAGCTCCTGCTGTATTAACCCAGCATGATGGGACAGGTAATCTGGAGGACCTTTGTAAGAGACTGAAATGATAATGGTGATAATGGTTAATGACTTGAACAAATGGCCATTTGCAAAAGCAGCAGGTGAGCTTTGCTGAGCCCCAGCAAACCAAAGGGGAGGAGAATTTTTGGATGTGTGGTGAAGCCTCTGATCTGCATAAGAACAGCCTAGGTGCAGAGGGGTGAGTACCCATCACCAGAGATTGACCATGACAAACCAACTTCAGTTTAGCAACAAGCTGGGTTTGAGCCAGATAAAGGAAGAGGCCACAAGAAGCAGATCCTGCTGGATGGGATAATGCTTTTCATCAGACCAATATCCTCCCTTACACAACTGGCTCAGGTATAAAACTTCGTCCCCCATCTCCCCCTCCCTTATCCCTGAAGGTATTCATCCCTTCTGATGTGGCATAACTGGCTCAACTACACTGAAGTGAGAGAGAACTCTCAAGTCTTAGAAGGTGCCAAACTATCAAAGACCACCCCCCACCCCACCCCAAGCAGCCCCAGACTCATTCCTGAGGCCATTCACCTGAGGATTGCACCTAATCCACAGTGTTACAGACAGTGCAAAAGTCACCACTCCAGTGGAGGTACCTGGGCATTCCCACCTAAACCTGAATGCACATTAAGCACTAAACTCTGCTTCAGGCTTCCCCCATCAAGACTATGACCATCACTTCAACCAAGCAATAATCAAACCTGAATCCACAGCTGGTGATGTCTTCTCTCTCCACTATCTACTCTTATTGTTTCTTTATTTCTCTTTCTTTTTCTGTTATATTTTCTGAAGTGGTATCTTTATACTTTTATACTGTTGTATTACTATGGGTAATAATAACCAAAATGGCCACATAGCTCCTCTCCATTGCAACCAAGTTGTTCTGAAATAAACCTGCCATATAGATATATATTTATAAACACTGGTCATCCAGTGTTGTTTCACTCTGATCTGCCCCAACAACCTCAGTTACCTTCAAACCACAACAACCCTGAACAGGGGTTTGTCCCTGTGGTTTATCAGCACACTACCACAAGGCTTTCCATGGCCTTGAGCACAGAAACCACAACAAGGGCACAGCAAACAGCAGTGACACATCTCATCACAGGGCTGGGATGGCTCTGCCACCTCTGACCATTTTCAGAACTACTTCTTCCTAAAATCCCTGTTCTCTCTCAGAGAGTAAGGAGTCTCTGACCTGGTGTCACAGGGAGAAGGGAGAAAATCATGGTGCAAGATGGAGAGAGCTCAGCAGGGGTTTTCTGCTGCAGACCAGACAGCTCCAGAGACAGACAGATGAGATCTATAGTTCTCCAAAGTCCCTTGCCTCACAATGGACTTGACAGCAGCCCACTGCTGTCAAAGTTCTTTTTGCTGTGAGGTATTACAGCTCTCAGCCCTCTGGAACAATGGCAATGTTTACAAGGGGATGAGAGGGCTCAGGGTGCTCAAGAACCTCAATGCCTGACTCTTGCCCCAGAAACAGGAACAGGACGTAAAGCATCTTGCCAGGCCTCCCTTACCTGACCCTGTACAGCATCATCACTGGCTTCCTGCTCTGAGGAGAAGCTGTCATCCTCTTCTTCAGAGTAGTTATCAATGTCTGGGGAGCGATCTGAAAGCAGACAGTGCAAATGCCCCAGCTAAGCGTGGTGCCTGTCATGGCTCCAGTGAAAGGACTGGCAGTGCTGGGGACACGCTCTGTTACCAAATGTGTCCCAAATGTCTGCCTGCAGCTCTGAGCACTAAACACACCTGAAGCTTTGATTTTAGGACCCGAGGGGACGTTCCCATCCTCATGGTCGATGGGCTGACTGGACAGAGAGTAGATACTGATTTCGGCCACTCGAATGTTCACATCCTTCATGTTGCTGTGGAGGCCCAGGAGCTGCCCGCCATCCGTCGGGTGCTGCATGACCTAGACAGACAGACAGACAAGCTCCCTGATAGGGTGACACAATGGCAGCTGGCAGCCCACCCTCTCTATATGACAGCCAGCCAACAAGCCAGAACTCTCACAGCAATGAGACCTTGCCTGACAGCCCAGGCACAGGAGGCTGTGTGGGACTCCCCCCTGCTCCCAGCACGCTGTACCTCAGCCATGTTAATGATTCCCACTGCCAGGGTCTTGTAGCCCAGGATGGTGCGGTTCTTGTATCTCTTCCTCCGCTGCAGCATGATCTGCAGCTTGTTGCCATCCCTCTTGAGGAAGTGTGGGTACTGGGCAAGGGAAGCACAAAGAAAATGGCAGCATGAGGGCAAGGCTCAGCACGACACACAGGTGGAAAACTCTTCTTCAATGCTGATGTACAGCAGGATCTGACCTGCTGAGCTTTGAGGTGCCCCTCAAAGGCCACCTGCACCTATCCATCATCCTCCAAAGCCCAAGGCCCAGCAAACAATCCCTGGAGCAACGGAGCAGCTGGCCAACCACAGCAGGCTCCTCCACAGAGGCTGTGCCTTTCACACTTAGCTCTAAAGCTGTGCTTGATGAAAAATGCCAGGTAAGGGAGCCCAGGGGACCAGGTACCTGCAGTGAGAAGGTCAGCTCCAGCTCGGTCTCCATCAGGCCCCCAGGTGGGAGGATGTATTCATTTGACCTCAGGACTCGCTTTGAACCCTATAACGAGATTGACAGACACACACACTGAGCTCAACCACAGACTCACAGTCCACAGGGAAAGAGAGAATGCCTTGACTCTGTTCTGTCCAACTTGCAGAGCCACCCTTCACGTGCCTATCAACACTCTGCAAGAGCCTGCAGCACCCCCTGAGCTGCCAGAGGCCCCCCCTCCTTGCCCACCTGCCAAGGAGCAGCTGCTCTTCACAAGCCTGCTCTGCTCAATCTGGCACCTGGAGGGACACTCCCATGTGTCACAGGCATCTTTTATGAAAAATCCTCCTGAGAAGCTGAGAGGCCTCAGGAACAAAATGTAAACAAGGATTATCTGCTGCTGTGGAATGCAACAGGTGGATCTGTGATTGGCCCATGTTAGTTGTTTCTAATTAATGGCCAATCACAGCCCAGCTGGCTCGGACTCTCTGTCCGAGACAGAACCTTTGTTATTCATTCCTTCTTTTTCTATTCTTAGCTGGCCTTCTGATGAAATCCTTTCTTCTATTCTTTTAGTATAGCTTTAATATAATATATATAATAAAATAATAAATCAGCCTTCTGAAACATGGAGTCAAATCCCTGAATCTTCCCTCATCCTTGGACCCCTGTGAACACAGGTCACACCCATGCTGTGGAGGGACAATCCTGGAGCCAGAGGGAGCCAGGCAGAGCAAAGGAAAGGGTCCCAGTATGCTGCCTGGCCAGGTCCTGGAGACATCTCTACCCCAAGCAGACAGGCCCAGTGCAGACCCCTGTCTAAGCAAAGCTGGCAGGACAGCTCTGCTTGGATCAAGTCAGGATGTCCAGGAGAACAGGGGTCCCCCTGCTTGCTCAGCTTGTGATCAGAAAACTTTATCCTAGTCTTTTCCTCAGGCAACAGTCTTTATCTCTCTACATATAGAAATGGTTTTTACCAGAAGGGCAGGAACAGAGGCACTCTAATCATGTTCCCACTCCAATTCTTTCCTTTGCCTCTGCCCTATCTCTACTATCTCTATGTCTTGGTTTCTGATGGAGACACTGAATGACTTGGGGGCAGAAAAATGCTGTCTGCATGCACCAGGTCCTCTTGGCTGCAGGGTGGCACAACCCACAGATCCTCCCAAAAGCTGTCTGCAATGCTGTTCCCAGAGGCTGTGCCAGGAGCAAGGCTTTCCTGCACAAGGTCTTCCTAAAACGGAAGAGAGGAGGTGGAGCTCATCCCCTTCACCATCTGTGAGCCTTCCTGGCCAAGAACACACTGACCCTTCCTGAACTCTTCTCTGATAACAGATGATAGGCAGTCATAATGACAGTGACCATTTACTTCAGCACATCCACCATTTGCTCTTTGTTGCAGAGAAATTATCCACCAAAGATTTATTCTTTCATCAAAACACAAGTGCAATTACTCTTCCTGAAGATGCTATTTCTGGGGAAGGACTTATGGCAAAGAAAAGGTGAGGATATCCTGAGTGGTGTGTTCAGGAAATGATGGTTTGTTTCATAAACATTGCTGTCCTGTGCCTCTCTGTCATTTACCACTAAGGAAGTGACATATCCAGCCTCAATCCTAGGTGAATCCAATCCCTCAGTGAAATGCCAGTGCACACACACGTGGAATTGCAAGGACTGGGACAAAGGCTACTTCATTATCACAGTGCAAGGACAAGGACATAGAAATACTGAGGATTCTTCATCCTTTGAGAAATTCAAACCTCAACTGGACATGGCACTGAACACTTGATGTAGCTCAGCTGTTCTGTAAGTTGAGTAATGTCAGGTAAAACCAATTTCTCTGTAGAACACTTGAGTATCCCTATGAATACTACAGAAAACTTAGTATCAGACTGTTACAGCAAAAATCATGGATGACAGAGTTAGTCAAGGAAGGGAAAAACATAAGGGACAAGTGGTGGCCACAGGTTTTTACTGCCTAAGAACTGAAAACACACAGGAGCTTTCACTACAATACACAGGTATGTGATGCCCAGGTCTGGTTTGCAAGGTACAACCCCAAATTTCAGGTGTAAATCTGTCCTGGTTGGTCTGGTTTATAAGAGGGTTGAAGCTAGAGCAGCATACCACATCTGGAAAATGAGAGAGAACTAATACAAGTACTGGACTAGGCAGACAGCAAAACCCCAAAATTCAAGTTGAACGAGCATTTTGGGAGAGAACAGCCCATTAATATAATAAACAAATTTAGGGTTTAGCTAGGATTGCTCAGGCAGGAGTGAAAAATACTACAAGTGGTTACAAAGAGATAAGAAACAAAGCATGAGTGAAGCATAAACAGAAAACTGCATAGTAAGAAAGACCAAAAAAGCCCAAGTTCCTTCAGGGAGCATGGTTGGGGCAGCAGGCAGGCCTGGCAGAGGCAAACAACCTTTTTAGCCTGGCCTAGATCACAGCAAACACTCTTGTCTCCTACACAGTGACTGCCAATATCATCTCTCTACAGCACCAAGGCTTGAACCTGAGTCACCAGCTACATCCTGCAGGCAGATGCAGGAAGACCTCCATCCACTGCACCTGTCACAGGAGCTGAAAGTTCTGGAGTGCTGGGGCTTGTTTTCTTCTTTTCCTTTGACTGTTTCCTCTATTCATGGCTCAAGACAGGGTGTTTGTGAACCTCAGTCTCTCTGCTGAGAGGGAACACTGTGCTTCCCTTCATGCCATAATCAGTTGCAATACCAAGGCAGGTATCTGCAGCTGTATGGAGCTGAGCCAGCACATCCAAATCTCTTAGTGCCATGCTGAACAACACACAGAAGGAAATGCTCTATAATGGCTCCAGTCTGTTAAAACAAGTAACAAGGGACAAAGGTTTAAAACCACCCAAGTGAATGAGAGCAAATCCCCTCTTTTACAGTAGTTCAGGCTTTATCTCACTCAAATCCATGGAACATTATATATTCAAATCACCTCTGGGAAATGGGTAAGTTCTGTAGACATAGAAAGTTCCCCTTGACAGTGGTATTTCCAGATGAAGGAGCAGGTAGCAGCACATGGCACCCTTGGAGGCTGTCTTTTAAGACAAGAAGGGAACTGTGAGAAGATCAGGAGTTCTGGACAGGACAGGCTTTACACTGTCCTTTGGGTCATGCACATTTTTTAAGCAGACTGTCTCCAGCACTGGAGCTATTGCCTGGGTGGCAGCACCATTTCCATGCAGTCTGCCCTTCAGAGCAGCAGCTTCCTGACCCTAACAGAACTACTACTGAAGCAAGAGAAATATAGCCTCCCTTTCCTTTAGTCCCCAGCTTCCCCCTTGGGAATTTGCAGGTCCTTTATAAATTCTGTGCATCAGCTGTTTCCATCCAAAAGATGGAATGCTCACTGGAAAGCCTTCAAACAGTTTCTTACTAGTGTGACTCATCTGTTACCTAGGAGAGGAGCAGGAGGGATGGATCCATCTGAGGCCACTCTGTAGGCACGCTGTGCTGGAGCTGCCTACAGCCTCCATCTGCCTTCCAGCAGTCCCAAACCCTGCCAAGGCAGCTGGCCAGGCAGGTGGAAAGCAGCCTAGGGAGGCACACAAGCTCAGCCCACTCCCACAGGGAATGCTGAGCCACGGGGCAATGTGGGTAAAAGCATTCTCCTTGTTCTCTTCAGCTTTGCAGGAAGCCTACACCAGCATGCAGCCACAGCTACATGGCCATGCAGAGAGGAGGTGACCATGTTTAAATTCAATCCCTGGATGCAGCCTCCACTCCCTAACAGGAAAAGAAGCCCTGCAGCAAGAAGGCTTTGTGGCTTCACACTGCTGAGGCCTATTAATTTCTTTTGCCATCAAGGTGTAAGATTGGCCTGTGGCAGGGATGGGGATGGTCTGTTTGAGAGAGCTGGAGTCCCACTGTGCAGTCTCTTCCCCAGTCCCACATTTGCAGCCTGTGAGGTCTGTAGCTGAGGACATGCACACTCAGCACACGTCAGCCCCAGCACAACTGGGCTGCACAAGAACCCAAGGCTCCCCAGTGCAGAGAAGCACATTTAGCTTGGGCTGACTGTGCAGAGAGAAGTCAGGGACCACTCCAGCCCTCCCAGTCAAGTAGGACCCACAGCTCCCAGCTGGCTGCCAGCCCCCTAGCCCTGTGCTGCTGTCAGCTGTGGCCCAGTCTGGATGGCTTCCACATTTCCAAGGCCCAGCCAGGCAGCTCTCTGCTGCTCAGGTTGGTTCCTTGCTAAAGCCTGCTCTAAAAGGGCACAAGTCTCAGGGGTTCCAGGGCTTTCAGCTCTCCTGAACGACACCATACATACAGTGATGGGAATGCCACAAAGTGGGACACTGACCAAAAATGTGTGGACCACAGCCTCTCCTACTGTCCTCACTCCCTGCCCCAGGCTTCACAAATTTGCTTTCAGTTTTTTCCGTGAGAGTGAATCAGGTCTGTCATGAAGGCAACTCCAGCTCCCAGAGCTCCACTAATACTGCAGCTTCCAGAATTAATCCAGGATTTAGATCCTAATATGTGCAGCACAAAGAGCTCTGTGGGAGCACAAAGCTGCTGAGCTGCCGACCCACGGTGCTTTCAACGGGATCAGCTGCTGTCGTGCCAGCTGACAAGAACGAAGGAAGGACACCAGCACCCTAGCTGGGTCAGGGAAGCTGTGGCCAGGACAGCATGCTCAAGATGCATTTTGTTTCCATGCTGTCCTTTGGCAGGTGGAAAGGATGTGCTTGCACCCCTAGGAACACATCTCTCCACCACAAGCAGCAGAGAGGGTGGAGGGATCGCACATATCAGGATGGTGGCAAATTCCTGTCCCCTTGGTGACAAAGATCCTCTCCCCTCCCTTCTGCCTGGTTCACAGTAGAGGCACCAGGCCTGGCAGGGATGCACAGGGAAAGGGAAGGGATATTAGAGATCAGACAGGGTACAAATACCAGCAGAACATCATGCACAGAGACGCTGATCCCTTGCACCCTTCCCTTCCCACCCTCCATTCCCCAGGGAGTGATCTGGATGGGAGGCACTGCTGGAAACCATCCAGCACTGACCCTCTCTCAAAGGGTAGGGAACAGTGGGATGGCAAACTCCAAACGGCAATTTGAGAGGAGGGCCTTGGCAGAGGCAGGCAGGGAGGCATGACAGATTCTGTCCCAGTATCTAACCAAATTCATTCCCAATACAAGCCAGCACTAGGTATCTCACCGCTGTGCCTGGGGCATCATTCCCACCTGCCTGAGAGCCAAAATCTCCCTGAGCATGCTGAGACAGAGGGGTTGGTGGCACTAGACAAGGGACATGCAGACCAGCACTTCACAGAGGGCACAAGGATGGGCTTGGCTCGCTGCTGTCAGGCAGCAGCAAGGAGAGGAGCCTACCTGAATCTTCACAGCGATAAGCACAGAGCTCAGCTCTTTGTCCAGCTCTTTCAGCACTGTGAGTTTCTTCAGGCGCAGACTGCAGAGCCTGTAAGACAGAGAGAATGGGACACATTCAGGCACCACCATCCCTGGGGCCCTGCCACATGGTACCCAGTGCTCAGAAGGCAGCTTGGATGCTTGGCCCAGTCGCAGGCACAGGCCTGGCCTAGGAATGCCGGCATTCACGCGCCACGGAGACAGCCCATCGGGGAAAAAAGGAAAGAAGGAAAATTAACAGAGCTAAAGCAGGCTTAAGGGATTAGCATGCAACAGGAAGTCCAACAGCAGGCCATGTGGTAAAGAGATCCCTTCCCAAGCAGGGCTGTTGCCAGCTCTGTTTAAATCTACCTTGGCCACAGCACTGTTTATTTATAAACCAAAGCACTTAAATCCACCCTTGTCCTGGACTTAGTTAAGGCAAATGTTCCCATGCAGACATCACAACTCAGCTCTCCTCTTGCATGGTACCACACAGAGCTGACTTGGGAAGCAGCCCCACACGAGGTTTCATACAGCTTCAGCCACCCTGACAAGCTCAAATCCTGGGGACTCAGCATGGTAAGTGGCACTTCCAGGAAAAAGCTAGGAAGGATCCTGAGGCTAAGTGAGAAAAGCTACTTTCACTGCTCAAAGGAAGAGCCAGCCATTCTGATCTCCTGCCTAGGAGCCTGCAGCAGGACTCCCTTAGACACTACTTGTAAGGAACTCTGTGTCAGGGAGCAAAGCCAGACATCATCAGGCTCTAGCAGCAGTAAGAGCACGCTGATGTTTTACAAGTCACCCTCTGTGCTCCATGGCTGCGTTGCTGCAGACTCCGGTTCCCAGGACTTCTGTGGATATCAGCATGCTGAACCTGAGCGTCAGGTCACTCTCCCTGGAGAACAGATTTAGCTGCTACCAAATACCTTTCTGTCTGACACACTGTGCCCTCTGAATACCTGCTTTATTTATTTTTAAAGGAAAAAACCTGCTCTTGCTACGGTGATGTACAGCAGCAGTGTAGAACAATCCCAGAGACAGAACGACAGTAAAAAGGGAAGGACAGAGCCAAACTGCAGGACAGGTTTAGAGCTTAGCAAGCACTCACCTCCTATCATGTCCCTGTCCTCCCTTCTAAAAGAATTTTAGCTTGTGCAGAAGGTTTCCTAGACTGTGATTGCAACCCTGCTGCTCTGCCCTTCATGTTCTGGTCCCTCCTGGTAGAGACCAGAAGTCAGGAAGCTGGGTGTGCAGGGGAGTTCTGCACACTCCTTTGCCAGATGGCTGCATTATTTCAGCCAAAACCCAGAGCACAGACCCTAAGCTCTTGTACTCTGTGCACTCCAGCACTACAACAAGTGGTCCCTGTCCACCCTTCCCCTCTGAGCATCTGCTTGTAGGAAGGAAGAAACCTCATTACCTGAGGCAGGTTTTCTCCTCCCCAGAAATACTTAGGCATGGTTAGGGGTGAACTGTGGGGAGCAAGGCCAAAGACAGAGGCACCTCTCAGGGAGGGATGGGGGGACTGAATTCTCACCAGAAAAAGGGGTACAGCCACTCCATCAGATGTACTGAAGGAAAGCTTGCAAAGAGGCTAAGCTTAGCTAACAACCACCACTAACCACTGCTGATTGTGACTGCTGCTAGACAAGCCATGGAGAGAAATGAGGCTTGAGCATGTGAGACAAGGACAGCACATCTACTCAAACCTTCCTTGCAGCACTAATTTAGTCACTTAGTTACCTGCATGGAAAAGTTATCTCTTAAAGACTAAAACTTACATAAGGATATTCAGTCTTAATTGGAGGATGTGGAAAGGTTATAATTTTACCTGGCAGTTGTTCTCACTGTAGAAACACACTTCTTATCAAAAACTAATTCACTCATTAGCTTCATGCTCCTCTCTGAGGCAGTACCTGGTCCTTTTTCCAGGGGAAGAATGAATGCCTACTGGTCAGCTCTGCCCACTTGGGCAGCTCTTTCATCTCTGATAAGGCACTCTTCTCTTTCTATCCCTCTCCAGCTTCCAAGATCTATTTTACACAGTGAGAGATGCTGTAACCTGCCCCACATCCTTTCCATTTTATGTGCCAGAAGGTAATTCCCCCCTTCCACTCTGTGCTCTCTCTCCCTGCAGCACTCAAAGACATAAGGTAGTCAAAGGTACAGCTTGCACTCTGCAGCTCCAACCCTTCTGCAAACAGTGCCTTCTAAAATACCACCACCCTTCCCACAAGGATTAACATGCATGTTCTAGAGTCTGAGTGTACTTGCAGCACAAGAGCACACAATTTTTAAGCAGCTTGGTTGTCCCTGATGATCCTCTTTTGATCTGTTACTTAACCAATCCCTGCATCACCCAGATTTACATCAGTGCTGAGTGTCCAGTGCCAGTACAGGGCAGCAGAGGGTCCCACACTAATCTCTGCAGATATCCACAGGACAGGATTGATCCACAGTGATCAGATGCTGCTCTAAACATTTCAGCCAAATTCCACAGCAACTACCCCATAGTTTTGTCCAGAACTGATCACAGTGTGATCCCTGAAAATCACTTTTTGGTAGACAAATTATAAATCTGGATTTACTTACTCCTATAATTAAACAGAACAAGTAGCAACTGTTCTTGAGCTATGGAACTGCTGCAGGGACCTCTGCTATACTGAGTCGTGGTAAATATGTCTGTGTAACATTCTGATAATAACAAGAACTGACAGCTACAAGGAAAATGAGCTCCAACAGGGCAGTCTGAAAGTCTCCTGGAACCTCAGTACTCCTACACTCCTCTACTGGTCATTTACTGGGGAGAGGTACTCACTGTTCCCTGGTATTATCTTAAAAAACGCTGCCTTCTTTTCCTCACTAAATGACAAATTTGGAGCTTTTGCTCTGAAGTTTGATTGAAACACTTCTGCTTTCACCAAGCTGGCCTGTAGTTATCTTGAAAAGGAAAGCTCTTATAAACATGCATTTTGTGAAATTCACTGCCAGCAGCAAAGCACTGCCTCCAGCGGTTGTTTGCAAAAGCATCCATTCAAGAGGTCACAGAGGACACACAGTGGCTTATTTTTGTTAAGGAAGCTTTCCTACCTGACCATCCAGGACCACAGTAACTATACTAATTCTAACAAATTGAATATTTCTTCTCCAAGGGATGGATACTCTGTTTTGCTGATGTGAAGAATCCCCATTCTTTCCATAAAATTCCTGCTGCCTGACACACCCCAAAACACATTGGGAGTCCATAGAGATGTTAACTCATTTCTCCTCTTCCCAGGATGCTGCATGTGCCAAGGCTACTAATCCTGCTCCCTGTGCACTTATCCTTGCTAAGAGTGGCTCTGTTTCTATTGCTTTACCTGGCTCACCACAGTGTCCTTGCAGGTAGGAGGACAAAACACCTGCAAAAAGAACTAGATTTGAGTAATGTAAGAGAATGTCAGTTAAATCAGTCTGTGGTTTACTTGAAATGTGCATCATACAGGTGATATTCTCCATCAGAGAACCACAGAATTGTTAAGGTTGGAAAAGACCTCTAAGAACATCAAACCATTAACAAAGCCTGACCACGTTCACCACTAACTCTAACCCATGTACACACAAGTGCCTCATCCACCTGTTTTCTGAATATTTTCAGGGGTGCTGATTCCAACACTTGATTCCACCACTTCTCCACCCTTTCAGTGAAGAACTTTTTCCTACTATCCAACCTAAACCTACACTGGTGCAACTTGAGGCCGTTTCCTCTTGTTCTGTCACTTGTTACCTGGGGAAACAGAGCAACCCCAGCTGAGTACAACTTCCTTTCAGGGAGCTGTAGAGAACAATAAGGTCACTCTGAGTCTCTTTTTCTCCAAGCCAAACAGTCCTAGGTCCCCCAAGCACTCCTCATAAACTTAATTCCCTAAACCCTTCACCAACTCCAGACATGCTCCAGCACCTCAGTGTCTTTTGTGTAGTGAGGGGCCCAAAACTGAACACAATATTCAAAGTGGAGCTTCAAATCATCAGGCAGAGGTCTGAGACCTGCTGAATTCAAGGTGTCACATCCTTTAAAGATGATGCTATCTGCCATTGGGAGGATCAGCTCATAGCTATGTGTGTACATGACCCACTGTGGCAACAGAGCTTGGGTCGCACACTGTCTCTACAGTTCTCCCACTGCACATGGACTGTTATAGGATGTCCCAGGATAAAGAGCAGCTTTCTCCAATATTGTTGCTGCTGCTGACAGCGATTTACTACAGGCTGGTCTTCCCAATGCAACTGAATTAAGTTTAGTGGAATAATAAGTGACTGGTTTGTGGCGCAGTCACAATTTCTGCATTATCACTCCACTATCTTTACTTCATGTGCATACAGATTGGAGGGATTTGTATAATCTGGGAGCCCAAGAGAAGGAGCAGACACCATTTTATTGCTTTAGTACAACAAGTTCTGTGTTTTCATTATTGGTTGCCTCTGTCAGAGGCTTAGTCAATTCCCCTAACCCAGGAAACCACAGCTGATGAAATCCCACAATTCTGAAAAATCCTCATATCTGCTTTTTTGTAAGCACACATGGGAGCTTAATTATGGTCTCTATTCTTCCTGGGTCTATTGCTCACCATCCCTTCCACAAAATAAATCCTAAACATTTTAACTTTGATACAGCTGAAGTCTGGCCAGAGCTGCACCGTGTCCCCATTTTTGGCAGAGCAATACACAGATGTATAGGGTTTATTTTACAAGCATTCTTATACCAAATCATGTACAAATATCCAAGAACAATTCACTCAATATTTTTATTGCACTGCAGTAAAAGTGTCAAAATTCTCTGCAGATTCAATGGACCTAATTCTCTACCTCCTATATACCACAGCAAGAGGACATGAAAGCATTTTCTTATCTACTTTTTTTGCTTTTCAACAACAAAAGGTAGTTTTTTGCTTTCCTTTTCACTGAAGGGCACTATAAAGCATTATGCAACAATTTCCTGCTTGAGCAGTACTCTGTGCATAGCTTCCTCCTTGAAAAAAATGAAAGCACTCTCCAAGTTAAAAAACTAATATTGTCTTGAAAAGCAAGAAGGTTTTCTGCTGCTCTGACTGTGCCACTAAACTGGGTCACAGGTGATGCCCTCCATGTATGAACAGAACTAATAAAATCTTCTTAAGAGCAACAACAACAGTCCTCATTCTGGAGAAGTCTTCAAATATTATTTGCATGTTTACCACCCTCTTACCTGTATAAAATGTATAAAAACATGCTTTAAGATTTTTTTCAAAAGTATGTATAAACACTATTATAAGCAAATTCTACTCCAAAGAAAATCTCATCCAAATAACAAAACAGTGTTTCAACTGATGTGCAACATCTGGAGAATCTGCTCTTGGCGTGGTGCCCACTGCAGCTGGAAGAAGCCAGGGGAAAAGCCCAGAGTGCATCCAGAGTGTCACTGCCCAGCCCTGCTCTGTGCCCCAGCCTCAGAGCCAGTCCTTACCCACAAGTTAAGGGTCAAGCCCATGAAATGCTCTCTTTTTCTGCTGATATCCTGGGCTGTTCAGTGCTTGGCTTACCAACCACTCCTGAGTGGCAGCTCATTCTCTGGACAAGACTGTTTCCCTGGATATTTGCACTGATTTCTCCAAGTGGCAGCAGCCAGGGACCTTGGGTCCTCCTGTAGTTTCCATGCCACCTACAAATGTTAGAACACATCCACCTTCCCCACCACGGGCCCTCTGTCATCCTTGTCAGCACCACCACCTTTATTAGATTCACAGACATGGACTAAGCCTTTAATAGTGTCAGTTTAGCTGCTCTTCAATATTTTTCCTGATTCTCACAGCTCAGGTTTCCCTTCAAGGTGATATTAAACTCTGAGACTGGGTTTCTGGAAAGATGCCAGAATTTCCATGGGGCTCCCAAGGCACGGAATGCTCCCGATGCTCCTGTACCCTGTCAACCGCTGGAGCAGCACCTATTCCCAAACATGTTCCCGCTAGAGGGCAGAAGGCAGCCGGCCTGGACACAAACCCGGGACACCGGGATGCTCTGCAGACTGGCCGGTCGCATGGAGCAGCTTGCAAAAGCAGATGTATGTGATCATAGGGGTGTCCATCCACAGAGCTCACCTCGGATAGTGGCCAGGTGAAGCCACTGTCGAGGTGTCAAGGGAAGAGCACATAAAACACGTTTCAAAATGTGCCACAGCTTCCTGAAAGCAAGATCCTCCCCGAGCCCCGGGTGGTGTTTGCATGAGACACCACCGATGCACACAGAGGGGAGGAGAGACCTACTCCACTTTCAGAAACCAAGTCCCCGTTGCCAGCAAACAGAGCAATGAACTGGGACAGCAGCAGGTTCATCAGGCTCTGCAGATCAGGCATCAGCACAGGTAGGTGCACCAGTTACAGATGGATTGGGAGGAAAGCATCAGCCTGCTCTGAGGGCTTCCCCAAGGGAGAGAGAGGCAGAGCACTCAGGGCTTGCCAGCACACTCCTGCCACTCTGCCCTCAAGCCACTGCAACTGCCGCAGCCCGAGATGGGCAAGCAAAGCAAGCTGCACCAAAGAGTGTAAACACACTAAGAGGCAAAGGCCAAAAAATATGACAGCACCCTCCTGGGTCAGCAAGGAAGGAGCTAGGGCAGAGCCACCAAATACCTGCTGTGTCTCAGGTCCCTCAGCCAAGATACACAAGGTGGTGTGCAGCACAACAGCCCTGCTGCCGACCAGCATTCCTCTCCTTGCCATAAGACAGACATTTTGGCTCATCTGCATCCTGGCTGACAGCAGCTTGCTACCAATAGCACACATCTACCCTGCTGCTGGATCCAGAGCATGCTTCTGTTACTGCAAATTGCAGTAGGTTTGATTTATCCCAATTCCCAAGTGACATTCACAAAGGAAATCCTAAAGCACAAAGCACAGAAAACAAAACCTCCCCAGGTTATGTCCCTTCCTTTCCTATGAAGCATTTCACAGCTTACAGCTCTGCCTGCCTGCCAAGAAATCCAGCCTGTTTTCCCACATGGCTATTCTTCCCATCTCCTCCTATGTGCCCCTAGACAGACCAAACCCAAAGCCAATGCTCAGATACCCCAGAGGACCAGATGACAGCCTCCTTCCTTTTGTCTTTGAGGGTGCAGCAAAGGAAGGGGTTTCTTATCCTCACAGCAGCAACTTGGCTGCACTACAGGGGAGGAGGATAGGCAAAGTCATGCTGGGGAGGGCAAAAAATAGCAGGATCAGTAGGATATACATTACCAAGAGCAAGGTATCATCAAGCAATTCATCCTCAGTCAGGAGGCAAATGGGAAGAAAACAGTGTCCTGCAAGCAGATACATCTACCTTTCCTTGTCTTCCTGGCTGGCTTCTTGCTACTGCCTAGAGTTTTCCTCACAGCCTTGTGTCCTGGTTAGCATTCCCCCTCTGGAATGGCCATTCAAGATAGACTGCAGTCACTGAAAAGAGGCCAGTGCAGTGCATTAAATGGGACCTCAGCACCACCGTGCTGAATTGGAGCACCTCATTTTTTTCATTTTCCTATCCCCATAGAAGGGAAAATCCACACCATCAGCCCCTGCTGTTCTCATCTGCAGGGACCACACAGCTCTGCCCAGGGGCTCTGAGTGCCACCCAGAAGCCTCCCAGGCATCTTCTCTTCCATCACAAGCCTGGAGCATTCCTCTGTGCTCAGAGATGGATTTCATAGCACCGCAACACCACTGAGACAGCACACAGCCACACTCAACAGAGGCAGAGAACAGGGCAGGTCATGTCCCAGAGAGACACAACAGCCAGGACAAGGCATGGCAGACATTCCAGGCTGGGCCAGGTGCACCAGTGAGATAAGGAGGTTCAGAGAAAGGATAAGGGCATCAACACTGTGCATGACTCAGCCAGCAGCAGTAGCTACTACTGATCACCAGCAACAGCCATCAGAGCTGCTTGCTACCAGAGTGAAAGCAGCCAGGTGAGGGGAGGAAAGTGCAGACAGGTACTGGATTCACTGATTTTTGTCTGGAAGAGCCAAGACTCAGTCAGGATTACAGAAGAGATTTGCTGGATTTATCTAAGAGAATATAAAAGTGTTTCTAAATACCGAACAAGATGTACAAATTCATCCTTTTCCTCAGGGCTTCCAAAACTGCTATCTGACATGTGTAGCCAAACTGCAGCCAAAACTGTTCCTGCACCAGCCACTGTTTCCTTCACTGGAAGGTCAGAACAGGTTTTGCTTTAGAACATGCTTGCTAAAGGAGGTCAGCCAACATGCATCACCAGTGCACACCAGCCCCATGCCCAGGGAGCCACACCAGGAGTAGCAGATGGACCACCAGCAGTGCTGTGCTCAGGGTGCAGAGCACTCCTCTTTCCTAAAAGCTTTATCTACTACAGGCTTTCAGCTGTTTTTGTGCTGCCAAAATGCTACCATGCTAGCAAGGCACACCGAAGACTTGAATTACTCATAACACTGCATTTCCAATGAAAGAATGGCTACTCAGGACAGGAGCTAACATCCAGATCCCTCTGCTTGTTTGCTGTCCATGGCATAGTGAGGCTGCTCCCAGCAGGAAGGGCCAATGCAGCGGTCATGAGATCCCAAACCAGGACAGAGCAAGCCTGGCTGCAATAGAAAAACTCCCACAAATGACTGGCCAAGACCATCAATACAAAAGCATTCCCTTTTCCCCAGTACCCCCACAAAGCACAGACAGCAGTGACACTCTCAGACCAGCAAAGATCTCTGGGATTCCCTCTGGTTAGGGCTGCAGCCAACAGCTCCAGAGTGTATGTGCTCTCCTTCTCAAGCCTGCTAAACCATCCTTTGATGTTTGAATGTGCCTCCTCACATGGACAAGTGTGTGCCAGCACCTCTGCAAGCAAACAGTTTCTAAACAAGACAAATGGTGCTTTCTCAAACACCATAGGGAAGCCAGTCAAAGATAAGCCTATATTATGAAATGCTCTCTTCCTGTTCCCAGGCAGTTTTCTTTAAGCACAACTGTCCTTTACAGGCTCCATAGCTCCAGAGTTTCAGACTCAGTAACACAGGCAGCCTCAAAAAGAAGTGCACTGCTCTGGCCTAGTACTTGTTTGTGTAGTGGATTGGTGTTGAGGAAAAGCATGGCACACTGCAGGCAGCAGACAGAGAGATGGCCAACATCAATATAGAACCTAAATGCCACCTCCTGACTTGAGGACTGCTTCCTCCTGATCCTCCCTGCAGACTGGGAGCTCCCACGAGTTTTGCCAGCCTGGAGAGCAGATTACACACAAGATACACATCCTTCCTACCCTGATCTCAGGGGACATTCCTGCTAATGTGGTTAGTCCCACTGTAGGAGGAAAGAGCAGCTGCCACTGGGATGCCAAACCTCCCCAGAACCTCAAACTCCCAAACAGGATGAGCATGGCCTGTCAGCACTGGCAGGGCTATTCCAGCCTCTCCTTCCTAGCAGGTCTCCTCTCTCCAGACACAATTCAACACAGAGCTCTGCCCAGCAGTTGTTTCCCAACAGGTTTATAAACCTCTCTGTTGCACAGGTCTCTTAAGCCACTGATCTTGACCAGTGAAGCCACAGTGCAGACCACACACAAGAAACCCTTGTCAGAAAAGTGGGAAAGCTATGAAAGGGCAGTTGTTAAAACCATGGAAGAGCCATCAGTCTGTGCCATCAGTGACAAAAACAAGATCAGAGGATGGAGTGAAAAACCTGAGATCTGCCTAGAAAGACACTTGGCTACTCCAACCTGTCACTGGCACAGACATGCCAGAGCTATCCCACACTCCAGAGCAAGGAGCTGCAGCTTACCTGGTGCTACAGAGCAGCTTTCCTTTCAGCACAGAGGTCCCTGCAAACACTCCAGTGTGCACTGCTTCTCCCCACCAGTGAGCTTCAAAAACAGCCCCTCCTGGCAGAGACATCCATCTTGGAACACTACTGCAATACCAAGCTTCTGGGCTGTTTCTACCCAACTGTGCATGCCTTTCTGAGGCAGGGATGCCACACAATCCATGCAGCTGGAGTGGAAGTGACAAGGCAGCACACATTACTATGGCTCACACTAAATTCCCTAGCTCAGGAATACCATGGTACTTGCCAAAACATCCCAGCAAGAGAATACTGCTTTTTGTCCAGGTCCTCTGACCCTGTAACATCAGGCTCTCTGGGAGCAGGCATCAAAAAGCATGAACCAGCTATGCTGCAAAAATAAATGTGTCCAGGGAACAGTCTGAGCTCCAGTGGACCAAGCAGAGGCAATTTCCCCTCAGAGCACCCTCCAGGCAAAGCATGCAGGCAGCTGCTGTCCACAGCCATTCCTGCTCACTGGCACCACAGGATTTCCCAGCAGGCTGCCAGGCTGTCCAGCAGACTGTCCCTACTCTCCAAGGTGCTGCAGCTTGGGCTCAGCAGTGTCACACAGTCATTCACAGGCTGGCAGGGCCCTTGGGGGCCCCAGCAAGCAGCACCCAGACTGAACAGATGACACTGCATGCACCTGCAACTGCTCGCTTCCAGACACTGTCCCAGTGGAACAGGACATTCTTTCCAAGGATCACTGTGCCTATTCACCTTCTCAGCAGGCTGCAAGCAGAGCCAGAAGCTATCATAGCACACATTTCACCTAGCAAAAGGGTCCATAAATAACTTGGTGTGCCTCCTCACCACATCCTGTATTACAGCCACACCGGGCACAGGCAGCCATCCAAACACACCCTGACTAAGAAAATTTAAATTTGTAACAGACTTCAGAAGTTCAACGCTCTACCAACCACTTTGTCTCTTTAAAGCACAGTTTTGTAGTGCTCACTGAAGCACCAGAATGCCTATTGAAGAACTCAGGAAATGGAGGGACAGGTGATTTATCAAGCAACCCTTCCCACCAACCCACAGGAATCTGTGGCTGTAGTGAAGGATTTCCTGCACAATAGGTGCACACAAAACTACTTGGTGCAACAGAGGCACTCCTTTATGTCCATTATCTGGGCATATGCTGTCCAGTATATGCTCAGATGCAGGATCCTTCTTTTCTAAGTACTCTGAATTTTAGACAGGAGGTCATTAAGCATTTCTGAAATGAGTTGTCCTCAGCTCTTGTACACAGGCTTCCAGAAAAACATTTGCCAGTGCACATACTACCTTAACACTGGCCCACAGGAAGCTCTGCACCAGCCAGCTGAAGCAGAAGACACAAAAACATGGCTTTTCTGGTTCACTGATCAAACTGTAAAAAAAGCCTATAAAAGAAATAAAAGCTAGTTCCAGTCCAGAATAATAGTGAAAAGTTTTTAAAACAGCCATGAGGGGACACCTTTGAATCTGACTCTATCTAACAGTGGTTAGTAAGGGCAAAAAATAAGACTGCAAGTGACTATAAAATTGTAGCCAGTTACAGTTTTTAAGAGGACAAAAGTCAGGGGAAAGCAACATCAGAGAAGGAAACGTAAATGAAGGCCCAGGATCTGGACATATGAAAATGGTACCACTGAAAGCAAAAACTTAGTTCAGAAATATCTGACAGTTCCTTAATAGAAATGCTGCTTGCAGCTATAAACAGTTCAAAGGAGAGGTGAATGCACTCCTCAGGATCATCACATATGGAGAAAAGGCAGAGGAAGCTGTTCCCCAGGGAAGGCAGATACCAAAGCACTGGGTCTTTTGTTAGCACAATTCCTTGGATGCAATCACCCTAGTCCTCCCCCACATGAAAGATCAATCAGAGATTGTCAAGAGTGTTCAAAAGAGCCTATTAAGCTTGCACTGGGTGCCCACAAAAAAGAGGCCTGTGCATCCAGGGAATCCCTTTACTGTGCTCACTGCAGCTCCCTATCATGTTCAGCTGGGAGAAGGCAAGCGGGGAGCAGGAAAAGGCAAGCAGGGAGCAGGAAAAGGCAAGCAGGGAGCAGGAAAAGGCAAGCAGGGAGCAGTGAGGAATACTAGGCAAGTGCCTTGCTATCCCAAACTCATGGAGCTGGGAGCTTTCTAGAGGAGCTAACACAGCACTGGTTTGTTACTGCAGAAAGGGCAGACACATCAAGAGAGCTTCCAGGAACAACATGTTTCCAAGGTGGGGTGGGAGATAAAACTTCATTGTTCCAAGTCAGGATTTGGGTTTACTTGGTGGGATAGAAACAGCTAGCTCTCAAAGCAAAGCAAAATTGCATAAAATGCTGACCTCCAACTACCCCCATAGTGCTAACAGTATCCTGAGGAATAAGAGACAGGACAACAATTACCATTTCCCAGACCCTCCTGAGTCCAACAGTGAGCAAACAAATCAACATGTAAATAACTATTGCAGGAGAGGACAACATCTATGGAGGACAGTGACTGCATGGAAGCCACCAGCCAGCCCCAGCACTGTAGGGCAGCCTCCCCACCCCAGCAGACACTGGTCCATACTTCCCACTCAGAATTTGCCACCAAGCTACTGAGCACACAAGTGCTGGCCTTCAGTGTCCCTTGCACCCTGTTCCAGCTCCATGCTCAGGAAGGAGGTGGACAGCAACATTCACATGGCCCTGACAGGCTGATTCCAGCTGCAGGAGGGCACCACCACAGCTGGATTAGGGTAGTGCCACCAGCAGGATTTCAGCGTGTGTCAGGCAGAAAGGGAGAACAGACTGCTGACACAAGTCACCCACATGCAGGATATTTGTTCATACAAGCCAATTGCAGGAAGAGTTGAGAAAGTTATTACCATTATTTCTACATTTGCCTGCTTAATCTTGTTGTCCTAGTTACCACAGCCCTGGTGACTAAGGCAACCAGTCTTGGCAAGTAAGACACAGAATGCAATGAGATGTAATACAAATATTTAAGATTACTCTCAAAGAGCAAAAGCAGAAACAAGTAAAAGCAATTCTGTACCCCCAGCATTACCCCCAGTCTCCCTTCATCTACTACATTTCCCATCACCTCCACAGCAGTTTGAGCATGGATACTCAGGTGTGTTTGTGGTACCCAGGAGACCCAAGGGGGGCTGCAAACCCAAATCAAGTGTGCCAGAGCTCCCCACACACTCCCTCTTCACAGTGAGTTAACTGTACAGACACTAACATGTACAGCCCTGTGCCCAGACTGAAGATCAGAACTTGTGTTACCATTCAATAAACAGCCCCTCTTTATCCATGTATGGTCTCTGCAGCATGCAGGCTGCAGGTTCATAATACCCTGGAGCATTTCACACAGGCATTTCAAGGCATTTCCATCTAGGAACTGAGGAACATAACACTCCTGTGGTTTCTGAGATCGCTATCAGCTCTGCAACAATCCCAGTCCTGAGCACATATTTGCTTCTCTGTTCTCTTTATCAGAGACTTACAATACCCAGAACATCTCAGGCTCAAGGCTGTGAAAAGTTAAGTCAAAAGTTACTTTAAGTGAACCACGTGACTTGGACAATATAAAGGCATTTCTGCTGTCCAAAGTCCAGAACCTCCAACTCTAAACTCTTATGATCATGATCCAAGCACACATCAAGCCCAAAATATCAGCAACTCTTGCTGTCATGGAACTCCAAGTAGCATTTCACTAAGCTTATCTTTTTCTCTCCACTTGCTACTAAACTTCACATAAATGGGAAAAAAACTACAATATTTATATTTTAATCAAGATTTCAGTTTTGCAGAACCTGTAAGAGTGAAAATAAAAATTGGAACAGCCTTTGATAGACACTTCATGCTTAGCTTGCCCTGAACACTAAGTATGCAGTAGTGCTGGGCATCTCACAAGAAACAGGAAAACAAAACTATTATGCTGGGATGGGTGATCAGATCCTGAGAAGAAAGAAGATGAGAAAATTTCAATCAAGATATGCATATAATAACCCATGATGCACCATAATAAAAAGATGTCTTTAAAATATTATTTTAAAGGAAAAAAAGGATAGTTTTATCCCTCTTCAATCCTTAATTATCCTATATTAGAGCCGTGTATAGCATTTAATTAATTAGGCTGCTTACCTGTTAAAAGCTAGCCACATAAAATACGAAGTTTCATTTTCTCCCTTTCACATTTTCACACCCAAAGAGACAATCACCCAGGACCTTGTAGGCATCCTCATGAGAAGGTGTGGAGCTTCAAGAAGAAAATTTGCAAGAATGTGGAGCCAACAGTGCTGCACACTGAGATCACAGGAGTGAAAGGGACAGTTCTGCACAGGCTGCATGTTCCAGGGTGTGGGATGGACTTCCAACCAGGAAGCATCAGGCCCTGAGTTACCCCAAAACCTTGGAAAATTCTGCCTTCCAAGAGTTCCACTCAAGGCCTTATTTGAACTACGTTCCACTCCAATGAACTTCAGAGGAATGAGCTCTCTTGAAGCAAGCACTGCTTTAGAGCAATGTTTCTGCTTAAGTTATCAATATTTTTTCACTTAAAATGAAAACAGCATAGGATTTTCAAATCAGTCGGACCTAATGCAATGGGGCCAGGACACAACAACTTTTAACTACTTTTGAACTACAACTGCAGCAGGAATAAGCAAGCAAATGCAACAGGGAGGCTGCAGAGAGGCAGAAGCTCTCGTTTGTGTGCCCAGCTGGAGGGAAGGTAGGCAGGCATCACACTGCTGCCATCAGCTCTCTGCCTCCCCCTCTTCAGAGGCTGCTTTGCTTCTCCAGCAGGCAAACTGCCCCAAGGCCCAGCCCATAGTGCCCCTTCTCCAAAGTGGGATGAATAACAAAGCTAATTTGGAAACCAGAAACCAGGCAGGGGCTTGAGGAAACCTATGCAGGTTGCCACAGCAACTCCACAAATCCATGTCACCAGAGACCACCACACTCAGAGCACTGACAGCAAAGCCCTTTTAGCACCTGGATGACAGCCAGCTACCCAGTTTTCTGGCAACAGGACTGCAAGCCTAAGTAAGATCAGCCCAACTCAATCTTAAGAATGGAAGATGTCCAAGGGACACCAGAACAGCTGGCACGGCCGGTGCAGGCTCAGCATCCAGCAAAGCCAAGCTGGGAAGGTACTGGAAGGCAGATCATTGAGCTGCCATTGTGATTGCTTCTCCAAGTTTTTCCATTTGAGGGAATGACACACTGGAGATCTACACTTGTGAGCAGCAGAGCAGCACACATGGGGTGTGCAGCACAGATTTTTCTCTGTTAAAAAGTAGCCTGTGTTGCTTCAGCACAACAGGCAACAAAAACATAAGGCTAGACCTACCTGAGTGATTAATCCTCAGAACTACTTTTATAAATGCTAACAATAATTTGAAGCACCTTCCAGCATCTTCCAAAAACAAAGAAATAAAACTGGGTGTTTTCCATTTCTTCTTGTTTATATCCTCTCTCAAAACCTGAACTCAAGTACATATTAAACAAGTGGCTTAAGCCTCAGTCAGACAGTACCACAATCTCTCTGGCTCACAGCATTAGCAAGGGTTAAGTAGGCTTAATGCAATTGCTCTTGTCAGCCCCTCTGACTGCTTGTAACCACCACAGAGAAAGATCAAATTATTCCAGCAGTTGTAGAGATAACCTGAAACAAGAGATTAATCTACCACTCAACATTTCTGTCAGTGGGGCTTTTGCCTCCCTCTGAATATCTTGATTTGACAGCAAGCCCAGCCTCACCTTTGGTGATGCTGTGGGATGCCAAAACTCTGAAACTGAATACAGGTGAAACATAATAAACCCCAAATGTGCACAGACAAAACCTAAGATCTGTGGTTTAACTCTTCCCACAAGAAAAGAGATTTAACCCAGCAATGTGAACAGCTATGAAATATGAAGGAAAAATCCAGAAGATACAGGTGACAACCAAACTCTCAGGATAGAGATGGAGCACATGACTATGAGAAGCTCCTGCATCTGTTACAGACACCTTGGATGTTGGACGGCTACATAAAGCACAGGGTACCTGTCCCTGGGTCTCCATGAACAGGCTCTGTGGGCACACCTGTGCATGAACCAGCCCTCCACCTCCCCAGATTAATGCTGCTTACTCCTCAGAAGGCAGGCTGAGCCAGTCTCCCACACACTTGTATTATCTGCTCCAGGAACAGCTGCTCACAGACACTGAAGCACTGGGTTTCAGACTCAAGGTCAGTTACCCCCCACTGTAAAAGGAAAGGCTTAAAGGGAAGACTTCAATCGTAGAACAAGGACTGTGGAGGTATTTGTTAGCTGCTTGTGGCACTCGTTTCTTCAGTTTGCACTGTTTTTGATAAAGCTGGTATCTGAGCACTACTGATAATTTATCCAGCACACACCCCTGACTGAGAGCTGCACTCCTGGTGAAATTGTTTCTAGCAAAAGATTGCAAAGCCCTGTGAATAGCCCTGCCATCCACTTGCTGAATGATGTTTACTTGGAGCCCCAGATACACCACGGCAATTTGGGCTTAAAACACCTCTGTGCACAAGAAACTCTCTAACAGCTTCAACACAATGAGAAAGGATGATTTCTCACATATGCACACACTAGCAATGTCCTTGGGAATCCCTATACTTCAGTGCAACTTCACTGAGCTTTGGTGCTTTTGGAAGATTTTTACTTTTCAGTTGGAGACATATTTCCATCTCTGCAGAGAATTTTCTTCAAGGAGTCACCCGGAAAAATGTGCCAGGGAAGAGAACACCTGATAACATCCCCATTAGAACTGGCACTCAGTGAGAAATACCTAATTCTACTCAGTTATCCATGGAAATGGATAATTGAAACCAGCACAAAACAAAATGTAAGGAGGGTTACCTACCCACATTAATAAAGAAAAAAATTAGTGAAGAAATAAAGAGGAAGGTTTAATCTGTTTACACTAGCACTAAGTCAGAATGACCTTTCCTTATACCACTGCCTTTCTCCCAGAGATAAAACAGCATGGCTCCATTGTATGCCCATCAGAGAGCACACAAAGGGCAGCATGGAGCAGACAGATATCTGGGGTGAGGAACACTTACTGCCCACAACCAGGCTCCCACAGGAGCCTGGACAATTCCCCACCAGGCTCATTTTCAGGCCCTTGTCAGAGATGCTCACAGAAATCACATAAAACCCCACTTCTTTGGAAACACTGACAATTCCTCTCAGAAGGTGCAGGCAGGGAAGCTGGAGAACCAATTCCCACTCCCAGAACCCAATGCTGTATCCTGTGGCATTCACAGTCTCTGATAAAATCCCTTCACCCAGGATTTTTCTCCTGGGAAGCTGAGAAGCCTCAGAGAAAAAAGAAAACAAATTCTTATCTCATTTGCTTCTCCTGTGTTTTGCTCCTTTGGAATGTGTTTGGAGATTGTTTACCCACAGGTGATTGCTTGATTGGATTCTGCTGTGGGTTGTTTTCACTCATTGGCCAGCTGGGGCCAAGCTGTGTTGGGACTCTGGAGAGAGTCACAAGTTTTCATTATTGTCTTTTTAGCCTTCTGTAAGTATCCTTTCTGTATTCTTTAGTATAGTATAGCATAATGATAAATAAAATACATTTAAAATAAAATTAAATAAAAAAGAAAATAAATTTTAAAATAAAATTTAAAATTAAAATAATTAAAATTAATTAAAAATTAAAACCCAAAAATTTTAAAAATAAAAAATTAAAAATAAAATAAAAATAAACATTAAAAATAAAATTTTAAAATTAAATAAATTAAAAAATAAAAACATTTTAAAAATTAAAAGAAAAAATTTAAAATTTAAAAAACCCCAAATAAAAAAAAAACCAAAATAAAAAAAACCCCAAATTTAAAAAAAAATTTAAAAAACCAAATTTAAAAAAAAACCAGAAATAATAAAAGAAAAAAAATTAAAAAATAAAAAAACCCCAAAATATAATATAAACCTTCTAAAAACATCAAGTCACATTCATCATTCTTTCCTTTGTCAAGACACCCTGCAAATACAATAGTATCCTTCACTCCCTGTGATTCCCAAGCACCACTGTGTGTTTGAGCATGTGACACATTGACTCAGCCTGTTCATCCAGCAAAGAATGAGCCTAAAAAACAATGAGTTGTTTCCATCCAGGCCAGCAACGGAGCCAGCTTGTCACATAATCAGGCATGTGCTGGAACTGGTGCCAGTCCAGAGCTGTGAGGCTGAACTGCCAATTTGTGCCATTCCAGGTGTCCCTGCTGAGTCCAAGTAGAGAGGATCTGGAACGGGGCCTGAGAAAGGAACAAAGTTCTCCCACCTTCCTTTGAAACAACCCAATCAAGGCATGAATCACCCCCAGGAAGCACTTGTAATGCCAACCATACAGATCACCCAGCACCCCAGCAGAAAGGCATGCAAGGCTTCCAGTTAAGATAAGACAACAGCTATTAGCCACTTAGAGGTGCCTATCACCTTTCTCTCCCTCAACACACCTCAGTTCCTGAAGTATTGTTGGCTTTATTTGAGTACTTTTATTTCACCTGTTTTATCCTGTGTTGAATCCTGCACCCTGCTGCACAGATTTCTACTGACAAGGCTGGCTGTGCTGTGTTGAGAGCTCACACAACTGCTTTGGGTCATGCATCCCAGCTACCTGCACTACAGCCCATGAAAGGTGCATGCAAATCCTACTCTTTGGGGAAAAAAAAAAAAAAAAACAAACAAAAAAACCCCAGCAAGTTGATATTTCAAAAGATACTTATGAGAAAACCATTCATCTTACATCTAATATGTACGCCTCTAAACCTCAGCGTGTAAGACTTCCCATTGGGGTTTTTTTCCATTCTTTTTGTAAGATTAGGAGGGCCCTAAGTCTTTTAGGTCTGTCTGGCCTGACCTCCTGTAGAGCACAGACAAACAACATATTTTCTCAGCCAGAAAAGAAATGGCAACACACCAAAAACTGTTGTCATCCTATTGCAGGGGTTCCATGCTGCTGTCTCCTTATCACAGAAGTTCCAGACCTCCTTGGTGTTTCTCATGGGCAGCTCCTCAGAGCACTGCCTCTTTCTTCTCACAAAGCAGCCAACTGACTCCAGTGCCCTTCTCACCCAGCCACCCCAGCCACTCTTTTAGAGCATCTTCTTCTCACTGCTTACAGCCGTGGCCTGGTAATGTCAGGCCTGCTCCCAATCTTTGATCATTGGCCCAGCTGCAACTCCTTAGGGCTGAGATTACTTTCTACACTATCTTTATTTTCTTCTATTCTATCCCCCTACAAAAAAAAACAAACCTGAGGAATGGTCCATCTTTTATCAGCAAGGAACAAAACTTGGGCTGGTGCCAAGTCATCTCTGAAATTTACCCCCTGTTTTGTGATGTATGTCCACAGAATAAAAAAGGCAGCAGAGCTGAAAAGCACCTCAGATATTAGATGCAACCTCTTGTAACAGACAGACAAAGCAGTAGCCTGATGTCCTGTATTCATTCATGGAAGCCAAATTCAACACTGAAGCTCAACACCTTCAAAGTCATTGTTGCATTGAACAGCACCAAAATTTTTACACCTACAAACAGTTATAACTTTTTGGAGAGCTCTGATTCCCATCCTGAACTGACATACAGCCAGGGAGCAACAAGATGTTCTTCAGACATGGAGACAATTATCACAGAATCACAGACTGATTTGGGTTGGAAGAGACCTGAAAGATCATCTTGTTCCCACTCCCCTGCCATGAGCAGGCACAGCTGCTCAAAGCCTCATCCAGCCTGGCCTTGAGCACTTCCAGGGACAGGGGATCCACAACTTCTCTGGGCAACCTGTGCCAGGGCCTATTCAACCTCATAGTGAACAATTTTGAGTTTTGACAAGTTTGGGAATTTTAGGTTGTCCTATATGGAGTTGGACTTGATGATCCTCATGGATCCCTTGCAGCTCAGGGGATTCTGTGATATTTGAACTGTAAATATCTTAACTCCCCTAGCACCTGTAGAACATCTGTAGGATTTGCTCCACACCAGAGTCAGCCAAATGTTCAGGCAACTTCCAGAAGGGGTGCAGATAGCTTTTCTTTTTTCCATATTCCCAGGGAAGAAGCAACTGAGAGGAAGTGGCTTCTGAAATCTTGGTTTTCCTTTTCTAAGAAATAACATTTATAATTACCTAGCTCTCCAAAAACCTCTCCAGTCAGAGATTGTTACTTTAGTAGATCCTTCCCATCTCTTCTGGAAAAAAAAGGAGGGAGGACAGAGCCCTGGAAGATATGTCCTGACAGGGAGGAGTAAAGATGAGGGGTGGTCATGCCCAGCACCACTGCCTGGAAAGTTGGCATTTCTGCCCACCTATCCACTGACTGACAGCTGCATTGGAAAATACTGGAAAGCTGGCAGATTGTCTCCTCTCTACCAAACCACACAATACGAGATCCATGGAAGAGAAGATGGAAGTCAGCTACCATGGATGAAGATATGAAAAGCATAGCATCCTTCCAGTAGCTATGTTTGGATTTTCATCACACCCTCTTTTTGCCCTCTGGCAGCTGCTACCTCTAGAGAGTCCCAAAAAGGCAGTGCTCTTCTACAAAGGGGCAGCTTCTCAGCATTCATGCCACATTACTCCATTCTCCTTTGGATTGGTGAGAAAACTCACTCAAAAGAGAGAAAACAACTACTACAAACTTATCCCCTGCTAGGGATGTCAGCTGCTGGGAGTTAGTGGTGGATTTGCACTCAAATTCATACTAACCAGTAAGCCCAAAAGCCATTTCCAGGCAGATTTTCCATCTGAACTCCCAGGGCACAGCAGAATATTTCACACAAGGCAGCCACACCACCTCATGCTTGCTGTTATTCTCGTGTGTTACTAAACTACTCACACTGCAGATGATTGAGCAAGGCAGCAAGAGGCTGGAAGTCTGCCAACAGCCATTGAGAAACAGCCTGAAATGCATCTGAAAGGACAGGGGGGAAAACTCAACCACACACCTCACAGTTCAGCTCTCTCAGTTCTGTTATGATGTGGACCTGTGGCCTCCAGAATTGTGTGGAGTAAGGAGCAGGATTTTACACCCAGTTTTATCACTAGCTGTAGCCCAGTAATCACAACACACAGATGCTTTAGGAGCCTCTCATCCATTTCATCTAGTAGCTACAGCCACAAAGAAATACACAGCTTGTCCTGACTGAAAATTCCTTATTTTATTAGACATCTTCCTTCAGTGCAAAATCTGCATACATCTTCAAAATTAGATCTTTATTCTTAAGAAGAAGAAAGCTGCTAGCCTTGCTATTCAGAGCATGACAATCCTCCAAAGTACAACCTCTGCAGGCAAAGTAAAAAGAAAACAAAGCCTGCCTTTAATAATCACAAAGCTTTACAAGAAACCTCCTACTATCACTGCAACAGAAAGCACATGCCAAATTCTGCAAGGGCAGGGAAGACAGGCAGGCAAGGAAGAAATACTGCTGTGGGTCCTAGGGAACTCTAAACACTTTTGTTCTCAGGGATATCCATATGGAAGAACAGGATTTTTCCTAGTTCCTAATATCTCAAGGCCTTCCATTAGAGAAGAAAAAATAAATCATATTTAGGGCCTATTTGTTGTATATCCACATACATACTGCAAGACAGCTTATCAGGTTCACTTCCCAAGGCAAAGCTGGTGTAAATCAGAGCAAAGGAAGCATTCAGTTAGGTGAATTTGCTCTAAGTTTATCTTCCATTGGGACAATCTAACGACAGTGAAATATTGTGTTGAAACTCAGCACAAGCAACCAATCAATGTGTTTCAGTCAGTAAATCTTAAGACAACACGTCAAAACCAAACTCAGGGGAATCTCAGACTGGCAATGGCTGCACGTTGGCAACGTCAACTGCAACAGTACAAGACTGAAAATCTCTTTTGAATCAGTTGTATGAAACCTCATACAAATTCCCAAGCCCAAAAAAATCTCTCTGTTATCTTGTTTCACTGGCCTGGACATTTTACTACCAGGCAGTTGCCACCCCAGACCATCTGTCATTAGCAGATCTAGTCCATGAGCAGTTTGTTCAGGAGCTGCTTCTCCTCCCAAACATCGCAGGCTGTCCATGCACAAAACCAATGTCACCAAGCATAGAACAGACTCCTTCCCTCAACACCCCTTTTATTTAATTCTAAACATTAAGGCTTAATCCTTACAAGTATTTCTATCATAGCTGAAAAATGGGAAATCTCAAGGTAATACAAAGCCTGAAAATAGGAAAGGAAGAAAATCAGCAAGCACAAAATATGGCTGGCTTTCACTCTCTGGCTTTCACTCTCTGAACTCTCTGTTCACTCAGCCTCTCCTGTCCTTTTTACAAAACCTAGATGTTTTAAGATATAGTAAAAACTTAAGAACTGGGAGAACCAGGGAAATAATAAGCAAATGGCACAGGCTTGAGTTTCTACAGTGCTGACAGTTGTCACACAGTTATACAATTAATGACACAGTTGCAAAATGTCTTTCAGTTCAATGGATAGGAGAAGAGAAGTTTTCCTCCATTTTTGTCCCCTCTCCCTGGACCTGCACCAGAGACACAGACAACACCAACCTGCAACTTGTTTACTTCATAAGGATTTATTGCTTTTCTAAAAGGTTGAGCACCTCTGTCCCAGGAGAAGGGGGGGATAATGAGCAAAAGGCAGAGCCCAGGTATAATGAAGGTATAATCTCCAGGACAAGCATGGTGGTGGAGACAGGTATTCTGCACAGACATGTGCTCTTCAAACACTCTCAATCACCTCCCCTTCACCAGGTACCATTCAGAAGCAACTGCCCCTTGCAATCCCAAGAGCATCCTAGAGGCTGCACACAGAGCTGGCACTCCAATAAGAGTCCAGAGATACAGGGAGAAGCAGGAAGGACTAACAGTCACACAGCACCACAGCTCAAATCCACAGGCCCTTTTGCAGTGTGTGCATTTCCAAAGTGTCCTTGACAAGGGTGCTAACTTGTCACTGAGGTCCAGTTTTTGTCTTTCAGGTGGGCAGTGGGGAGGGTGTGCATGTGCCCATGCATTTCAGTTACATGCCCAAAGAGCAACATGCCCAAAGATGCTCTACAGAACATATAACATTTATTTTGTAGGGATGTTTCCTACTGCAAAAATAAGGGAAGAAGAAGTTGTTCAAAAGTCTTCTTTGATGCAGCCTGAGATTATCTCTCTCAGGCCCAGAAAGAACCAAGTTATTTTCCCTTCAATGGCTTCATTTCCCATAGTCAACAAGTAAGAACCAGGACACTCAAAAGATACATCTAGAAATCCTCACACTGTCATCAATCAATCTCTTTTCCTTTTTTAATCTCTTCTATTCTCTTTTATTCTCTTCTCTCTTTTTTTCTCTTCCTTCTTCTTTCTAGGAGATTCCCCTTTTTAGCATTTGTTGTTCTACCTGCTGCTTCTGAGGAAGTTCCCCCGTGTTGCTGTCTGCCCTTAGACAGAGAAACTGTGACGCATATGAATTCACCTGCACTGTCAACAACTCAGGGATCCTTCTAGAGAGCCATCAGCAACAAATGGTTATTCTGGATAACAGGAACTGAATTCTGAAACTTCACCTGTTTTATTTATACAGTAAAATGTATAATTAGTGCTGGCAAAACACCATGTAACTCTACACTTCCTCTTCATAATCTCCTTTGGAGCGCTGTGATGTCACAAGGAAGATGTTCTGTAACCTGGATAGCTGAGGCTGTAACCACCCTGGGACAGATTTACACTGAACACTGCTAACCTCAATGGAAAGTTTGTCTGGCCTGAAAACACACCTACTTCTAAAGGCAGAGACCAGGGAGCTTCTCTCACACAAATTTTGCCTGGATTTTAAACCTTGATCTATTTAATGTTGCCTTTTTCCCAAAGAGAGTTCCAATATCATGCACATCTCACAGTCAGGTCTCCTTGAAAAGTCATTCACTCTCATAGTATTAGAAAAAATTGGGCTGTAATTAAGCAGAGTTATAAATCTTTGGTCACTTGGGACCTGAAACCTATTCATATTCATGTCAACAGGAGTGTTTGTTGCTACAATCAGGACTGCACACAAGACAAGTGCCTCATCATTTCTCAGGAAAGAAAATAATCCTCTGGGGGCCAATACCTATTCTGCCTTCTGTTCACAGCTGTGTTGAGCTGGGATGTTGACCACTTCTGCCAGTCCACCACCCACCATTTTGCTTTTTGGCACCCCAAGAACACCATTTCCCTTGTCACAGGCACAAGCTGCCACAGCCTACAGCCTGGTTTCCTCCCTAATCTCACAGCTCTGCCAGCTACCCAGAGGAGAAATAACCATGGCTGCAATGGCAGAAGTGGTCTTTGGAAAATGCTTTTCCAGATTCCTCTTCCCAAGAGTGCACAACTATCAGGATCTGCTAAAAGCTTCAAACTTCCCCCAAAAGACACTTAGATCTACAAAGGTAGTCGTTCCTTACCTAGACAGATAGACAGGACTCAAATTTTGGGCCCAACTGTTCTCATGCTCTTTCAACAAACTCCAAGTGCTCAGTGTGGAGCCTCATCACAGTTTCTTCAGGCCAAGGCAAGGGGAGGTTTGATGATTTTCTTTACAGACACCACATCCCTGCCTGCAAGGGTATGAAACCAAGATTTCTCTGTTCGGAGCGGGATCCAACAGTGTCAGGATTAAAGTATTGCTGTAACTGGATTGCTTCCTGTAGTCACAAACAATAATCAGGTTAAGAGATTTCCTTTCCCTCCTCTTGGCTGGGCTGTGAGTAGGCAGAAGTTACAAGGCAAGTGGGTGGCTGTTAAACTGTTCCTACTCAACTGTTTGAGAGGGGTGTTTAGGGTTGTTAATTTTGCCTCCTACTCATTGATTTAAAGGCACATTTACCTATGCAGGGAGCAAGTGCACCTTGCTGCACAAACCATGAATGAAACAGACTCTTGGAAACCAATCTCTCCACTCTGCATCCTTTCACACCACAAACCCACACAGATGCATCACTGGAGAGAACACAGCTGAATCAGCTTAGCCTGAAAATGCACCGTTCTCTCCCACCCCCTTTCCTGCACTCATATCAGCTTTTTCCAGGCTGCCTTCTCTTCTCCTTTCCCCCCCACAGATTCTCAATACCATCCCACTAGAAAAAGACAGCAAACCCTGAGGATGGTTGAATTACCTCCACAGCACACCCAGCCAGCAAATAGGGGATTGGAAGACAGCCAAGTTCTCCACCACAGGGGACCCAACAGGACCTCCAAGCTCCCTTTAACCACCGATTTCTATGAAATATGGTTCTTGGGGGCAGTTGTCCTTGACAAGACAGTACAAAACTGGGCAAATAGATCAGAAGTTGAGAGAGCTGGACAGGCATTGTGTAATTTCCTAGCAGATTCCTGTGTGAGGCTACAACTCACTGGCTGTGTTGTTCACAATACCCAAATATTTGGAAAGAAGTGATAAAAAATAAAAAGGAAAATTAACTGAGGACAAACCAAGCAAACTGTTGCCCCACTGTGTGAACAGGAGACTTGCAGTGACATAACTACATTTCCTAGGCCCTGCTACAGCAAGACTTAATAGCTCTTAGAGTGATGCAATTTAGAGTTAAGATCTGGATTCGGGCAGAGACGTAAGATTTAATCTGTCACTGCCACTTTTTAACTGTTGGATGAATCCTTCACCTCTGCTTCCCCCTCACCCATGTTCATCCAAAGCACAGAGTAAAACCCCCACAAAACAAGCAACATTTCACTGTAGCACATCATGCAGCATCTACCACAATAGGATGTGAGACTCTGCCATAGCCTCCTGGCATGTCCTGTCACACAAGCTGGATTCCAGATAATAAGGACACTGTCAAGAAGCATCTCCTGAGGATGCATTAGGATCTGCCCAAGCAGCCTGAACCCTGGCCCAGCATGCACAGCATTCTACCCAGTCACACAGCCATCAGCCTCTCTCATGTTCCACTGCAACATGTGCAGATACTCACTGCCTTGACCAGGAGATATTTCTTTTCTCAGCACAAAGAGCCCTTAAAATCTCAGCAGAAAATCCAAATAACTTCTACACTCTGCTCCCCAAATCTCAATCTAGATTCCACCAGCTCCCAGGGGATTCCCATCTGGCAGACTGGGCAGCAAAGCAAACCCTGCTAGTGCTCTCGCTCTCGGGTGTTTTTTCTCCCTATCACGTGCAAGAAAAAGGCAACACTGTGGCATGGAAACAGCTGTGAACAAAGTAGGGAGAACAGGAACGTGAGTCATAGCTGTGGCTTCGGGGAGGGAAAGGGCTACCTCAACTAGAAGAGCAAGCAGCTTCAGGATCGGAATCTAAGCCTCACTTCAGTGTCCAAACCACAAGGTCATCTTTCTGCTTTACTTTCAAACAATATTTTCCAACTTTTACTTGTTTAACAAAGAGCACATGACCAAATTAATTGCTGATGCATAACAGCCTCCCCAGAAAACTTAAAAAGAGCTTACTAACCAATCTACAGGGCAGTGGTAACATGCTGAACTTTTAAAATTATCTTTTCTAGGCAACAGAAGGGGTACACTAGGTAGGACACACCCCATCTTTACCTGGTCACTGCTTTAAAATCACTGTGTTAAAACTTCCAGCTGTTCACTGGGGTTCTACCCAAAAGCCATCTCAGGACAGACAAGAAGTAGTGGAAGTCTGCAGCAGCACCCTGATCTTCTCTAGAGCATTTTAGCCATGCTGAAATGAGGCATCAGCAATAGTATGGCCAATGTCGTGGAACTTTCTTCACAAATGTAACAGATTTTGAAATTTTCTGTCTCCATATGCAGCAGAATTGCCCCACCAGCTGTCCCCAAATCCGAGGCTGCTTTAACAAAAGATGCTGCGGTGCCAGTTTAGCGGAGAGCAGCAGTCAAGGTGCAAATGCACACCACACCTGCTCTGAGCCTCCACAGCCAGAGCAGCCTGTCAGGTCCCTGTTGCTAAACAGCTCGCTCACAGTCTCCAGGCTAAAATAAAATGTGTTAATGAAGTAACCACCACAAAGCGGTGATTACAAAAACACCACTTGCAGCCTTTTCTGCAAAAAGGAAAGCACTAGTGCTTAAGACACAGGTGACAAGTACCTTTGGACCAAGTGAGAAAGTGCTAATGGGGATGCAGAACAGACCCCATTCTCACACTCATCACCTGGCAGAGTTTACAGGGATACACCTCCAAGAGTGCTGTGCCAACGCAGCTAAGCTGGGAAAAGTGGTGAAACGAGGTCAGCGTTAGGTCACTGATACACACCAACTCCTTCCATCATCCAGAGTGTCCTGGTAAAGATCTACACACACACTGGCAAAAAGCAATCATGTGCCACGCAGCAGCCTCCCTAAAGTGTAGTTAACGCTTTTCCTACTAATGCTTAATGTAGAGTTCACATTTCATTACAGCTCGCTGCTCCTGAAGTAGCACGGACACGAGACTGTCATCCCTTCCGCTTCCTCTGCTTTTATCTCGAGCTGGCAAACACCTTAGAGCTGAATCCCTGCAGGCTCAGGAACACTGCACCGTGTTAACTTACACCTGCGACAACAGACTGAAGTAATACAAGCCCATGAAAGAGTGTCAAACCAGCATGGACATCCGTTTTTGAGGCTTCTTCAAAAAAATAAGAAAAAAAATTACATTTAAAAAAACTTTAATTCTAAAGAATTGCAGTTAAGATTCTTCACCCAAAAGAGTGATTCTTACCAAAGCTGGCACATTTGTTCTTAGGCTTTTCATCAACAAAAGCTGTTAATAACCAGTGCCTGTACAATGCAGTTTTCTGCTCAGATCCTTGTGGGTGGAGCAAGAGCCTGAAACAAGGCTGACTTGTCCATACTTTCATAAATCAGTACAGTGACAGATAAAATCACCTCCTAATAATATTAATATTTCAGCAACACACAGATGAGATGAACACAGTATAAATGCAGAGCAATGGGAACGTTGTCCTTTTGTCTGACTGGAAGTTAAGGAACATAAGAGGCAGGCGAAGAAAAGCTTGAAATGTCAAGGGACTTGACAAACATCAAGGAGAAATTTAATAAATTATTCATACACACAGGAGGTGAAATCCAAACAGGACATTCAGATTCTGCTTCTGACAAAGGAGCACACAGGAAAGGAAGGAATATCTGGAACAAGCAGCCTTGAGCACAAGGTATGAGAGAACTGAAAGAAATGTTCACTTATGGGCCTTATTTCAGGGATGCACATAAAAGAAAGTTCAGAAAGTCTAGAAGAAGAAAAAAGCTGATATTCATTAACACTGAAGAAATGTAAAAGCCATTAAAAAACAACCCAAGCAGATCAAGAACATAGTTCAGCTGAATACAAGCCATACAAGAACAAGATGTAGTCGTTACAGCTTCACAAGGAATCGTCTTTAAATTATGAGGAAAAAATCAAACTACTTTGAGAAGGGAAAAATTAAGACTTGGATTGAAAGATTGCTCAATTACAGGTATGCAAGTAAAACCAGAAGCAAGGGAAAAAATCGTGAGAACAGTGTCAAAAGTATCACAGGCACGGGCAGGGCTTTTGAGGGAAAGGAGCAATGAGAAAAAAGTGAATGCATTGATAAGGCAGAAAATAGACTAGAAGAGGAAGGTGAAGGAACATGGAGGGAAATCCTAAATACACAGGAGCTCTTCTAAAAGTATATTAATAATGTAAATCTAAATTACACTTATCTAAATGATATGGATTCAGAGACACTACTTGAACTGTTACTGAAAATGAAACAGCAAAAGAATCAATGAGAGGCTTTGCATGAACAGGATCTTCCCTCCTGGTAGAGAAAGCTATTAAAGAAAAGTGTAGCAGAACCCTTTACCAGGGAGTTGCTCTTATTCTAACCCTGCTACCATTGCAACAGTCCAACACCTAATTGTTAACAGTTTTCAGTTTTGGAAAATGGAACTAAAGACATGAGTTCTGCTGTCATCCTGAACTGCCTATACTGATAAGAATTTATTTATCACATATGCAGAAAAACAGTAAATACATACATAAAAATACATAGCTGGGTGTGGAACCTGACATTTTTTGTCCAGGAAATGGTCCCACATGCCCTGGCTTTGGATCTCATGCTACTTAAAATATGCTCACACTGAAGAATAAGAAACATGATAAGAAATGGAAGTTTAAAAACCAGCACGAGTAGGTAAATAAGGAAAACACAGAACAAACATAGAACAGGAGCTCTAATTTACTAAACAGAACCCCTCAGGGCATGAGAGATGGCAGTGGGCAGCACTAGAAAGGACAGGGCATTGCAACAGGCCAGCAGAAAACGTCAGCCTAATTCTGGGCTGTGTGCACTGAGGCTGAATCACACTGCAGAGCAGGGAGTGGTCTCTGTAACCACAGTTGCAATGTGTTCAGGCACCTGAAATATTGCAGCTCTCCTCCCAGCACGCTGCAATGAGTGTATTGAAGTATCCAAACAAAGCCTCATTTAGCTAAGAGACTTCCAGCTACAAGAGCAGTATCACTTGAGCTGTCTGCTTCCCCAGAGGCAGAGACAAGTTCCTGCTGCCACATCCCACACACAGGAGTAAGACACTCTCACTTCTTGTTTCCCAAAACAGTATTCACCAGCTTTGATGTAGTTAAAAAAAAAAAAAAAACCAAAACAAACCAAAACAGAAGCACAGCATCAGCTGGAATGCTGAAAGCGTGGACAAGATAACACCACAAGGTATTTGGGAAATAGCTCTGGCCATATGCTCACCTGGCATGCTATAAAATGCAGTATGTTTTTTACCTCTGGCTCTCTTTTAGAAACAACTTTTAACGTTGACAGGAGACACAGCTTTCAATCTAGAATCATTCCACGTTGAAACAAGTACACAAAAGCATCAGCACAGACTTAAACCACAGAATGGATCCCTAAGGGAACCCTGTAAGCTGCTGGTGCTTAGTAACTCCTTCTTTTGACAGAGTAAAGCTCTGGGGATTGTGATCCCAGAGAAGGGTGGACTGTACACCAACAACATGGCTGCTAAAGATCAGCCACAAGTGACTGAGGATGCCAGAAGAAGTGGAATGTGCACTCGTGGTGTCCTAGCACAGTAAGAACAATGCAACATTTTTGATAAATCATCAGAGACCTGTTGCAACACATTAGCCTGGCTAATGAATGAAGAGCTGGAAAACAAGGCTAGGATGGAGCGTGAGAGGTCCTTCAAATAAAATTAAACCCTCAGGGAAGTCACTATGAACATTTTGCAAGGAGCACACTCCCCATCAATCACATTAGGAGAGCACACTTATCCCAAGTTCTGCTCAATTATTGTATGCTCAGAAGGAAAACAAAACACTGCCAGAGAAGAAATCCTAAATGTGTTCTACTGCCACAGAGAGCTACAGATAGTGGACAACACATGAGACATATTATCCTGCAGGCCTGTAGCCAAGCCCATGATATTAAGAATAATAAGCAATCTGATGGCTGTTTAGAACATTTTGTTTTCTACATAGGACTGCAAGGAAATCATAATTCAAACAGGGCATATCACCAATTATAAGAGACTGTTTCCCTACAAGAAACTGTGGCCTCTCCCAAGCACCCTGGGTCTGAAGCGACATGGATTTGTCAAGGAATCATAGTGTCTTCTGAAAGAGCAATCTGGAATCATTTAACATTCCCAGAGGTGCAACTCTGTAGCTTATCCAAACAGAACAGATTTTGCTGAGGTTGGAAGTTTACTATGAAAATGTCTGATTTACCCAGGAAACCACTCAAGAACATCTCAGGCAGATAAATACATATTCTTCCAGCTGGAATAAGCATTTCTTACAGGAACACCCAGTTCAGGGGCTCTTCATTGCCATGAAACTCTTAAGGGGGTGTAGAAAAGACAGGGAATGCTCTGTGCTGAGAGTAAAGAGACCCCTGAGCCCACAGCAGCCCCTTCATGTAGCTGTGCCAGAGGAGAGCACGTTCCTTCACTTCACACCACAGGGCAGGAACTGTCACTGAAAGGATTCCTCAGGCAATGGAAAGCATGCAACCACACCTGCACAAATAAAGTGTTAACTTACTCTCCACCAGCTGTCAGGTAATGGACACTGGCTGCCCAAACAGGAAAACTGGCTTGCAGAGACAAGAGCATTCACCTCATGGAACTTCAGAGGATCACCCTAGCTGGCACTTTTGGGATGCTTCCAGTTGTACTTGCAATAACTGCTCTCATTCCAAGAAGACATTCATTAGGCTGTAACTCTTCCAAAACAAAAGTTTGCAATTTATAATGATAGAGAATCCAGAGCACCTGCTGGAATGTAATATCCTGAAGGTACACGCACACAGTGTCACAAAGTGAGCCCAGAACGTGCATTTCCATCAATCAATGCTTTTCTAACAACCATACACAGAAGACACTGTGTTCGAGCACACTGTGTGGGTGGCAGCAAGACTTGGAATGTTTCCTCATGCATTGTACTGAGATACAAGGCATTGTGGATGAAATGCAGTGTATTTGAATCCTTGCAGTGCCATTCGGAGCAGCATAATCTGCACAGGTAGAATCTGCCTTTGCAGCCTGACCTCAGCAATACTGAGACAGCAACCAAAACACAACTTGTATCTCTCACCTTTAACTAGAAATATGACTACTTATCAACTGAAACAACATCCACATAACACTGAACACAGTAGCTGTGTCATGGAAAAAGTGAACACAATCACACAATCTTATCTTGTTTCCTAATTAAGAACTCACATTTATGGACGCTCAGATGTTAAAAGAAAAAAATAAAAAGAGCAGTGCTATTAAAAGAGGTGGAAAATACCACTATGTGGAAATAACAAGACCTTAAGCATGTTTGCACCAAGTCCTTTGACACATTTTTTCCCAGTGTACTGCCTGACCAAGACACAAAACAATGAGAACACAGTAAGACATTACCTTGATGCAGACGGACATTTTACCTTGGCAATGCTCTGGTTCACTTCTGGCCCTCTCCACACAGTGAAAATCTGCTACTACCCCTAAGGGGACCTATATGCAAGGCATCTCAATAAAGACACTCCCACCTCAGAATCCTGCTATAAAGACTTCTACTAAGAAAACTGTGAGTGGAAGTTAAGGCTGATTGATGGAGTATTTTAGCCAAAGCATGCTTCTCATCCTGCATTGTGAATTAAGCAGGTGTGCTTTCCCTCTAAGGTACTGTGATGGGAAGCCAGTCATTTTGAGCCAATGAGTAGCCCCACTGAAGATGCAAAGAGCATTTTGTATCGTTTCCAGGTGTTTACTTCCTTCTGCCTTTCTGCATAATAGACAACTGCCCATAAAATTCAGCTCTGCCTCCCCTGGCAGCCACTTAAGCCAAAGGCAGCAGGGTCTAGGCTATGCTCAGTTAGTTCACAGAAGGGTCATCAAGAGGTCACAGATCTCTCTCTCTACCTGGCCCTGAAAAGAGAAAGACCCCAGCAGGAGAGATGATACCTCCATCCAGAGAGCAAGGCAATTTCCAAAAATAAACGTGGACTTCGTTCAGTGGCACATGCCCGATTCAGCCAGAAAAAAACCTCCATTACAGGCAACAGCTGAGCTTAGAAAGCCAAGATCCTCCTGCAAGGCATCCAAAGTCCTACAGTCATACTACTGAACCCTTCCATGCACTGGGGCTTATACTTCCCACTGCCCATTTTTATTGGCCCAGACTCTTTCTGGTAGCTTGAAGGCCTGGACAACCTGTCCTGCATTAACAGCCGAGCACAAAGCACCCCCACAAAGGCTGATCCAGCCCAGCCCCACTCCTGCAGCAGCCAGAGCTGCACCTGCAGAAAATCAAACACCTAAGAAGGAGCTCAGGGACAGCCAAGACTTGCAATAGAGACTCCAGAAAAAGAAATCATCTTCTATAGCATTAAAACCAGTGCAAAGTTCTTCTTTCTCCAGATATGCATAAGTATGAAAAAATGCAGACTACACATGCATAAGGGACGGAGAAGCCCAAGGACGTTATTGCCCATGGGTGGAATTATTTTGCCACCACTACCACTCCCAAAGCAGAGTGAGAGCAGGGAGCACCTGTGCTGGGCACTGGGACCGTACAGCAGAGCTCCTGCCTTGAAGAACACATCAAGGCTACACCATATACCTGCAGATCACTAGAGGGAGAACGCAGGCAAGCAATAAGGAAGCACAGTGCACAGATACACCATGAACAGCTCAGCTTTGGGGCTTGAGCTCCCTTCAGCTTCAGTGAACTGAAACACTTGCCTGACACATGCCTGCTCACCCAGGAAAGCTTGGGCTAACTGAAGGCTGGAAAACACAGAAGCACCACAGTCCCACACTGGTCACTGTGGACTCTGGCCACTGGCAGGACTTCTCCAGACCTGCTGACGTGACAGCACATCATGTCAGAGCCACGGCCTCTGAAGGAAGAATCAGCTTCCATTAGCTTCCTCCCATCTTAGCAGATCCTGTGTTTGAAGATATTCCAGAGACGGTATTTCAGATGAATTTCACAGAAATTCCCTGCAAGCAGCTGTGTCAGATGGCTGCCCCCTGGGCTGTCAGCACACAAAGAAGCTCGTGCATTAGAACAAGCATCTACACAATGCTAATGGAAACTGTCCTTGTGACGAGACACAGGATTCACTGGGCCAAAAACCAGTTCTACGAACAACTTTCAGACTGATCACACATCACTTCTCACCCGCTGGCATCCTGCCACCTGTGTAACCCACTTCTACACTCAGACTCATTATTCTCAGTCATGCTGTCCGTGGTTTGCCCAAAGCAGTTCTCCTCTCCCTAGCTCCTGGAACACTTCCATTTGTGAAACATGCACATCCTTCACCATCACTAAGCTCTGTGTTTTGCATATGCAAATTTTTTCTACAGGAAGTCAACCTGATAATTCTGTCCTGCTCTCCAAATTCCAGCCTGGGAGTAAGCTGCCCACAAATGAACAACACCTCAAGTCACTTTAAAGCTATGAAATGATCACTTGCTTCCTGCTCCGCACAACAGCCTCAGCATGTGTCATCAAAAGGTGAACAGGCTTTTAGCAGACACATGTTGCAAACTCCTTCACATCTGCTGCCTGCCGAGCCCAGCACTCCCTTGGGCACCACAATCACAGAGGCTTTCTCTAGTAGCTTGGAGTATTTTGGAACGTTTCTACTCCAGCCCATCTGGCCACACAGTCACTGAGTTTCCCTGTACACACATACTCATCTAGCAAAGCCCTTTCACAAAGGCTGGTATCCTGCTGCCCTACAGGAACGGGTTTTTTTGCTCACCCTCTTGAATTTTACACCTCTAATTTTTGCGAGACACTTGAATACATCGTTGCAGACAACACACCACAGCCCAGAGACACGAGGAATCATGGTGACTTCCTGAACCTGCCCTGTAACTCTCATGAGAGGACCTGATCGGAGTCTGCTAAGATGAGTGAGCCAAAAGACACCCACCCACCTCGTTAACACACCAGGCACCTTCTGGCTCCAAGACAGGTGTTCACAAGCACATCTAGCCGTACTGGCAGTGATGACATCCACACCACTCAGCTTGACTCCCAGCTCTACCAGAGATACAACTCTGAGTTCAGCTGGCAGCAGTGAATCCTTCCTGCTGCTCCCTAAGGTCTGGAGCGCAGATGACAGAGGCCCACGGATGCGGGTGCCCGCTGCCTGGCTTCACGGAAGCGGCTGTAGGGCTATCACCGTTCACTTCGGGGGGACAGAGGCAGCTTTCCCAAGCACGGCCACGACGATACAGCCCCTTCTGAGCCCCACGGCCATCGCGGCAGGCACTCGCCAGGGGCTGCAACATGGAGGCAACGCAGCCGCGCTCCGGCGCTGTGCCCCCTGCCCGCCGCCCCCCGGGGCCGCTCCCGCTGGAAGCGCAGCGGGGCCAGCGCCGGGGCTCGCCGCGCAACAGCCGCTGCCTGGGCCGGGCCTCCCCGCCGCCGAGGAGCGGGGATGCTGCGGGGGCCGCCTCCTCCTGCCCGGCCCCGCTCGTGTCCGGGCTCCGCACGGCCCCGGCGGCGGGGCGGCTCACCTGGGCACGCAGCTCGGCGCCGACCGATCGATCTCCCACGTGGCGAAGAGGTTCATGGGCACTGGGACCGGCACCGGGCTGGCCATCGCCATCGCGGTCGCTGTCGCCGCCGCCCCGCCGGCTGCCGCCGGAGGCCCCGCGGCGGGGCCCGGGCCCAGCACGCCGCTCGCCGCCGCCGTCGCCATCGCCGCCATCCCGCCGCCGCCGCCGCCGTTGGCGCTGGGGGGCGGCGCGAGCCCCTCGCCTCAGCGACGGCCTCCACCCCGGCGCGCGCGCGCGCGCGCGCCCCCGCTCCCTCGCGGCCCGTGACCAATCAGAGCGCGGCCAGGGCGCGGGCACGAGCCAACCGGAGCCGGGAGAAAGGGCGAGGACCGCGACTGATGGCAAACAGCCAATCGGAGCCGAGCGAGAGGCGAGGCCGGGGCGGCCGCTGTCCAATCGGAGAGGTCGGCGGGGCGGGGCCAGCCAATGGGAGCGGCGCAGCTGCCCCGGCTTGGCGGGGGTAGGAGGGCGCGGCGTCGCTCCCTTTAAAGCGCATCGGCCGCCGCTCCCGGGAGCGCGCCCAGGGGCGCGGTTGGGCGCACGTCCCGCCGCTGAGGCTGGTCTGTCCGTCTGTCCCCGCACCCGCGCGGCGGCGGAGAATCCCCGGGGCTAGCCAAGGCCCTCGGCCCTGCATGAGCCGCTGTGGCGCCGCGGGGAGAGGGTGCCCGCAGGGGGGAACAGCCGGGCCGGCCGGCGGGTGGGCCTGAGGAGGAACGGAGCAGCTGGAGCCGCGGGCACGGCGGGTTGAAAGCAAAAGGAAGCCGAGACCTCTGACTGACTCTTTCCTCGAAACACTTGGGAACTCCGAGCACACTGCAGGGAGAAAAGCAGAAATCCCCTTCAGTCCCACTAAAGGTCTCCAGGGAAATGCAGCAAAAGGAGGAACCTCGTCGGCCAGAAGCTGCAAGTGGTGGCTGTCATGGGCAAAAGCCATTTGTGACCCGGAGACAAAGCCATTTGTTACCCGGAGACCATGCCCAGAGCTTCAACAGCTCAGAAGGCATTGCAGATTATAAAGCATGTGCAGGGCAGAGCACCCCTAGGGACAGAGGTGAGGGCAAGCCTGTGACACTGCAGCTGGACAAGTGCACTCTGTTCTGGTAGAAAGCATATAAGTTCCCTCCTGTGCCTTGCCTCCATCTGTCTGAAATGCCTCTGCCTCTTGAAAAAATGGGATGTCAGAGAAATCAAATAATCATAATAGGGTGGTACTGGTTGAGGGCTCCTGAAAGGAAGCAGAGATGGTCCAAGAGCTGCTTTGAAAACTGTGTGAAAGAAACAGCCAAGTCAATAGTGGTCAAACCAGAAAACAAAGAAAAGCCAGCAGCTTCTGCAGGAACCTGTGCTTCTAAATGCATTTAGCAGTGACAGAGTTTTTAACACGGATGCAGTATTAATTCCAGGCAGATTGTAAAATGTGGCTCATGCCAGTGGAGGAATTAGGCTCAGAAAAGTGGCAGCAGTATAAGCTTGCAAAGCAGCCTAAAACATCCATGGTTTCTACTGTCAGTCTTGAGTACTGTGTTTGCAAAACATTACCAGGAAACGTTTCAGGGGCACCTTCCTGAATACTGATGTATAATTTGTAGTCTGCCCCTTGCACCTCTTCTTTTTACTTGCATTTGTCAGGTCTACATTTGCCCTGCTGTTGAGGTTTCAGGTTGGTCAGTAACATGCTGGGAATTCACATCAGATTCCAGTTTGACTAGATGGACAATCTGAACCATCATCAAACTTTTACTTTTTGTTCCCTGCCCACCTTCCCAGCCCATTTCTGCATCTGATAAATGGCATGGATCACAGCTGAGTGATCCAGACCTCCTGACTTGCTCACAAAACAGCTTGATTGCTGCTTTAATGCATTTGCTTTCCTTGAAGTGGGTCATTAATGCACAAGAGAACCTTTGCTTTCCTCCTTGACAGCCTTGGTTCTCTAAGAGCATTTTCTAGGGGATCTTAGCAGAGGCCTTTGTGTAAGACCAGCTGGACCAAGGATGAGCTGCAGTTTCATAGCATTCTGCCAATTGATGTGGAAACCTTGGCTTTGCAGCCAGAGAGAGTCGCACAATGGTCATGGCCTTTTTCACAGCATTTTCACCCATCATTGTTTGACCTCAGCTGGGTATCACCACTGCCTTTCCCCAAAAGCAGCTGCCTGCTCCAGAGGAGCTTGCTAGTTCCAGGGTCTTGATTTACCCTGAGAAAACCCACTGCAGTCCCTCCCCAGCTGTCTGCTTTCATCCATTTGCTTTCTAGTCTGAGTCACCATTCCTGGCTATTTGTGGGTACTTTAATAGCATTGAGTGCTCCAGGTTTTCAGTTCCAGAGACCAGAGGCACCTCCCTGCTGAGCCCAGGGCAGCCTGCTGAGGTGACTGCCTTCCAGGCACTTCCCAAGGGCTGGCAGTCCTGCTGCTCCCCCTTTCCCCCACCTTCCTGAAGGATGCCCATCACTTCCAGCCACCTCTGCTCTGCCCTGGGGCTGTGTCATGGTTTACAATCCGTGATTCTTTCTCAGAGCTGCTGGAGCTCAGGGCATGTTCCCTAGGTCAAAAATGGTCTTTAGCTGTCACAGCCACCACTTGCAGTTTCTGGCTGATGAGGTTCCTCTTTTCTGCTGTGTTTCCCCTGGAAGGATGTTCAGTGGGACTGAGGTGCATTTCTCTGCCTCTTTCCCTCCAGCCAGTTCCCTTCAAGTACTTCTTGCAGATCACTTGGGGTTTTTTTTGGCCTTCTGGCTTTTTTACAGATGAATTTATACATTTGTTCTCAGGCTGTTTCAATGTGCTTTATTTATTTGGGGGCTTGTCTGCACAGCCCACTCTTCATTTTTTTTCCTGTCTTCATGTTATATTGACTTTGTGCCTACAGCACGACCTACTCACAGCTGTGCTCTTCCACACATGGTGGCTTTTCCCACTCTCTGAGGTCAAAATTATCCTGTGTTTTTCACTGCAAGTCCCAAAGCCTGGTTATCTTCCAGCTTAAACAGAGGCTGGTAGAGTTGTCATCACATTCAGCTGCCTTCCCAGCTCCTCTTATGCTGAGACCTTTCTGTGTGCCAGCCACCTGCTGAGGTTTGCTTCCTTGTGGATATGATCCTCGAGGACATCAGGGAAATGCTCTTCAGCAACCCATTTGAAATGTGCCTTCAGAAAAGCTTATTTTTACCTATTTTCTTTTATGTGTCACAGTTGAAGCTCTCAGCACGGTCCCCAGGCCACTGCCTGCCTTTCTCCATTACAGCCACTGCTTGCTGTTACTTGCTGACAAACTTCCTCTGCTTCCCACAGCTCCTCTTTGAGGATGTTAACATGACTGATGGATTTCCCCATCTCTCTCCCAACAGACTTTGAGTGCGTTGCTGTCACTGCAAAGGGGCTTTTCGGTGCCAATGATGGCACTTGTGAAAAATGCCAATCACTTGTTTTTAAAATTTTAAAAATTTAATAGTAATAAAAGGGTTATAAAAATAGTAATATAATTAGAGTAATAATAATTTGGACAATTTGAATTAATAGAGACAAAGAGTTACAGACAGTCCAGGTACCTTTTTCTGGGCAGCACGAGCCCGAAAAAGGACCCACGTTAACAGAGGATTAACCCTTAAAAGCAGCAGCCTGTTGCATATTCCTACACCTCATACATGATGCATAAATTCCATTCAAACACAGGATTCTGTCTGGTCATCAGTCAACTTCTTCCTCTGAATACTAACAGCACCTTCGAGGCAGGAAGAAGTTGGTTTCTTCTAAAAAGAGGGCAATAAATTATTTTTCTCTGAAAGATTCAGGTGTCCTGTGGCTGCTATCTTGCTGTGAGTCTTCTTTAAAAAAAGTATCCTACATAGCACAGTTTCTGTTTTAACATTTTTTTATAACGTAAAACTATATTTAACACACTAATTAAGAGAATACAGCATTACTTTCTAACACAACACATATAATATTCATTTTAATATTTGCAAAAAGCCAATCATAAAATACATGCATTTTTCACAGCACCAAAAGTGCAGATTTCATGGGCTAAGCTGAAGATGCTTCTCCACCCAGGTCTGGAGCTGGCAGCAGCCAGAGAGCAGCTGGGAACCCTGGTGTACCCCCTCTGGTTCCCTTCCATTTTATCCATCATACAGATGCATCCACACACCAACTCTGGCACGCCAGCTCCAGCATCGTGTTTTAGACAAGCACACAAGTATCTGTTCTTGCTCTGGCTCCTGATTTTTATGTGCCTTGTTAAAGCAGCTCTTTACTGCTTCCCACGCAAATGTTGTCACCTCCCGTCCTAGTCTCCAGCGGAGACTCAGGGGTTTTATGATTCCAGCTCATGGATGAATCATCTTGTCTCTAGCGCCATTGCTTGGTAGGTTCCTCCAGCACCCCTCTCTCACCTCTGTCATGTGGATACCTCTGTGGTGTCCCCCTCCCTGGGTGACTGCATGGACAGAGGCCCTTTGCTCCTCCTGCATCCTGCAGGAGACTGCTGGGATAGTGAGAGGCAGTGCTTCTGTGTCCTGGAGGAAAGGAGATTTCTGCAGTGTCAGCTTGCCCTCTTGTGCCTCACATCGCTCTCCACTCGAGTTGCAAGGTCTCCTTTCATTTTTGGAGGCAAGTTGCTTTGGCTGCTTTGTTTCCCTGCTCTGCCAGCCCTTCTGGGGTTGCTGTTTATTCCTGGCTTAGGAGAATGCTCCCACAGCCAAACTCCTTACCTTGCTGCACCTGTCTAACCCAGAGCTCTGCTCCCTTCACTCAGGACCTTCACCTGCCTGCATCAACCAGTCCACACCCACTGTGGGACACGTGAGCTAAGCCTGGATGCTGGCCCAGTGTCTCCATTTTCCAAGGACACCACAGGTTAGATTTATATGTTCCAGGTGGCAATGCCCCAGGGGATTACATCCAACAGGGACCCTACAGCTGTTCTGTCAGCATCTGGATGCAAGGAGGGCTGCACCTCCACTGGCACTCTGTCAATTGCACTTAGGTCTATATGCCTGGTTTTGCCCATAGCCCATCTCCAGAGATCTTAGAGCTTGCCCGTCTTCCAAAATACATATATCTACAATGAGCATTTCAAAGCCAGAGAGGAAATACACTGAAAAATCTTCCCTGTGTAGCTAACACCTCAATCACTTAGAAGAAAGTGTGGAGTTAAATGCAAAAAGCTGCTCAGGCTGATAGAAGAGCAGTTGCAGAGAGGTGTGTCCACCATGTAATGGAAACCTTTTGCCTTCCCTGGCCTGCTTTGCTTCCCTAGCCCACCTGTACCAGAGCCGGGTGAGGCTGGGGCTCTCCAGGACCCTGCAGACCGGCACAGCTGGGTGTCAGGCCATGTTTCCTCTGCCTTCGCCCCCCAGCAAGGAGCGGTCGCGGCCCCAGTCCCTCCCGGAGGGCTGACATCCTTGTCAGGCCAGGCTTCTCGCTGCTTCGCCTGGGGCCTCTGCCGGGCTGCGGCCCTGCGGGGTCCGGGTCTGCCCGGCGCTGGAGAGGGTGCCCATGCAGCCGGTGGTCCCGGGCGGCAGCGAGCCCGGCCAGCGTGCCCGGAGCCGGAGGAGCTGCGGGCGGCGCCGGGCCCGCGGGTGAGGCGGGGGCCGCCGCAGTCCCCGCCCGCCGCCCGCCGGGAGGGGCCGAGCGCCGCCGCCGCCGCCGCCGCAGAACCGCTGCCGCCGCCGCTGGGCCGCGCCGGGCGATGCCGCGCCGGGCCCGGGGCCGCCGCCGCCGCCCTGCGCCCCGGGGAGCCGCCCGAGGTAAGCGGGAGCCGGGGGGGCGGCAGGCCGGGCCCCGCGGCCGGCGGGCAGCGCCTGCCCCCGGCAGGCCCGGCCGCTGTGGGCGGGGGGCTCGGGGCAGGCGGGGCCGGCGCTCCCGAGGGACGGAGCTCGGCGGGGCTGTCCCCGCTCTTGGGGGCCTGGGGCTGAGCCCCGTGCTGAGCCGGGGCCTGAGGTACCCCCAGCCCCCGCGGAGGCTCGGGCAGGCCAGGCGGGTGAGCCCCCCGCCGGCCGTGTGGCATGCTCCAGATGTGCCACATCCACGGGCTCCCCCATGCCCGCCGGCCTGTGCTGCCTCCCCCTGAGAGGCACCTGTGTCTGACAGGTTCAGGCTTCGCTGCCTCCCGCAACGTGCCAGGATGCTGCTGGGCCCAGGGATGCACGACTGCGCCGGACGCCTGCTCCCTCAGCCAAAAAGCAGGAGTTCAGGTAGCTTGTGCCCAGCGCCCTGTGCCATCAGTGTCAGCACCAGGAGCAGCCGTGTGCAGGGCTGACCGTGAACCGTGCGGCCCCCATCCTGCTCCCGAGCATTTGCTCCGTGCTCAGGTGCCACCTGCACGCTGCCCCCTGGATGAGCAGGATGGTGTCCCGGGCGTGCACAGCCCAGGCGTGGCAGAGGCGGGCTCCGCGTGGGCAGCGCTGTGCCACACAGTCATCAGCCCAGCTTCATCCTCCTTTTCATCCGGGGGGCTGGCTCCCCTCCAGAGCAGCTGCCAAGTTCTTCTCTGCCTGGTGAGGCCCCAGCTCTGTCCTCCCTCCTTGCCTCTGAAGGCAGCTGCCTGCAGCTGTGCTCGGTCAGGGGGAGGGAGTCTGACAGCCCTGGTGCCGCACAAGGCAGGCAGGGTGCTTTTGGGGACAGCGCTTTGCTCTGCCCCAGCCCAGGAAAGCTGAGCATCCCACAGAAATTCAGGGCCTGCTGCAGAGCTCCTTGTGTCCTAGAGCTTTGGGATCGTGCTGCTGTTCCTTGCGTTCAGTTTGTGGTGTTGGGGCAGGGTGGGCATTGGCAATAGCTCTAGGCAAAGCTCTTGGGGGGTGTGAACCTGAAAGAAATGGAATATCCAGCCAATTTTTTCCCTCCCACCCCACAAGACAGCCAGGCTAAAAAAATCCAGGCTTCATCTTGTGCTGTGCATAAAAATAAAGAGACTAAAAAAAGCAGTCCTGGATCATAGCATTTAAGGGCCTTCTTGGGTTAAACACATAAGTCTAGTCTTAGCTTGCCTTGTGGGGGGAAAATATAAGCAGTACCACTGGCTGGGGAATCCCATGGAAAATAAGGCATGTACCCTTCATGGTGGCAGAGCCTAGTCAGTGTGATGAGCTACCAGAAAAGGCAGTGGGATCCCAAGTGCTTGACATGTCCCAGGTGTCCAGCCTGCCCCACCATGTGCTTCCTAGGAGCTGGCTTTCAGCCAGCACATGTCACCAGGATGGCCTGGTTGGTCTCAGGAGCTCTTTGGCTAGAAATATGCAAGTTTGGAACAAGCCAGGCACATAGGATGGGAGAAATCTATGAATGGCTCCCTCCCTTCTTTCAGCCACCCACAGCTGTTGAGGAGAGGGTGGCAGAAGGGGGCCCAAGGGTGGGACTGGGAAATCTCAGCAACTTCCTGATGACCCTGCCTGTTCTTCTGTGCAGGATGGTTCCCCCACCACCTGTCAGCAAGCCCCACGTGTGCCTCTCCACAGTGCTCATCATGACCAGCCTCGTCCTCATGGATGCCTACCTGGTGGAGCAGAGCCAGGGCTCCAGGAAGCTGGGCATCTGTGTCATGGTGGCAGTGGGTGACATTTGCTTCCTGCTGGTCCTCCGCTATGTGGCTATCTGGGTTGGGGCAGAGGTAAAGACAGCTAAGCGAGGATATGCCATGATCCTCTGGTTCCTCTACGTCTTCGTTCTGGAGATCAAAGTCTACTTTGTATACCAGAATTACAAAGCTGACCGGAAAAGCTTGGATCTCATCGCCCGCAAAGCGCTGACCTTGCTGCTCTCCATCTGCATCCCAGCTCTCTACGTGCTCTTGGTGGCCACGGAGCACATGGAGTACGTCAGAACGTTCAAGAAGAAGGAGGATCTCCGCAACCGCCTTTTCTGGGTCATTGTGGACATGCTGGACGTGCTGGACATCCAGGCCAACCTGTGGGAGCCCCAGAAGAAAGGGCTGCCGCTCTGGGCTGAGGGCATCATGTTCTTCTACTGCTACATCCTGCTCCTGGTCCTGCCCTGCGTGTCCCTGTGCGAGATCAGCATGCAGGGCATCGGCATCGTGCCGCACCGCATGATGCTGTACCCCATGCTCAGCATGCTCACCGTCAACATCGCCACCATCTTCATCCGAGGCAGCAACATGGTCTTCTTCAGGGATGCCCGGGTCTCCAGCATCTTCATGGGCAAGAACATGCTGGCCATTGGGATGAAGGTCTGCATGTTCGTGCAGTACCAGCGGCACCAGCACCACGCGCCCCCGGGGCCGGACCCGCAGCACAGCACCCCAGCCCAGCCACCCTCGGGGCCGCGCAAGGCCCGGGACCAGCCTGCCTGCCCCGAGGAGCTGGCCCAGGACAACACGTGACGAGCCAGCAGGAGCTACAGCCTGGCCATCCCCACGCCTGGCCGTACCCACAAACCTGGGGCAGGCTGCGGAGCTCCCTGCCTGGACAGAGGGCAACGACCCTGCTCCCTCCTCCCCTGGGTGAAACTGCTCAGGGCCCCGAGGGGCGCATGGCGAGGGCCCCTACAGCAGCCTCTGCAAGGCTGCAGAGCAGTTGGGAACCTCAGCACCCTCTGCAAGGCTGCAGAGCAGTTTGGAACCTCAGCAGCCTCTGCAAGGCTGCAGAGCAGTTTGGAACCTCAGCAGCCTCTGCAAGGCTGCAGAGCAGTTTGGAACCTGAGCAGCCCACCTGGTAAAACAGCGGAGCAGGCGATGAGGCCAGGGCCGCCTGCCATGAGGTGTGTCTGGGTGAGGCCAGGCAGCCCCACCCGGTGCCAGGCTCCCTGCCAGTGCTCCCTGTGCAGCACTGCTCTCTGGCCAGCCAGGCTGCTGCACGGGGACACAGCGGGTCACCCACTTTTCTGTTGTGGTTGGCCCTGGCTTCAGTGTGGTCCTTGGCAGCAGCCTGCTCCCCACTGTGTGAGCTGAGGTCCCCATGCAGGGGGAGCAAGGCCTGGGCCTCCCCCTGCTGTCACCCCTCTCAGCCAGCTGCAGGCTTGGGGGGACCCAAAAAGGGGTGACTGTCCGTTTTTTGTATCTCCCTCTTTGCAATAAAAGACCTGAGCCCTGCAGCCTTTTCCTGTGTGTGTCCCTGCCAGCAGGCAGATCTCCCCCACTCTTCTGGGGGCCTCGAGGGGCTGGGTGTCTGTTCAGCTGCAGAGCATGTGGAGAGGCTCACTCAGTGACCACCTAGGGCTGGGCACAGCATCCCAGGCCACTGGCTCTGGAGCCATTCCTCCTGGCCCACAGGTCATGTGAGTGTCTGGTGGGCTCTGAGGGTGTCACTGACAGGGTGTGTGGCAGTGTTGTCAGCCATCAGTGCAGTCACATCAACTGGGACCAGTCATGCCCAGGGACACCCACAGCAAGTGCTCTCACTCCAGCTGCAGGGACACCAGTGCGTATCTGCCCAAATTGCCTTGAACAAAGGAAAACAAGCCAACTGCTTGAGGCTGGGAGGCTACTGGAAAGAGCAACTCCCCAGCTGCTGGGCATGTTGGAAGCATCTGCTTCCCTTGGAGCTGGTGCTGTGATGCTGCCTCCTGCCCAATACCCTGAGTGGCACCTCAGGCCTGGCTGAGCTGGAAATGCCCCAGGGCATTCCCACTGGATAACTTCCCCTGCTGAGGCTGCTGGGCCAGGAGCTGGCAGGCACACGGGCCACAGGCTCACTGCTCACCACCACTGAGCAGAAGCAGGTGACATCCCAGCGAGGATGTCCTCCTTGCAGGCAGGCACAGGCTACAGCAGGAAGACCTTAAGTTCCAGAGGGGCAGGAGGGGAAAGCAGGACCACTTTGGGGGTGCACCTGCTGCACCAGACCTACAAGCAGCAGGGGATGGGGACACAGGGAGTCAGGAATGCTGAGGAGTGACCCCTCAGCGAGGCCCTGGCAGCAGGTCTCTAGCCAAGCTGGCACATCCCATGTCTACTGCCTTCCCCCAGTTCCACCAAGTCCTCTCACCAGAGTAGAACTTGCATCACCCACAGGAACTACAGTAGAGGTAAGTGGTTCAGCAACATCCTCAGGCTGGCTGACCTGCTCCTTGCTCCATGTTTTGCTCCCAGCAAGATTGTCCCCAGGCCCCAAACACCTGTGGCCACCCACAGAGCACAGCTGTGCCCAGGCAGTCTCCCAGCACACTGACCTGTCACACTGGGGTTACCTGAGCCATCCCCTTGTCAGCACAGCCATGGCAGACAGGGGAAAAAAGGAACAAGGAGAAGCAAGAGGGCTGGTGGGATATTGGAGAGAGGCACTGACTCCCCTAAGGTCAAACACTTTTGACTGCAACAAACTGACAGTGGGAATAAAGGAAAACAGGTACTTTACTCCATACAGATCAGTTTCCTAGAAGCACCAATAACCCTGTGGAGATGACCCTGAGAAACCAAGCTGCTCTGAAGAGAGATCCCAAGCAGCAATAGCTGAGCAGTCACAGCATGCCCTGTGTATGAGGAAGGCCAGGCACACCTAGATCTGCATCACCAGGAGCAGCCCACAGGAGTGATCGTCTCACCTTTACTCATCTCTTGTGAGATTGCTTCCAGCACTGATCCATGCTGGGCCACCAAAAGATAGCTGTTGGTTGTCTGGGCTGACTCCAGTTGAGTTTGTGAAAGGTGTCAGAGGCTGGAGCACTGCTAGGAAAGGCTGAGGAAACAGGATTCATTCACCCTTAGGAAGAAAAGACTTTGGGGAGACCTTACAGCACCCCTTTCCCACTCACCCCTCAGACCTGTGACAAAGCTGCTGAGAAGACAGACCCAGGCACTTCGCTGACAATAAGATAATGATTGTGGACTAACACCAGGCAGGTTTCCTGGATGAGGGAACAAAAAGTTCCATCTTGAGAACCTGAAGCAGTAGAGCAGAGGCCAAGAGAGGTGAAGGCATCTGTCCTTGGACATTACCAGATCCCACCAAAGCAGCCCTGAGCAACCTGGTCAGGGTTGCTGCTCTGAGTAGGGATTGTCCCACATCCTTTTCTGCCTCCGTGGAAGTCTGAGAGAACCTGGAGCAGAGCCAGCAGTGTAGGGCAGGACTCACGCTTTCCTTGCTGGAGTTAGAAATGAGCAGGTGCAAGGGCAAAGCCAGCTGTCATCACCATCAGCATCTGCATGACACACTTGTCACCACCCAGGCATGATCTACACCACAAGCAAAGCAGATACTTCAGCTACAAAAAAGAAAGTAGTTCCTTCAGTTCAGCCCCTGCTCTGCTGCCTTACAGCATCACTGTACAGTGGAAGGCAGATCCTGGGAAGAGGGATAACCATCCTCCAGGCCTGGCCAAGGCAGAATGAGCCAGTGCCAGACAACAGCACAACTGTCCAACAGTCACAAGTTCTTCTGTGAGGGCAGATGGCGCTTGTCTTTGATGGCATTCCTCTTCCTCTTCTTGTTCAGGAAGCTCTCCAGCTTTCCACTCCTCTTCAGCTCTGCATACTTCTCAGCTAGCTCCAATTTCCGCTTCTCAGCTGCAGAGCAGAGGGAAGTCGAGTTTTAAACCAAAGCCCCAAAACATCTCTCCCTCCCTGGTCCAGGCTTAGCTTCTCCCTTGAGCAGCAGCACTAGAACAATTCCCCCACAGCTGTGTGGAATAGTATGGACACCTTGCTCCCAGTGCTTGAATTCCTGCCAGCAGTTCTCCCTCTAGATCCCCCTGCAGCATGCTCACTCTGAGTACTTACATTTCTTTAGGAAGAAAGGTTTCTTTCCCTGCTTGGCCAATTCCCTCTGTTGTCTTTTCAAAGACAGCTCCCTCTCTCTCAACTTCTGCTGTTTTTTCTGTGCCTGTTCCTGCTGTGTCTGTGCAAAAAGGATGGCCTGTGTCAGCACTGAGGCAGACCTCAGGTGACACATCCTCTCTCCCAGTGCCCCCCAGAGAGGAGATGCTCACTGAACTCACCATACGGTTCAGGAGCTGCTGGAGTTTCTCCTTCTGTTCCACGTTCCGGCATTTCTTCAGCTGCTTCTGAACCATCTGAAGAAGAAGAGAGGAGAAAGCTGCATCACTGCCTGCCTGTCACATCCCCTGTGAAAAGCCTTTGAAGAAGTAGCCCCTGCCAAGCAAGGTTCTTCCAGGCAAGGACAGGCACAGAGCATCACCTCCTTCTCCTGCTTCTTGATGCTGTCCAGGAAGCTGTATGTCTTCATAAATATTTCAGGCTTATACTCTCCAGACAGGTCATCAAATCGAGGGTCTCTCTGGACCTGTCAGCAGGGAAGGCAAGAGCTGTAGCCAGTGTTACCCTGTTAACAGTCTGCTTACTCTCCCTTCATGTATCAGCCATTTTTCCCCCCAGCAATGTTATGCTCCCACCACTGAAATATCTGCAGTTGGCATAGATCGAGTACGATGGTCAAGGTGGCATCCCCAAGGTCATGCCTGCATCAAGTTTATCATGCAACAGACATCTCCATGTGCCAGTCTGCCACCCAGGAATATCCAAGAATAACAGCAGGAGTGCTGCTGTCAAACACCTGCAACTCCCAGACCAAGAGCTGGATGAATATGTGTTGTCAAGGTGATGGATTTGGGAACTCATACCTATCTAGATTTTCACAGATTAACTGGGTCAGGTCATGCAAAAAGGGAGGGACAAAAAGAGGTCTCTAACTGTGGGAATTACCATATTCCAATGATCCAGCAATATCAATAAGTCAAAAGTTAGATTCAGATTGGAAAGTAGATGGACATCTGAACTTGTGGGATTAGAACTGAACAATAACCATGGTTTGCAGTGGAACTGTCATTGGTGGCTGTCATTGCACCTTCTAGAAACATCTGGGTCACAAACTCTCAAGTTAACCTGCAGCTGCTCCAACCCACCCATTGTTCTCCCCAGGGAAACACTGTCACTGTCTGCACTCCCCAGTGGTCCAGCCCTGTCCTCCAGGAGTACCCTGTGCCATCTGCAGCAGCCCCATTCCCAAGTGTGTGCCCTGGGCTGAGGAGGGGCAGCACCCACCTTCTTCCTAACAGGGACCACTTGTCGCAGGAAAGGTACAGGCTTCTTGGCTGACATCTCCAATGGCCTGAAAACAAGAAAAATGGATTTAAGAGGAGCAAATGTCAGAATGAGGCCCAAGCTAATATGCTGGAAGGTCATCCAGACCCTCAGAAGAACATTACTGCACAAGAGATTCTCCCAGCTCAATCCTTACCATGATATAGAAAGCAAAGAGGGGGCTCAGTCAAAAGCCACAGAAGGCTACAACAACCAAGTATATCAATATGTGGTTAAAACAACCCTACAAAGAACCTGGAACAGCTCCTCTGTATCAAGTGAAAACCCACCACCTGCATCAATAATGTGTTGTACTGATTATTCCTCTCATGAAGTCACAGAATGGCTGGGGGTGGAAGGAACCTTTCCTAAAGCAGAGTCACCTAGAGCAGATTGCACACGATTGCATCCAGGTGGGTTTTAAATATCTCCAGACAAGGAGACTCCACAACCTCACTGACCACTTGTTCGAGTGCTCAGTCACCCTCAGAGTGAGGAAGTTTTTCCTCATATTCAGGTGAAACTCCCTGTGTTTCAGTATTGTCCCTTGCCTGTCACTGGATGCCACTGAAAAGAGCCTGGCCCCATCCTCTTGACACCTGCCCTTTACATATTTCCAGTGATAAGGTCCCCTCTCAGTCATCTCTTCTCCAGGCTAAACAGTCCCAGCTACTTCAACCTGTTGTCACAGGAGAGATGCTCCAGTTCCCTAATTTTTTTTTTTTTTTTTTTTTTGCCCTCTAGTGGATTCATCCTCTCCAGGAACTCCACATCTCTCTTGTGCTGAGGATCCCAGAACTGGGCACAGCACTCCAGACTGGCCTCCCCAGGGCTGAGCAGAGGGGCAGGATCACCTCCTTACCTGCTGGCACTGCAGTTCCTAATGCAGCCCAGGGTCCTGTTGGCCTTCTTGTCCCCCAGGGCACTGCTGATCCAAGGACAGCTTGCTGTCCACCAGGACCCCCAGGTCCTTCTCTGCAGAGCTGCTGCCCTGTAGGTCACCCCAGCCTGTGCTGGTGCCTGGGCTTGTTCCCCCCCAGGTGCAGGAGCCTGCCCTTGCCCTTGCTGAATTCCAGGAGGTTCTTTGTGCCCAGCCTGTCCAGGTCTCATGGAATGGCAGCACAGCCCTCTGTGGATCAGCTACTCCTCCCAACTTTATGCTGACAGCAAACTTGCTGAGGGACAGCTGCTGAGAGCACCCACAGCCAGCCACAAGTGATGCTGGGAAGGAGCACAACCCTACAGGCACAAGTTTTCCAAATCCCTCTCAGGGCAGTGCTCAGTGTATTCTCACATCCTCTGAGGCTCCAACCCTGCACAATGCTCTGGAGTCACTGCTGAAACCAGCTCAGTGCCAGGGGATTTCCCTGAAGCCCTTTCTTTAAGAAGCTCACTTCCATAACAAAAACATTAGAGAAAAAGCATGTGGGATTTACAGCAATACATTACTTAAAGGATTAGAGGAATTAAACAAAAGCAGAATTATGCAAACTGTGTGGCAGAAACAGAGACACTGAGAGAAGATGTTGCACTACACAAAATCCCCCGGAGTCTTGGGTAAAATGTAAAGCAGAAAGTTATCCTAACCAACTCTTTATGGCAGGAGAAATGTATTTTGTGTTCTCTGCTTTGTGCAGGAGAAATGTATTTTGTGTTCTCTGCTTCTGCATTGAGCAGAGATTCAGAAATAAGATGGGGAGTGCCAGTGTAAGAGAGGAAACCCATTCAAATCACCTGGGTGCCACTTTGAGGACTGAAAACTACCTAATTACTGCAAATAAGGGGTAAGGGTATTGCTGTTACCAGTGGGGGCCTGTGGAGAACTGTAAAAAGGTATGATAGCTTTTGTTGTGATGAATACAGGGAAAAGTATGTGATGGCAAGCACTGTAGAGAGGGAATAAAGGAAAATGAACACGGACAAGCCACAGATGAGACAGCAACAGAAGGATGAATGGAATTCCAGAACAATTGTCTGTGACTGTAACTCCAGCCAGTGAGAACCAGGCAGAAGATACTGATAAGCTGGAAGGGGTTTAGGAACCAGCAGGGCAACTATTTCAGGTCACGGTGGACACTGTCATAGAGCTTGAGAAGCACACCATGCCAAGGGTTACAAGTGCCTTAATTTAGAGGGTATAAAGGCATTGAGTGCAAATTTAACTGTCAAGTGACAGGTGGCTGCTGGGGATTTGAAGAGAACAGGATATTAAGAGCTCTGAAAACAGCACCAGACCATTCCCAAATGAAACTACAGTGACAGGCATTATTGTCCAGTACATTAAAGGAGATCTATGCCAGCTCCAAGGCAACATCACTGCCGTGAGGAGCTCCCAGTGTAATTTCTGGAATGCAGAGAGCACACATACACATTTTTGATCACAAAAGAGCCTCTTTACCCCTTTTTGCCTTGTTGCTGCTTCAGTGTAGCTTTGGCAGGCTTTGCAGTTTTCTTCCCACCAGGCACCTTCCTGCTCACTCTCGTCCTTGCATCACTCTGCACCCGCAGGAGCTCCTCAAAAGACAGGTCAGACTGATCTGGAAGAGAGCACAGGGCACACCTGAACTGAATAGCTTCTCAAGGCACTTCTTACCCCCAAACTCCCCCAAGAGGGATGCCTCAGAGCTTGGGACAGTGACACAAGCATAGTGGTGCCATCCCTGTACAACTGCACAGCAGGAAGAAACCACTGCATCTCTCAGCCTCTGATTCCTCTCCCGTTGATCACTTCAGTCTCTATCACTAGAACAGAGCAGCCTCCCCCTCTCCCCAGAGTGTCTTTGCTTCTCTCTCCACTCAACAGCACACACAAGACCAGTACAAAGCTTTTACCTGGTACAAAGAGCAGCACGAGCTCTACACTGGGCACTGCGAATTCTGAGGGGTCACCTCTCAGTCCTCACTTTCCCACTTTAATGTTTCTTTAATATCCCTTAATGTCAGTAACCTTTAATGCTTCTTATAACCAGAATGCAAAAATATTATCATCTCTATTATCATACTATTCTTTATTCTAGATTTGTACTTCTAGGTGTTCAGAACCAACAACTGAAAGCATTTCTTCAGTCAGCACTTGGATATACCCATTCCACTCGGGGTTTGCACTGTGTCCCTTCTGGAAGGGAAAGCCTTGTAGCCCACTCGCTCCCAAACCCTTCCCACACAAACACAAAACCCTGTCCCATGAGTGAGGTTTGTGTGTGCTCTGCCAAATTCAGGAAGCAGCATGAGGTCAGTCACACTGGCTCAGAGCATGGACTCATCCCAAGCACTCTCATCCTGGCAATAACCAAGACCTTCAGAAACAACTCTCATCATCCAGAAAGCATCAAGGGCACAGCCAAGAGCTGCCTCAGTAAATGTTTTCATTTTGCTTGTTCTGAATGCTCAGGAACTCTGCTCTGATGATGCTCATTAGTGCTCTGAGGTGGGATACAGGAACAGGGACTATCCAGTCTGCTGCACAAGGGACAAAGGAAATGTGAATACAGCATGATTTCATTGCACTGCTTCCCCTAAACACCGCCCCCAGTCCAAATTCTGAACAAGGACAGCCAAAAGGACAAATAAAGCATTAAAAGAAAGGAACTATGATGTGGAAGATACTCTCAGCACTTGATGAAGACAGGCACCATCACTTGCACTCCAATATTCCATTTGGCTGAAATTCCAAAACAATACTGTTTACGTAGCAAAGACTTAAATGAAAATTAGATAAAGACACCATATAAAATGATGCCAAAAGGAGATTTGGTATAAATCAGACAAAGCAAAGGCATGCAGAGTTTCCATGATAAAGTATTTCATCACTGGTACAGGAGACCAAACCTGACTACCTAAAACCTGATAGGGAAAATGATTTCCACATGGTACTATCAGTCCACAAAATACATCCTACTGCCTATTTCTAGAAGAGTGAACTAACCACTCACAGTGATAAAAACATCACTATAAAAAAAAGAAGCCTGTTCTGGAGCAGAAGTGAATGGCCCCAGCAGGCATTCACTGCTGGGCAGCAGATTTGGCAACTGTGTGTGTGAAAAGGTTCTAGTTTAAAAGGCAGGGTTAGCTTATTTTCCTTGTTCCTTGCATTCTTGCTTGAGGACCTAATTTCCCAATTTTTTCATACCTTTTTTCCCCTTAGTATATAACTTACCTGTTCTCTGCTGTCTCTGTTGTCCATTTAATTTTCCCTCCTGCCACTTTTTCCCTTCATCCATTATTTTGTGGATTGTTTCCTTCTTTTTGCACCTCTTGATAAGCTACTGTTACCTGCAGATAACAGGGGCATTTCCTGCTCTCAAGCACAGCCTCCTCATGTTTCCTCTCCTCCCACAGACTCCTGTGGCACATGGACACCTTGTGCCTTCCTCAGCTGAACCTGCAGGGAGCTATACCACCTGCAGAGCACACAGATGGCCTAAAGAAACGCCTGATATCTGCCCAGTCGTTCCCTGCTGAGACAAAATCAGTGCTGGACTCCAATAGAACTCCTCCTGCTCCAGAAACAAGATCACAGAGTGCCCTGACAGATGGCAAAAGCAAAACTGCTGCTCCCATTCCCATCCAGCTGTGGGAAGGAAAGAGTGCCTGCCAGTGATCCTCTCTCTGAGCTTTGCTCACCATTTCCTCACCAGAGGAAAACAAAATGCCTACATCAGATGGCAAGGCACCTTGCCCACCTCTGAATCCCACTGCCAAGATGTCACCTCCAGAGATGTGCCTTCCCCACAGACACACCCTGGAGACCCTTCCACAAGGAACCAGTGACTCCTCACACCCGTGACACACTATGTTGTGCCTGCAGCTAACACCAGTGCCCACTCCCTCAGGATTCCCTTCAAGGGCTTTTGTGGTATTTTTTGTAAGGTTTTCATTCTCTCTCGGATCGTTCTGAGACGAGGAAAACAAACTGTGTTGGCTGCAGTGGATGAGAACCCCCACCCCCTCAGCCCACACAGCCGGGCATCGCCTGCTCCTTCCCCTCTGCTGTGCTGTGAGGGCCTCTCCAACTCCTGCACATCTGAACTGGCACACACATTGTCCCCGAGATGTGCGACGTGTGACATCTTCCACAGCAACCTGGCATGGAGCGAGGTGCGCCCCTGCCACGGCAGGGCGGGTGGAGTTAAATGGGTGAGCTTTAAGGTCCCTTCCAAGCAAACCATTTAAATTCCCCGCACTGGGAAGGACACTGGGGACAAGCGGCCCCTACACGAGTTTGTTCCAGGGACCTCTCACCCAACCCTGCTGCTGCTCAGCTGGGCAGAAGCTGGGATACCAGAGGGCACCGAGCTCTTTGGCAGCTCCTATCCCACCAAACGAGCGCCGGGAGCCGCGCCCGGAGCCGAGACTGCCGCCTTTCCCGGAGTCGCTCCCGCCGGGTCCCCTCACCTTTCCCGCCAGCCCCCGCCACGCTCCCGCCGTCGTCGCTCTCGTCGCTGGAGCCAGAGCTCTCCTCCGCCGGCTCCAGCCTCCCGAGCGCCTGCTCCGCCGCCGCCTCTTCCTCGCTCTCTGTGGCGACGCCGGCGGCGACTCGTCCCCGTGCCCGGCCCTGTCCCCGTCCCCATCCCGGCCCCTCACGGCGCGGCCCCATCGCCCCCGGAACGGCCCGCGCGGCACCGGCGGAACCGGAAGCGGAGCAGAAGCGGTCACGTGGGGGAGAGGCGTTTATTGTCTTTTTTTTTTTTTTTTCTTTGTATTTTTTTTTTTTTTTAAGAAAAAATCCTTCCTTTCTGCGGAATGGGTCACGTACACAAAGGCCCTGGCGATATCCAGCTAAGTAGTCAATAAGTATTTTTAAGTGCAAGATCTGGATCCCTTTGCGCTGCTGGACTGAGCCGTCCTGGTGGCGGATTTATCGCAGCCCAGACTAAGTTTCTAATGCGAGCACCAAGTGTACGGAACGAAGGCTTGCCATGGCCTCCAGCTGGATCAGCTACAGCTGTCAGAAGTGACCAGCAGGCTGAAATGTGGTTACACACAGCGGCCTGCATTAGGACAGGTACAGCCAGCAGACCAAGGGGTATCAGCATCCCTGAACACTCCACACCTGTGGGAGCACACTTGGAATGCTGCACCCTATTTTCTGCTCGAAGGGAAACCGAAGGAACTGGGCAGGAGGGTGCAGCAGAGAGTTTCCAAGGCAGACAGAGGCATCGTCCTCGGCTTCCTCGGGCCGAGGCCAGCGGCAGGGCACGGCGGCGGCCGGCGGCGAGAGGCTGTCGGCCAGGGCGCGGAGCTGCTCGGCCAGCCGGCCCAGATCCCGGCCCGCGGGCGGGGCGGCGGCGCGGGGCTGCCGGGCGCGCAGGTGGGCTGCCTCCTCCTCCCTGCGGCAGACACGGGGTAAGGGACAGCCTGGGGACCCTGGCTGAGCACCAGGTGCAGGTGATGCAGAACCACCCCCCGAGTTCCCGCTCACCTGAGGCAGCGGCAGGTGATGCAGCCCCACCCCCGAGTTCCCGCTCACCTGAGGCAGCGGCAGGTGCAGGTGATGCAGCCGCCGTCCCGCCGCGCCCACACGCGCAGCCAGCTCCAGGCGCGGTCCCTGCGCAGCACTCGCAGCACGGCGGTCCCCGCTGCCGGCCCGGCCCCGGCCCCCAGCGCTGCGGGGAAGGGAAGGGACTGCGTGAGCCGGCAGCAGGGCACGGCCCCGGGGTGCCGGGAGAGCCCCGCAGGCTGCCCCGATGGGCTCTGCCGCCGGCCCCAGCGGGACAGAAGCAACACAGAGCAGAGTCAGGTCCATAGCAGTCCTGCTCTCCCAAAGAGATGGGGCTCAGGTGGGCTTGTCCTTCTTCTGTATACTGTGGCAAAGCAGGATGCCCACCCCCAGCTTGGAAAATACTTATAGACAGTGTATGGGGTATGTAATCACTTCCCCACTTCATCCCTTTGGAGCAGGGAGTCACAACAGGGAGGGCTGAATTCCCTTTGTCGCTGCTGCTGTCGGATAGCCACGTTTTGGGCATAACCAGACCACGGAGCCAGGGGACATTATGCACATTCCTGGGTGTGACACTCACCCACGGCCCTGTGCTGGGCAGCTGCCAGCTCAGCATCCTCAGGGTGCAGGAGGCTGTACCACGACTGACCGACCAGCTCCTCCCGGTGGTAGCCGAGGTGGTAGGTGACACTGGGGAAGACAAGGGGAGTGGGGACTGAGTGCTGTACGGAGCCTGCATCCCATACACAAGCTTGGTGAAGGGAAATGATTCTTGCTGCCTGAGATGTACAGCTGGGGCTGTGGTGCGAGCAGGCACCCCTCACCTCTCCGTGACATCGATAAAGGTCATGTCCAGTAGATGCATGCTCTGGAATATGTCATCCTGGGAAGCAGCTTCGCCATCTGTGGGCGACTGTACAAGGGGTGTGCAGAGAGCCAGGAAGGCTGTGGTGGAGGGGGAGGGTGGCCAGCGCAGGGCCACAAAGCGCCCGCACACTGCCACGACCCGATTGCCCCCATGCTGCAGCCGGAAGGCCTTGGATGTGCGCATCTCGCTGACAAAAGTGACTTCTGCAGGGACACACACCATTCAGAGTGGGTCAGGATCTCCCTCACTCTGCTCCCAGCAGGGCTGGCCCTGCTCTCAAACTACTGCCAAGGGCCAGAGCAGAGTGGCAAGATCTATGAGATGGCATCCGAGGCCTCCCTTACCCCTGCCAGGCTCCTCCCGGGCAAGGAGGAGCTTCTTGTGCACATCCTCTCCCACTCGCCCATCCAGGATGTCAAAGACCGTGTCCCCCTGGGCGAGCAGCTCCACCTGACAAACAGAGAGCTGCCCTCAGAGACTGTGCCTGTCTCAGTGGGCCCTGGCTGCCATTGTGGGTGCACAGCCTGCTGAAGCCACAGCCCAGTGTCTGCTGGGGCAGCTGTGCCGTGTAGGCAATGAAGGCACCAGGATGGGTATGGGGATGGTGACTGCAAATGCCCAGTGAGCAGGCCTTACCACGGAGAGGCCCAGGACCTGAGCCACGTTCTCTGAGATGTAGACCAGCTTGCTGTCTGCTGAGAGCACAAGCAGAAACCCCGGGAGCAGGGAGAGTAGTTCTGTGCCAAGGGCCGGTCCCGTAGGAGGAGCCAAGCCTGCAGGAGGATGAGGGTGAAGGGTTGTCTTGGATGAGGCAGGGGCAGTGCCCTACACAGAGCCAAGCGAGTGTGGAGTACAGCAGTGCTGAGGGTACCTGGAGGGAAGAGCTGAGCCCCCCGCAGCCGGAGGCACACCAGAGCCATGGTGTGCAGGTAGGAGAGCCGCTCCTTTTCCTGTGCAGAGATGGGCAGCAGGGAGCGCAGCGCCTGCAGCTCCGCATTGATCTGGTCTCGGCGAGCCTTGGAAGCGCTCTTGGTTGACCTGCAAAGCCAACCATCTGGGACACGTGTCCAGGGAGGGCAAGGGACAGCGTTCCCTGCCTGTCATTGTGGGAAGAATTGCCAGCTCGGGCATATGGAGTGGAGATGCTCAGCACCCGTGCCAGCTGCTGCCTCTAGGAGAGCAAACCTTGTGGGCACAGGCAGAGGTGCTCAAGCCTACCCAGGGGCAATTGCTGCTGGTATGGCTGGTGCCTCTCCTTCTGGGCACCAGGTTGGACAATGACCTGTGCCTTGGTGGGGAGCCCATGTGACACAACCTCCCCACCAGGATGGAAAGTACATCCAGTGCTGGAATGTGCACCCCAGCCCAGTACAATATACCTTTCCTCATAAACCACCTAAAATACCTCCTCCCCATGCACTAGCTGGCAGTCCCGCTGTTCCAGGCTGGTGTCAGCACCTTGCAAGGGCCATCAGAGCGCACAGCAGCTACCCCGGGGTTCTGGGAGGCCATCGCAGCCCTGAGGGAGGGCAGGAGGTGGGAGAGAGCTCACCTGAACGGCCTCGGGGCGCTGGGCGCCTGCTTGGCCCTCGCGGGCAGGCAGCTCATCTCTGCCTGCAGTGGCCGGTGGCAGTGGCTGCAGAAGATGGTCATGCTGCCGGGGCTGGGATGGCTGGAGCTGGCAGGGAACCGCTGGCAGGGAACCGCAGCCTCCTTCGCCTCCGGCTGTGGCTGAACCTGCTGACCCTGCTGCTCCTGGCCTCCTTTTGTAGCCTCCTGGGGTGCAGAGGCCAAGCCACTCACGGGCGAGAATTACCTCTTGTGACGCAACTCCAAACAGCTCGGGGCTATTTTTAGAAGGCAGGCTGCTAAAAATAGCCCTTGCAACCAGTTGAAATTTGAGAGGGGAAGTAATAAAAGGAAGCCAGGGTCTTTAAAGCAAACCTGCCGCTCAGGAGGGGGCAGTGACAAAGGCAGCAGGGATCTCCCTGTGGGGCACACATCTGCCCAGCTCCTGCCAGCCCTAGAGAACATCCTGTGTCAAGTCTGCCTGACTGGGAGCTGCTCTCCAGCATCACTGATGACTGACCTGGGTGCTGGGAGAAGGAGCTGATAAGAAAATAGAAGTGGAGACACCAGGACCACGGTGGTGAGCAGTGTGCCATGCCTAGGCCTGTAGTAGGTTCCTGGCAGAGGCAGGTTAGAGCCACAGCACCCCTGAACCCAAGAGAACCCTTGAACAGGAGAGGGGTGTTAGTGACCCCTCTCCCTGATGAGCCCCTTTCCTTCCCAGAGGAGACTTGTCCCCGACAAAGGTTTGCTCTCCTAGAGGCAGCTGGCAGTGGGTGCTGAGCCCTTTCTGAGGCTGATTGTCTCCACTCGCTGCCCCAGAGACTGAGATTCCTCCCAGTGACAGAACTGAGGGCCTCTGTGCTCAGCACCACAGCCCAGCACAGGGACTCTGGGTGTTAGGGGGCATTTCTGAGTGCCTGGCAGCCTGCAAGGAGAGTATGCCTGGTGCTTTAGTGCACAGCAAAAAAACTCCACCATTTATTTCACAGCTTGAGAGAGGGCCTGTGGCTGAGGCAGCTGATAGAAGGAGGGAGTTAGAGCTGCTGGACAACACATGGGAAATGTTCTCCTAAGTGCTCTTGGTAACCTGCAGGTGCCAAGGACCACAAAGAATGAGGCCAGGCTGGGGCTGCTCCCCCTCAGCCAGATGTGCCGTCACAGCACACCCTGTTTCCCTCCAGGCCAACGATGCTCATCACCTTCACAGCAAAGTGCTGCCAGTGTGTGAAGAACAAGCTCTTGTCACCATTGTGGGGCTTTCTGTTCTCTTGCCACGGGGTTTCACTGCTCTCACATCACTCCAGACTGCTCCATTGTGCTTGCATTGGCCACCTCCTGCAAGCTGAGGAGCCCAGGCACCTACCTGCAACCTTGTGCTGCTGGATGAGCACTCATCCCTGGCCATGTGCCAGCCTTCAGGGCAGCAGGGGAGACAGCCTGGGCCCTCTGCCACCCAGGTTCCTGGCATGCAGCCACCACCATCTCAGCAGCCCCTGTGACTTTACATCCCAGGACACGGCCTGAGTGCTTCCTCAGCTTTCTCTGCTCTAGCCCCACTACAGTTGCCACTGGAGCTCCTCTTCACATCGGACACCTCACACTGGTGGGAAAGGGCTTCAGCACAGCCCTCTGTGCCACCCAGGAAGGCTGTCACAGGCATCCCTCCACCTCCAGCCCTGAAGCAGGAAGGTCCAGAGCACCCACCTACCTGAGGCAGTGCAGCCCAGAAGACATACAGCATTTTCCTTCTGTCCTCTTGCAGGACAGCACAGCTCTGGGCAGGAGGCAGGTACCCCATGGCAGTGCTGCTGGGGGGGCCCAGCTTCCCTTCCCCACCCCAGGCAGGGCTGTGGCTCACATCAGCCACTGCCTGCTGCTGCCACAAGCCACCAGTGGCCTGCAGCAGCTTCAGGGAAAAGCACCTGGTTCAGTCACTCCCCTCTCAAGCCTTTTCTCCCCCAGTTCATCTGCTAGGACACACAGAAACCACGTCTGCCTCACCATTTATAAAACTTCCCCCAGTTGCTGTTTTACATTGGGAGCTGGGCAGTATCCAGCTGGGCCCAGGCCCCCACAGTGGGCTCAGCTTGGAGCTGGGGCCTGCCCTTTAGTGCCAGGAAGCTGTCAGTGCTGGCAGGAGCAGGTGTAGAGGTTCCTGCTCTCTTGAGGCAATGCAGGAACAGTTCAGGTTGACCCTGACATCAACCCCAGGGCCATGGCTGGTGGTAAGAGTTGATTCAGGCCCTTGGAAAGTGGCTGGACACCGGACAGCACAGCTGCAGTTCCACAGGCAAAGGGAAAGGAAGCTCTAGAACCACCAGTGAGGAGAGGGGTCACAGCTGTGCTGCTGGGGCCAGACAGTTTTTCCCTCAGTGGCCAGCTCTGCCTGTCCACTTGTGCTGCCCAAAGCGTGACAAGGGCAGAGGGAGGCCTAGCTAGGGCAAGACAAACCGAGCTCACACATTCCTTGCTTGAAAGGGCTAAAAATTCATGCAGGCAGTGGAGCAAGAGGTCAGTATGTGGAGGGGTGAGGGCAGGGTGGTAGAAGGACGAGTTCTCTTCAGCCCTGGTTGGAGACAATGGGGCGGCTGATGGTGCTGTTCGTTGTCATGGCTGAGAGCTCCCATCTGTAACACACCAAGAGGATACACACTGAGAGAAAGCACAAACACAGTGTCCAGGGCTAGAGCAGCTTTGCTTCATGTCAGCCTCAGCTACAGTCTCCAGCCCAGCCCACAAAGGTGCACAGTGCCCAGGGCCCTGGGCAGCCCTCAGCCAGAGCTGGAACAGCCCAAGGTCAGGGAGCACCCAGGGTGAGGTCCCAGCAAGGCACACCATACCTGATGTCGTGGGGAAGGCAGGACTGGTCCAGGCTGTACTGAATCACTGCTAGCTTACACAGCGTCTTCAGACTGGGGCCTGGGAAAAGAAAGCAGTTTAGCTACAGCAGCCTTTGACTGGACACCATGGAGGCCCCAGCATCATGCAGTCAGTGCCACAGGAAACAGGGCAGAGCCTTGTCTCAGGGACAAGACAGAGTGCACACCAGGGACAGGCTGGGGTGCTCCCACATGAGGTCTTGCATGCAGGAGTGCACAAAGCATGGCTGCACCTCTGGCTGCTCTGCCTTGAGCCAAGCACACTGGTCAGACACAGCTGTCTGGCTCCAGGACATGGCACCTACAGCCACAGAGAGCACAATTAGGTGCTTCACAGCAGGGCCTGCTCACAGGGCACCTTGTGGTAAGAGGTACAAGCTGGGCAGGAAGTGCTCACGTACTGAAGTCGAGGATGTAGAGATCTGAGTGATCCATCAGGTCAAATTCATCACCCATTCCCTCCTCCGGAGATGGGCTGCAGAAACCAAGCACAGCGTGTCAGACAGTGCCAAAATTCTTACACACCAGCTCACCAAGGGCTGAGCAAGCCCAGGAGTGTCCCTGGCCTCCCTGTCCCAGGCAGGGGCCCTGTGATCCCTCCTGGCCCTCTGAAGTCCCAAGGAGCACTCAAAGTCATCACATTCTCAGCTCCTTGCAGAGTAGGCAGAGCTGCACAGGAGCCAGGGAGCAGAAACCCACACTATTTCCTCTGCAGGGCATGGGAGATCTGCCTCCTTTTCATGGATGACCATGATGATTCCAGCCATGAGCCTCCCCCTCATCTCACCTGTCCCTCACTCCTGCTCTCACGTAGTTAAGATCTACTGCATTTAGTTCAGCTTGGCCACTGAGATGCTGTGAGAGGAGTGTAGAGAAAGCAGCTAGAAAACATCTGCATGGCAGGGCAAGCACAGACATTTCTCAGTCTGACTGAGGAATCACTTTGGACTCCAGCCACAGCTGGAGTGATTGTGCCAAAATGGGGATGGCATTTCAGAAGACTGTAGCTGAGCACTGAGCAATGCAGCAGTCATTTTAAACCAATTCCAATTTGCTGATACTCCCATTTGGTGTTGGTCCAGGAATGCTGATGAGGAACTACAGCACCAGGCATTTCTAGTGAACAGACAGCCTCACCTATGGTTTCCTGCCACAGAGGTCTTGATGGAACAACCAAACCACCTGAGAGACTGGACACTACATCTCCCTGCACAGATCAGCCTGTGCTGAAACAGGGGAAAATACTCCCTTGGCTGATGGTTGTTTGGAGAATTTGAAAGGAAGGAAAAATGTTTTAAGTCCTGCTTTGGTCTGTGACAAACCAACTTAGTGTGCCCTCACCTCTTAGCTGGGACCAACCTCATGCAGTGACTCCTTGCCCCAGTGTCACTTGTTTCCCCAGCCATGAGCCACTAAACTTCACACTCACGGGACATGAGGCAGCACCTGCTCCCCCAGGTCCCCACAACCTCAGGCCAAACTGAGAGCACAGCTCACTGCTGGCACAGAAGACCTGTTGCTGATGGGACCCATCTGCCCGGATACAGGCAGGAGCCCCCTTAACTCCACCTCGTGTGCTTACCACACCACAATCTAATCTCACATCCACGTCACAGGAAACCCCAGACCATCCCTTATCTATCAAAGGAAAGCCAGCAGGCACCACGTCTGTGGCTTTAATCAGCAAAAGGAAAGTAGCAGGGTGAGCCTGGAGTTCAAGACCAGGCAACCCCCTGCAATTCCCAGGCAGCAGCGTGCAGGGCACACCTTTGCCAGCCAGAGCCCAGCAAAACTGCTCATTCCAGCTGCAAAACAACTCACCCTGCACTCAGTGACAGCCCCTATTCTCTCACTAGAGCCAGGATTCCTAAGCCTTGTCAGGGAAAACACACAGTCTCAAGCCAAATCTGGATCAGCATCTCTTCAGCTGAACTGTTTTATAGCATTCTTTCTCCCCCCACTTCTTCCTTGTGGATGGTCTCTGCACACTGAATGGGCTGAATCTGCTGGTGGGCTTGGGAAGAAACCAGACCAGAGCCACAACTGTGACACAGCTAATGGGAACACCAAGCTTCCTGGTCCCTTAAACGGGACACAAGTGAGGGATTGCTCCTGGCCACAGTGAGGGACCACAGCTGGGGCAAAAAGACCAAGCTCTGGCCGGGACTACCAAAGAAACAAAGCTTTTGGATGCCATAGGAGCAAGCAGCCTGCAGAAGTGCCTCTTCAGCAGGATGTGTGAATCCTGGAAAGGCAGACACAAAGGGGTTTTGCTGCCCATCCCCCAGTGCTGTTCCCTAGAAAGCTGAGCCTGCCGGCTCATCCTCTGAGAATCCCTGCAGGACAGCCCCAACCCCTCCCCCTTCCCAGCCAGGGGAGCACAGGTCAGCAGGCAGACCGCTGGGAGTTCTCCATTACAACGACTTCCTGGAAAACTTCTTATCTCGCCAGGCAGCTCCAGAATACACCTGATAACTGTTACAGGAAGCGAGCACGGCCCACCCCCACCTCCCACTTCCCCAAGACCCTCCCTCCAGCTCAAGCAGGCTGCATTCCTGGCTGCCAACAGCTCTTCCCAGCCCACACTAGTGCTGATGAATGTGCCTGCATTGGGGTTGAGCCTGACCTAAGAAACAAGCTGAATTCTGAAGTGGTTCATGGAGAAGACAAGGCACTGCTGCATTGCCTGGCAAGGGTGAACCAAACTCCAAAAAGCTGGTGTCAAATTTGTTGTGGTTTGCTAGCATTTCCCAGGAGTGCCAAGGCTTAACATCAAAGTTCAGCTGCTGCTGCTGCAACACAAATCCCCACAGCACAGCATCTGGGACCACCCAAAACTCCCATAAAGCCCTACCAAGCCCTACCTTCTGCTGCACTGAGCAGCAGCCAGTATCTTTTGAGGAGACTGGATAAACTCAACACCTCTGCATACCTCACCTGCACTGAGCACTCCCTCAAAGTCACATGGACATCCTACAGCTAAGCACACTCCCCCTTCACCCCATCACACACTGGTACGGTCAGGTCACTCTTGGTTCTGTGCCCCAAGTTTGCTTCAGAAACATCCCCAAAAAGCTACTGTCAAGATCCCAGAGAGAGCCCCAAAGCTTTCCCAACCATGTGGAGAGCTGAAAGCATTTAAGATGTCTCTGCAAGGTAGATACTGGCAAGCAGGACTCTGCTCCAGAGCTGCAATTTGTCACTCCAGACAGCATAGAGTGTGTCCTGGTGATAGGCCACTTCCTTTCTTTTAGCAGCTGTTAAGGCTCTTGGCCACATCCAGCTGCCCTGCACCCTGACAGTATCACTTGCAGTGTTTGACAGCTAAATCCATAACACCAGGTCCCTGTTGTGAATGGGAACGTTGCTAAGGAACACTGGCGCAGAAGGCAACATTGTCTTATCATGTGTGTAGGCTCCTCAAACAGCTCCCAGCTGAGCTGACATCCCACTGCAGCTTGGCAGCAGAACCCACACTTGCCAATGGAAGAAAGAAGCTCTGGTGGGAGAAGCAGGGCAGCATGTAGGTGAAGATAAGTCAGTTTGAGGTCTGCTCTGGCACAGCAGACTGAGATACGTGTCCTTCTGACAGCAGGATCTCCTCTCTTATCCCCACAACCTCTTTACCAGAAAGCTTGAGCACTGCACAGCCCCTCCTGAGCAGCCTGTTACACCCTTCTGTCTCTACATGTACAAGATGGCTTGTCACCAGATGCTTCACAAGCTTACATGACACCTTCAATCTCTTCCACAGCCTTTTTTCAGGGGACCCTGATGAACAGGATTACCTACACGTGTCAGATAGGCTGACACTTGCCACGTGCCTCTGAAGTCCATCTGATGGGTCAGAGTGTGAAGGGACACTGTGCTGAAGGGACTGGCAAAGCCTCTCGAGGAGCCACCTCCCACAACTCACCTGGTACCTCCAAAGAGGATGATTCTGTCCCCCACTCTGCAGCAGCACTGCCGGCGCCGAGGACACGGCCCTTTCCCCTTGGGCTCAATCTTCCTCCAAGAAAGAGAAACTAACAGGAGGAAAAGAGTGCACCAGCTTGTCACAAGAGCCTGGCCAAGACCAGCTATAAGCAGGTTATGAATTTAAACAGATCACAGGAAAAGCAGAGGCCCACTACCCCACAGACATCAGCCAGCCAATATCCAGCCTCCCCCCTGACCTCCTCATTAATGGCTAATCATGCACTCCCATGAGGCTGTTCCTGAAGTGCCACTGAGATGCCAGTCACAGTCCTGGAGCTCTGCCTGCTGAGACAGGATTTGCAGGTCATATCATAGAATGGTTTGGCTTGGAAGGGACCTTAAAGACCATTTTGTCCCAACCCCCTGCCATGGGCAGGGACACCTTGCACTAAACCAGGTTGCTCAGGGCCTCATCAAGGCCTTTCACTTGCAAAGCCTGAGCACCAGGACCCACAGACTGCCATGGCAGCGGGTCCGACATCACAGGGAGCTGTAGCGGGCAGAGCTGCAGGGACAGACAGGCAGTCTCCCTTCCCCAAAGCCGGCTGCGGTCGGGATTTGGAGGAGGAAGATGCAGGAACCAGCTCCATCTGCTGGCAGGCTGCGATCGCAGAGCACTCGGGCAGAGGTGCATCAGCCGCTGGGATAGCGCGGCTGCGGGAGGAGGGCGTGGAGAACTGGACCAGGTGGAGACAGCAGCCTTTGTTCTTGCTGCTCTCTGCGGCAAGGATGCTCGGGGGCGACAAAGCACAGGACTGAAACCTGCAGGAGCTCTCTCACCAGCTCACAATCAGCTTGGGGAGCAGCTGGTTGGCTGCTCTCAGGTAACTCTACTGTGCAAAGCAATTAGCAAACAAGATGAGTCTGAACAGTGAAACGTGCCTGAGGACCCCAAAGCAGCTCACAGCTGAGTGATATTCAGGGTACCAGCTGAAAAACCACCCCTTCTGCAGCACAGTTTGAGCTGGTACCAAGAGATGGTGATCCTGCAGCTCAAGTTGAATGGTTTCTCCAGCTATAGTCTTCTCTTTCCCTAAAACTTATTTCTTTCCCATATCTTCTCTTCTGTCAGTACTTTTGCATATTTAAGAACAAGACAAAGTTTTTCCAATGAAATATGTCTTTCAGCAATACCTCATCTTCTATTTTATAACTGAGATCTGGAAACATCCCGAGGAGGAACAGGCACAGTAGCAAGTTGCTGTCAGAAGAGCCAAGAGCCATTCCCCCCAAGCAGAACTCCTTGGACAGAATGTTTCCCTGAGCACTCACATGCCTGAGGGCCTGGAGCACTATCACTGCAGCAAGTTAAAAGCATAAATACCTGGATTGAATTTCCAGAGGTCATGGAAGTGTCTGTTCAGGCGTGCATTGTAGCCACCAAATACATACAGTTCCCCATTGTAGCTGACTGTAGGGAGTAAGCACAGACATCAGAGAGCCACCCAGCAGGTCCCTGACCCAACACCATACACAAAGCAAGGTGGTGCTGGCTGTCCACCTCTCCTTACATCACCTTCATGTGCAGTGTGGAGTGCAAGGCTTTTTGGTGGGCAGCAGCTTTCCACAGAAACTGGGCTTTGTGCAAGCCTTTCTAACCCACAGCCCCACCCAGCAGAGCAGACACCCCTTCTAAGAGAGGCAGAAACTTCCCTCCACCCTCAGCAGAACCCCACTCACAGGCTGAATGGCTCCTCCTGCCCTCGGGGAGCACAGGGGTGTGAGGGGAGTCCAGCCAGGAGTTGGTTTCTGTATCAAACACTTTAATTCGGTTACAGTAGATCTCGTTGTTAGAGTGAAAGGGCCCAAACCGATCAGCTCTGCCACCAAACACGTACATCTTTGTTCCAATGATGGTAGCTGAATGAAAGTCTCTCCAGCGAGCTGGAGTACCCTGAAGGACAGAGTAGAAAATAAAGACAAAAGAAAGAGTGCAGATTAGCCAGGGAAATAACACATCTTGATGGGGAAGTTGGGTGGCTGCCTTCTCCTGGAGAACTTCCCATCCTGTAGATCCCAGGCACATCAGCCAGAAGTTGTGAGACAAGTGTGGGCAGCTACCCCAGAGAATAGCAGATACAAAACTTCCTCCACAAACCAGAGGCAAAAACAGACACTGACCTTGGCAGAGATTAAGGTCCATGTCATGTTTGTGGTGTCCAGTTTATGGATATCATTTGAAAAGCAGTCAGCCTGGAAGACACACAAGCAGCTTGGTCACAAAGGGACTGAGAAGCCTGGTCACATCCAACCCCAGAAAGGATGCTGCCCTGCAGACCTGGAGCATCCCTTTGGATTCAGTACTTCCTAAGAAACAAGGTGCTTGCTCAGGCAGCACTTATCACTTAACAAGAGGAAAGCAAAGCCTGTTTCTTCCCAAAGGTGTTCTGTCTCTTCCTGCAGCTTTCCCATTTATTTGGTGCTCAGTTGCTCCCCCAAAGGCTGTCCTGCACACAATACATTCATGGCAGGAGCCTGCCTCCTCTCCGTGTAGCAGCAGATAAAAGAGGCATTAGCAGGACAGTCAGAGCAGCTCTGCTAAGGCTGCCTAACGAGATGCAGAAGCCAAGATTACTTCTGGGAAGCTGAACATCCAGGAGCAAATACACTCCAGGTTCTGAGGCCCCACAAAACCCATCTGCAGCTGGCTGCCTGGAGGAGACTGCATTCACACAAACAATGTGGACTCCTGCTCCTCCAGGCAAGGTAGAGAGCAGCAAGACAAGCCAGAGGTTTATTTGGTCTTGGTTAAAAAAAAGGGACATCTGAACCCCTCCTGCTGCTGTAGTCAATATAATGGATTTGGCCTGCTACCACCCTCAGAAAAGGAATGGAATAACCCAGAGGCTTCTGTAACAGGGCCTCAACTTTCTTCCAAACAAACAGATGTGACTTTGCACATCTGTTCTGGAATCTGGTGATAATTTTTATTTACCCACTTTTTAAGATTACATCATGAGGATTTGCTAAAAAGAGCATTAGGTACACTGACAGCTATTACAGGATGAACTTTGGCTCAAGGTATTCCTAATGGGAAGGCAACCAAATGTTTGCTGAAAGGGATCAACAAGATGTCAGAGCAGGTGGAGACTGCAGGGAACATACACCAGACTAGGACAAAACCTCACAGCAACACTGCACAAAGTGATTTTTCTGGCTCACTTCTGAGCCAAATTAAAATAAATCTAGATCAATATATACTTATTAAAAATGCTGTGTATCCACATTTGAATATCTACATTTGGCTGAGAAATGAGCCAGAAAAAAATTAAATTTTTACCTCTTTGTGGTAAATATGTTTTGTGAAATTTAAAAGAAATCCAACACTTTTTTGGACTTGTTTTCCAACCATCTTCTCCACAAAGCAATTAGCGTAACCTGGGTACTAATGCCATAACTTTGCTAAGTTACAAAATGACAGTGACTTGGAATACAAACACACCCCCGTGTCCTGCCTCTATCAGTGTCCTGGGTATCAACACCCTCTTTCCCAAGGGCTCACCAATTAACAGTTACAGAGACTACTCACCAGCTGTTCATAGCCTCCAAAGATAAACATGCTCTTTGCCAGGACACAAGCTGAGTGCCCATCCCTTGCCCCTGGGACCATTCCAGACACCTTTGGTGTGAACCATTTGTGTGTGTCTGAAACAAAACAAGAGGCAATGCTGAGAAAGCACAGTAGGAGCTGGGGTGGGATAGTTCTATTACTACTGTTCTTAAATTTCTAAGGCAAAAATAATTCTTGCTTTCTCACACAGTACCTGCTCTGCCAGAGAGGCTGCAAGCTTCTTTGGGCAAGGCTACCTGCCTGAGCCCCCACAGAGGGACACAGTGGCAGAAGCCTCAGCCTCTTGGCAGGGCCACTGAGTGCCAGACCTGACAAAGAGCTCACATTTTAAGTGTGAGTAGTACAGCAGGGCTTGAACAATGTTACTTTTACAGAATCTCTTGCAGAGTGTACTTGTGAGTCACTTATCAACTCTCCACTCACGCTTTCTATTACAATGAAGCAATAATGCTAAGTGGCACAACTGACCTCAAGGTGTGGAGATGCTCAGTAACTGAGCATGACTGAGGAAAAACAGCTCTCAAACCCAGATACAAATCACTTAATCACAAGTTCTCCATGTTAACTGTTGTGCATATCTCCACCTCTGCAGTGCAGCTCTCCCTGTCTTATCTGCTCCACTTGTTACATTCTCATCCCCTCTTGCTCACTTTCCACCCTTCACAATGCTCCCTGTGAGCCTGCACCAAACAGATTCAGCCCCTTAGCCTGCACACTCCAGGGGCTGGCTTGATTTAGAAGATGACTTAAATCCAGGCAGAGCTGCTCTCCATGCCAGGGCAGCACAGAGCCAAGCCAGGACTCGGTGCCAAGCGCTAACAGGCACCTGACCCAAGAGCTCCCAGAGGCACAGATAAGCCCCGAGGTTGCAGGAGACATTCCCCCACCCTCCCTAACAGCCCTTGGCTGCCAAAACCAGTGCTTATTTCAGAGAGCCATGGAGCCAAAGCACGAGGATGACTTCCCTGAACTTGGCCTGCGGACACAAGTGTCCACCTATGCTCCAGCTGGCACCACACAAAGGGTCTTGCAAGGTCAGCAGAATCCCTGGGGAGTCTCTAGTGAGAGCTCAGGGCTATCGAGTTCCTTTTCTCCCTGGGGCTGCTTCCAAACTCAGTCACACTGTATCAGCAAAAGCTCACCCAATTGCAGCATGTTAAACTAGAGATGGAAAAAACCTCAAGTTGTGATCTGCTTAACACAGCAGGGACAAAACTGCACTCAGACAAGACTTTATTTAGCCTGATGTGACTCCTGCAGTGGAACTTACACTGCAGACATGGGACTGTGACTGCCAGCCTTACTTTCCAGGAATGGCAGGCCTGTGTGTACAGACAGCTGCAGAGGGTTTGGAGCAGGACTTTCTGTTAATTTTCACTTAATGCTAAAGCACTGGAGCTGCCAGGGAGACTAGGCAGGTCCCATTACAAAACCTCTGTGTAGGCAGAGCTTTACTGGTGGCTTCTCAGCTGCATGTGTCAGGGGAAGGAAGGGGGAAACCCTGTGCCATAAGCTGTAAGATATTTCCTGGTAAAGAAGAGATCCATGGACCAAGCACCAGAGCAAGCAGTTTCCTTGCAAGTTCAGCAAGACAGTTACTGGCCAGTATTTAGATGGACTTGCATCCAGAATCCAGATATACTCCTTTTCTTTCTGGACACTTGTGTCCATGCAGTTCCTGATGGTGCCTTTCCTCCAGAGGTGCTCCAGCAGTGCTATGGAGAAGCCAACCAAAAGGCTCAAGGAGTTTGTTTTTCAGGTTTATCTAACTTGACTCATGCCTCCCGTGATTTTACCATCCTCTCCTGGACTACTCCTGTGCTTTGTTCCTCACTCTCCTTCACACCTTCAGAAAGAAGGACCACACTGGAGAGGAACCACAATCATCAAGAGCCCAGCCCCTTCTTGCCACAATTAAGGAATACTATATCACATAGAGAGAACACTTCAGTTATAGCTACTATCAGAGAGAGCACACAAAGCTGATAGAAAAATTAAAACCATTTTCATTATCAGAAAAGATCAGCAATCTCTGCCCAAAGGCTTTTACAGAGATGTAAGCACAATGGCCACCATACTCTACTTCCAACACTGCTGGAACAGACAGTGACACCATTTCCTCCAGATTGTCACCAGGGGACAAGAAAACAAGCTGGGGAGCAGACTGGGGGGCAGAGAGGAGGTCTGATCAAGAACAGCTGTGCCAAGGAGCAGTGAGAAGCTGCAACTTACTGACATCGAAAGCATAGAGCACGTTGCAGGCTCCCTCCGTGTCGTTGCGGCCGCCCCAAATGTAGACGGTGTCGTCGATGAGCACTGCTGAGTGTCCATACCTCATGTAGGGCACCTCCCTCACGTGGTCTCGGCTGTTTGTCCACACTGGAGGCAACTTGATCCAGCGCAGAGACACTGGAAACACAAGTTTGAGCCCATGTCAAATGCTAAGCCTGCTGAATTGCTCACAGTTCATAACCCATCCTGGGTGGTGCTTTTTACCCCGTGACAAGGTGCAGAAGCAGTTGAGTAAACAAGAGAAAGCTGTGTCTGACCTCGAGTAGTGGCTAGTTAAGAAATACAGAAGACAAAAACAGGCTCTGTTCTACAACAATTCATTGAGAAGGTTTCCACTCTGGCTCATCCTAGACTGTGAGTGAAAGACACAGCACACACACAAACAAATAGGGAAAGAAAAATGAAGAAGCACAGAGGTGACCGTGAATGCAGACACTGCTTCAAGCTAGTGAGACTGCTGAAGAGACTCAAAGCTGGAAGAATGGGCAGCACAGGAATAACTCACTGCAGTAAAATGCAAGGGAACACCTGAAGGCATCACTTGGACTTGCAGAAGCACAGTTTAAGTAAAACAACCCAGCAGTTTTGTAGGAACTGGGTTTGTTTGCTTTTATTTTGGTTTCCAAGCTATAGATGAGGTGGCCCTCTGCCTCCTTTACCCCATCTGTATTCAAGTTCTCCCTGCTAACCTCACATTACTAATAGGAGTTCCTTGGGATTACAGGTTCCCCTTCCTGTGTGTCATGTCCAGCAGCAGCCAGAACAGTCAACAGGTATTACAGGGTTTAATGACAGTGCAAGAGCCACAGCAAGTGTTACACAGCCATTACACAACAGCCCCAGTCACCCTCTTCTACCACATACAGCCTCCAGGTTTGTTTTCTACATAGAGCTGATACAAAATATAGCAGAAAACAGTCTGCAGCTCCTCTGAAATACTAACATAGGGAAAGGGAAAAGTCAGGCATCTCAAAAGGTGGGCAGGCAGAAAGGGCACTGAGGAAGCACATCCAATGCTAAAGTCAAGCTAGACTGGATGCTTCCTACCTAAAACATAGTTTTCATCTTTGGAAGACTCATTCAAAAGCTGGTATCTTGGCTTTAGCACTCCCATCTGACAATGCTAGCTGAGCAAGGGCTTGGGAAGCCACTGTCACTTCCCATGTGGTGGCTGCAGCATTCTGACACTTTAATACTTGGGAGTGGTAAGAGGGAAAGACAACACAAGAGCATTCCTTTGGGCACAGTCACTATGCTTCCCCAGAAGATTGCTGCTCTACTTGGCACGTTCTACAACATGCAGCTGTGTTGAGTATAAAAGCCCAGTCCCCCTGGACAGAGGTTCATGTCACTGTTCACAGGATCCTGAGCTACACCCCCTCTACACTGAGAGCAGGTCACCTTGGCAGCCCTCTGTAACCAATGCTTTTATCCCTGCTACACATCAGTCTTAAAGGAGTGAATTCACTGCATCTTACAGACAAACTAGGTTTGTCTACATGTGGGTGCTCACAGAGCATTCAGCACACTGTCCAGTCTCCAAAATTGGTCATTGGTTCTCTGTTCTTGGCTCTGTTTAGCTGGAGCCACCCAAGCATCTGTGCAGTTTTTTAATCACCTGCCTAATTACAGGGAAATGCTTAAGGGACCAGCTCAGTAACCTCTTTAGTTCAAGGAGCACTCAATCAAGAAATACAGCCTGTGCCAGCACAACCATGGCTCCAACTCAGCCTCATGACAGGTACTGGTTACCCTACACAAATGGCTCCAGTTGCAGATGCTTTTCTAAGCTATGCTGTGAATCTGCACGATAGCTGTTACCAAAAAGGGAAGGCCTCCCTCCTAGCCACATGCCCCTACTGACTCCATCATGCTGGCACCAGTTGTCAGCTGCCCCCACAGGGAACCAGCTCAGATGTCTACACCTGGAATCTTTAGTGAGTGCACTGGCTCACACCATGCTCCTTCCACACTATGGGCAGCTGAACATGGACATGCTGCCATGAGGGGGGACCTGAGCCAGCTCAATATCACCTCTTTGCACCTGGCTGACTTTGTGTTTGCAGAGAACAAGGACAAACCAAACCATTGGCTATGTGACTACTTCAGTGAGTCCTTATCCTAGCAGTCACATAAACTACAGCCCCTCTTCTAGCCCTGCCCCTCAAGCTGAAAACACAAGGCTGCACAAAGAAAGAGGCTCCTACCTACTCTGATAACATTTTCTGGAAATTTAAGAGTCAGACAGCACGTCACAGGGTATAACATGTCAGGCACCAGCAGGCAAGAAAAGCAATAACTGAGCCCAGCAAGCCAAGCCCTTTGTGCCCCACGAGGACACGTTTACCTGCGTTGAACACGTGGACGTCGATCTGCCGCAGGGTCTCATAGTCCTCTCCAGAGCAGTAGCCACCGAAGGAATAGACCTTGTGGCCCACAGCCACGGCCGCGTGGTTCACCCTCCGTGGCCCCCCTTCCAAGTGCACTGCCCACCGGAGCATTCCTCCCCGCAAGCCAGGCGGTCTTCAGGGCCCCCAGTGCCACAGCCACATGCTTCCGAGGCAACTGCAAGGTCTGCAACACAGACACAAGGCCAAACTAACAACATCCATCCTTCCCTGAACGCCTGCTGCAAAGGTTACCTTCATGTGCCCTCATTTCACCTGCCTCCCAGCTGGAAACGTTCCTCTTGGGAAGGGGACGCAGAGCAGGGCTCAGAGGAGCAAGCAGAGGTGCCCTTGAACACAAAACCCCTCAGGGTGGCTGCACAGGCAGCCCCAGCCAAACACCTTCGGCTTGGGCACGCACGCGTCACGTTCGTGTCAGAGCCATTTGTCTGCATGAATGAAAACACACAGCGAGAGCCAACGGTGAAGGTGAAAAGAACAAACCCAGAGGGAAGAGCGTGCTCTTTGGATCAGTTCTGAGAAACAGCAGAGGAAAGGATTAAAAACAAAACACCCAACAAAAAAAACTCCAAAGAACCACCCCTACATAAAGCAACCAACTTCCCGTTATAGGGGTGGGTGACAACATTAGCATTTGGACTCATTGATTTGAGCACTAGGGTTCAAGCTAATTAGACACAAGAGAGCAGAAACCCCCAAATCTCTAGGTAGAAAGCTCTTTGGTAATGCTCAGAAAAGGTCTTTCCCTCCCACAGCAAACCCAGGCATAACTATGAAAATTCTGTAGCATCACATCTTGTTAAGCAACTGATATCCTTCTTTCCTCAAACAGATGGCTTAGAGAATATCATATCTTAGAACATCATATCTTAGAGAAGTCACCACAGCTGATTCTTGAAGAGATTCTCCTTTGGATCTAAGAACCTAGAGGAGAGTCCTGCCCAGGTGCTTCTGAAACAGCAGGCCAGTTTGATTTTTAACAGTTTTCTCCTAGCTGAAAACAGCCATTAGAAGAGATGTCAGTGTTTCAGACAGCACAAATAAAATTGTCATATTTTATTTATTGTTTCTAGGTTATTGAAAGGTTCAGTCAGCATGCTCCCATCTCACAATCAGTTTCAGCCTTTGCAGAATCCAAAGAAATTTGGGGATGCCTTTGAACAAGGACTAAATTCCTACACATGAAATTCCTATGCTCTGCCCCATTTCATTTTGGAAAGTAGTGAATTTTGGCAAGGAGGACTTCACTCCTGTTTCAGGTTTCTGAAATAGCTGGAGGGCAGCAAGAGGGGCAGTGCTGTGCTGCTCTGCTCCAGTTGGCCACCCCCAGCCCTTCAGCCAAGTGGGATCACTGCTCACAAGGAGGACCATCAGCAGCCTGACCACCCCAGTGCCCAGCACACCCACACACTCACATTTTATCCCCTCCTGCAGGGAGAATAAGAGATGCCACCAACAGGGAGCTCCTGGCATGAAGCAGAGCTTAGGCTTCCAGTTTCATCCACTGACTCCATAGACAGCTCAAAACCACTCAGTAACCACTCACCTTATTCTAGAACTCTCAAATGTCATTAAAATTTGAGTAGCTTCTTTTTAAAGTTATTGCTTCTTTGAGATGTTTTCATGCTCTGTAGGTGAACATTACAGTGGCAGGACACGTGCAAAGCCCAAAGAGAGACCACCCTGCAGCCTTATTGCAAGAGGAGTCTCTCCTGCAAACCTGCCTGTTCCTGCAGCAACCACCCTAACCTAAACTGCAGTCAGTAACACACAAAATTGCAGCAAGCTTTGCTCCAGCAGGGCCCAGGAACAGCCCCCATCTTCCACAGGCCATGCTTCAATTTCAGATCTAACAGGTTTTTTTCCTTAAGCACCTTTTTTTTTTTTTTTTTTTTTTTTAAGCCAGGCAGCACTCTTGCATAAGTCTTCTGCAAAGCTACAGAACAGATGAGTTTCCATGGAACCCACCAAAGGCACCTTCCAAGCTATTTTGAAGGCTTCACATATCTAAATCTGTTTCCTGCCTCAGTCACAAGTTATTCCTGAAAAATCTAACCAATATTTTCCTCATAATCTCTTCTTGTTTAAGTGATTCTGTAAAATACTCCTTAAGGAGCTTAACTGGTCTTTATCACCACCATCAATATTTTCAACACCCTTCAGACTGAGCCCAATTGAGGAGGACCAAGAGGATGAATCTTATTTCCAAGTTCTCTGCTTGATTCCTACTGAAGTAGAGGAGCACAGCTGGCAGGCATTGCACCAAGGCCCCTGCCTTTTTTGTCAGAAAGGCTGGGAACACTCTTCCTCACCCTTGGGACTTCCCTTGAGCCAGGAGCAAGGATGTTGGTCCTGTCACTGCCACAGGAGCTGGCTACCCTGCCCCAGCAGTTCTGCTATTCCCACCAGAAGGCAGCTCAGCCCAAGAGGTTAAACCTGGTCCACTGAGAAACAGCAGCTCCAGACCCAATCCCTGGCACTGCCAGAAAGATGCTGAGGTTGAAGCAACAATGTTGAAATGCTGTTTCCTACAATTACTGGGAAAGGTTTTCCCCAAATGAGTCACCAGCTTTCCAGGTGACTGGCGGGTCTGGAGTGGTGGTGAGGGCAATGGGATGGAAGTTGGCTGTGCTTTGCCTTGGCTCTGTCCAGGGATACCCCTTTAGAGCAAACACAGAGCTCTGCCAGCACAGCCTCCTGCTGCCCCTCCTCAGAGCCAAGAAAAGCAAACACTCATCTGAACACTTCACCAAGACAGAATGACCAGAAGTGTGAAGTAATCTTTACAGGTCATGGGAAAACACAGGGTTTAACAAGCTGTCAGGGATTTTTCAAACCCAAGAGCTCTTCTCTACACTGTAACAAAAGCATCCGTGCAAACTCCCATCTTCCTCTTCTGCCACTGGCCACAACCCTATCACATTTTCCTGCCATCACCAGGCATTTGTTTGCCCCTTTTCAGCCACACACAGGCCTGGCCTCCCCTCCTCCCTGCACAGCCCTGTCTCCTGAGGATGCCTCCCCTGCTCCACTCCATGCTTTCCATGTCCAGCTTCAGATTCTCCTTGCCTGCCTTATTTACAATCGTTTCTTTAGACCCATCTTCTGTCCCAAAGCATTTTCCTCCTCTGAGCCCCCTCTGTGCACTATCTGCAAATAAGAGTAGACACATATTTTGAGGAAAACCTGTATTTTCTGTCCTACAACTATGGACACTGTTGAATTCCATTCAAGTTTGATTTCCAATGCTAATTTTTATGACATAAATGAGGTCATAAATAAACCACTTTTCAGTCTCATTCCTATGAGGATTTCTTAGTAGGAGAAGTGCAGCACTTGACATTAAGCTACAGCTTAGATTTCTTTACAGATCACAGAGGACACAGCCAAGGAGAGAGGGGGAAAAAAGCAAAATTGATAAGAAACAATTTACTAACAATTTCCCCCAATTGCACAATATTAGATTATGCAAAGTACATTCTGTGGTTTCTCATATAGGACACCAGCAACAGTGATGTAGGCTATAAAACACAAAAATATTGCAATAAGACAGAGGCAAATTGTAGTAGAGAACTGGGAGGGCACTGCAGGATGAGGCACACAGAATCACAGCTTCTGTTCAAGCCACCCTTGCTTCCACTGACTCACCTTAGATCCTCACTTTCACTCTCCAAAAACGAACAGATCTCTTACTTCCAACCATGCAATCTTCACAACCCCCCATTTCCCTGGTCTGCCATGATCTAGCCAGAGATACAGTAAAGCACAGAGGATGCAGAGAAATGTTGAAACCCCTGGTAGGTCCTGTCATTATGGAATAAGAGCATTTCTAAAAATGAGGACATGCTTCACTTACTGGTGAAGTACCTGATGTTGGTGATGCTGGAAATTAAGTGAGAACAGCAGTGTGCTGTTCCTCTGCCACAAAGCACCTGGAACATTTCACTGCTAAGCCAGGGAACAATCAGATTTAATTCAGCTCTGCATTCTTCCAATACAGCACCTACAGAAAGCACTCCCCTATCTCTGGTTGTGCTGCTGCCTCAAGATGCACTCATTGCCTGCAACAACCTTCATCCCAACTGCTCCAGCTTACACCTAACAAGAGCCTAACAACACAGCATATGGACACCTGAGATCAACACAAATATCACTCAATAATCTCTCACTAGCATATCTTCCAAAACTGTTGTGCTGACTTTAGCACTGTCAGGCACAGATAGAAAAAAATCCCCAAAACAACAACAAAAAAACCCAAAATTGGTTTTAGTCAGGTTTTTCACTCGTTTGTTCTATTGGCTTTAAGCTTAGTATTTTCAAACCCTACAATTAGGTATGAAAATACTTCATTCAACATAGAAAGCTACTGAGCATCTCCAAGTACAGTAGCCAGGTGATGATCTTAAAGCAAACTCATATATCCTTGGATCCACTTTGCTCAAAGGGAGCTCCTTGGGCTCTCTCACTCCTCTATGCACACAGAAGGAAACCTAGAGCCATTTCTAAAACCTGCTCAGATTAGCCTTGCTGCATCCAATTCCCAAAGCAAAGGGGAGAAACCCAGCAGCCTGGATTTTCCAGGACTCATTCTGCCACCCCCAGAATTACAGCAGTACCCCAAGAAGAGCAGCCTACCCTGCAGAGCTGCTCCAGAGAGCAAATCCTACCGTGTGGCTGCCTCAGTCCCGTCTCCCAAAAGACAACAGCCACAAGGTTTAGTAACCCTTAAAATAGCCCAGCCAGTTCACAGCAGTCCATATAGACTGTTCTATTTCAAGCACATCCAACATACTGTTAGAGATAACATGAGAACAACCCGCTTTCTTCACTTGTGCTTGACATTTATCTAATGCTTGGAGCATTTGTGCTAAGGCAGTGTGAAACTGCAAGCTTGCACATTCAGCAGCTCGGATACTCACAATGCAATTCCAGCCCCAGTAAATTAGATGGTGCTAGAACAGCCCTCGAGCTCGTGCACTGAGCCTGCTCTGGAAGCTCACGTTAGCCATGGGAACCACAGACCACACTGCTCAGGCACAAATTTATCCCAGTGGTATCCCTACAGACAGCCTCACTATCTCCTTATTTTTCACCAAATATTTTGCTCACTTACTTTTGCCTAATATTTGGACTTATTTTTGCCTAAAGCCTACTGAGATTCTGCACCTACTCAGCTGGCTTCTATTCTTCACCTTGCTTCCCAAACCCCAGCTTCTCTATGGAGTGTGCCTAAGCTTTGGAGACATTGCTTGACTTCCCCATCAGGAATTTGTCTCAGCCTGTCAAGCTGTGTCCCCCAGGCCAAGGGCAGCCCTTGGGTTGGGAAGCAGGCTCAGGAAAGCCGAGCTGACAGCTTTACACAGGGCTACATCAGTTTGTTCCTCTGCCTCTCTGTTGCACTGACACTGATCCCCAGGCAGAGTGGTGCCCACAGGTGCCAGCCTTCCCTTCCCTCTGCCTGGCACATGGGACTGGCATGCAGCCCCACACCAGCCACGACTGGGTGAGAGAACAAATGGTCTGAAACCACACGAGCCCACAGGATGGAGAGAGAAGGCACAGCAGAGGTCTGCCAGGGCAGAAGGGCAGGCTCCCTAACACAGACCTGTCAGGGAGGATAGGGATGTGTGGGGTCACAGAAGGCTTTAAGGATGGAGAAGACCTCCAAGATCACAGATCCCAGCCATTAACCCAACACGGCCAGGCCCACCACTAACCCATGTCCTGAAAGTGCCACATTTACAATTTTTTTTAACACTTCCAGGAATGGTGATTCGACCCTTTCCCTGGGCAGCCTGTTCCAACGCCAGACTACCAATTTCGTGAAGGATTTTTTCCTAATATCCAATCTAAGCCTTCCCTGGTGCAGCTTGAAGCTATTTCTCCTGACCTGCCTGTCAGTTGTTACCTGGGAGAAGAGACCGGCCCCCACCTGGCGACAATCTCCTTTCAGGCAGCTGTAGAGAGCCACAGGGTCTCCCCTGAGCTTCCTTTCCTGCAGGCTGAGCACCCTCACCTCTCTCAGCCGCTCCTCACAGGACCCACTCTCCGGACCCTTCAGCAGCTCCTCTGCCCAACTCTGGACATGCTCCCCTCCCGAGCCCCTCCGTGCCGCCCGCGCCCCCACCTGCCGCCCGCGGGCCCGGCCGAGGGCACCCGGGCAGGGCGGCGGCCCCACGCCCCCGGCCCTCACGGAGGGGCTCGGCGGGGCCTACCGGCCTCCCCCAGCCCCGGCGTGGCCCCGCCGGCTCCCCCGCCCCTGCGGCCCCGGCTCCGGCCCCAGCCCCGTACCTGTGCCCGTACAAGGAGCTCCGACAGTCCCGCTCCGACAGGAGCTCCCGCCGCTCCCTGGGACTTGTAGTGCGGCGTGGCCCCGCCCGAGCGGCGCGGCCCCGACAGGCCTTTTCGCGGCACCGGGCCCCGGCCCCCTTCAGGGGCGGCTCCCTGGGTTCCCCGCCCCGCCGGGCCCGGCCCCGGCGCGCTCCTCCGGCCCCGGCCCAGACCGAGATGGCGACACTCGATGGCGACGCTCGACGGCACCGGCGGCGCGTGCCGGCGGCACCGCCCACCGCGCCCGGGGCCCGCTCCGAGACTACAACACCCAGAGTGCCCCGCGGCGGCCGCGGCGGTTCCGGGCGGCGGCGGCGGCACCTCCTCGGCGCCGCGCCCGGTGTATGGCGGTGGTGCGGAGCATGGGCCCCGAGCGCGTCTGTCCCCGGGAGCCCGGGCCGCCCGAGGGCCCTGACGGCGCGGCCGGGTGGAGCGGCGATGAGGAGGAGGAGGAGGAGGAAGAGGAGGAGGGCGGCGGGTACTTGTATCAGCCGCTGAGCCAGGAACCGGAGCAGGGCCTTGGCGACGCGGGCCCCGGCCTGCAGGAGCGGCTGCAGGTACCGCCCAGCGCCTCTCGCCGGGCCGGGGGTGGCGGCACCCGCGGTCCCGACCCCCGCTGCCCGCCTTTCTCCGCAGATGCTGAGGCTGCACCTGCCCGACCCGCCGGTGGACAGCGAGGAGGAGAATGAGGAGGAGGCAGCGGAAGGCGCCGCGGCTCAGAGCAGCCACAGCTCCATCCCCATGGATGCAGGTAACCGCGTCTCCGGCGGGACCCGCCCGGGGCTCCGCCGCGGTCTCACGGCCTCTCTGTTCCCAGAGCATGTGGAGCTGGTGAAGAGAACGATGGCCAGCGTGAAGCTGCCCACCCTGGGCATCCCCGCCTGGGCCAACCAGATCTCGGAGGAGCAGTGGAAGGACGTGGTGCAGCGCACGCTGCAGGCCCGGCAGAGCCTCGGCGGCCCCCGGCCGCAGTGGAATTGAGGGCTGAGCTGCGGCACAGGGGCTGCAAACCCCAGCCCTCCCTCTACCCTGGAAGCACCCACTGCCTCCGAGCCAGGTGCTGACAGGACTTGCCAGTATCAACCTCCCAGTTTGTCCCACTGACATTGTCTGGTTTTCCTTCCCACTCCTTTTTCTGGGTTCTGGCTGGTGCATAAGTCAGTGTGATGGCCTTGTGTTGGCTTCCTCTCCCTCTGAGGAAGCAGATTGGTTTCCATGCCTGGATGCATATGGGATGATGGGGCTTGGCTGGCTTTGCCCAGATTCCCTCAGGACAAACACTGGACTTGGCCCCATGCTGACAGTACCAGAGAAGTCACTCTCCAGGCTAGGGCCCCTCCTCTCAGGATAGGGTCTGTGTGTTGGAATATCACAGGTGGAGCACGATGTGTCATTCCAAGAGATTGGTTTTATTTAGTTCTGTACATACAGGGACATCTGTACAAAATCCAACACTTTCATACTATGTAATGCTCTACTGAAAATAAAGTACACCATATGTACATATGAACTGTAAGCAGCTTAATACTTGTGTCCAGGGTGTGAATGCAGTAGTTTTGCTTTTTCCCTTGGGAGGAGCAAGCCAGGTGGAGTGGAAGAGGCAGCTCCAGTTCTGTCAATTTGGCTGATGTGGGGAAAGGCATAGGCAGAAATGAGCAGCACTAATGCTAGAAAACCAAGTATTGAGCAAGGGGCAGCTGTAGCGTGGCAGATGCAGGTCTGCCTATGAGCAGTACATGTGGTGAGAGGGTGAGCACACTCCCCCCTGTCTCACATGGTCCCCTTCTGAGGTGTCCAGGACACTGGAATGAATAGGCAGCAAACAAAGGATGATGTGAAGGTACTAAGCCTAAGTTCCCTGACCCAAAACAAGACACAAAAAGCTATGGGAACATCAAAGCTGTACAGCACATAATCATGATGTGTTACAATCCTGCCCCTGCACATGGCACAACCCCAGCAGCATTCCTCTGGCCAGGGTCAGGGGCTGCCAGCAGAGACAGATCATCTGCAGAACAGCGCCAGCCCCTGCACACCACAAGGTTCTGCTCCCTCTGCAGGAAGAGCAGCCCACAGCGGGGAAAGGCAGCCACTGCCCAGCAGCAAGCAGGCTCAAGTGAGGGCATACCATGCTGTAGCAATCTAAAAATGAGGTCTTGGCTTACAGCACAAAGCTAAGCAGCCAGTTGGAGAGCCTGTGCTGAGACAGGAAGGAGCCTCCTGCCCAGCCCGAGCCTGGCAGCCCTCATTTCCGCTGTGCTGCTCTGGCACCACCCGGTGCATGTCCACATGCTGTGCCAGGCGTGAGGTAATCGATTGGCAGCTGATCATGAGCTCAGACTAATGTTCAAAATAAGCAATAACCTCCCTGAGGTGTTTCTGAAGTCTCCTGACTTTAGAACTGGCCCGTTGCGTGAGGCGGAGGGGAGGTGGGGCCCTGCGTGACTGGGGAATCTCACACATGCACCCGCCAGCTCCTCCCAAGAGATGGCGGCATTCCTGATAAGGGCTGAGCCGGGAGAGAGCTACACGGGGCAGGGATGCAGGATACACAGGTCAAAACAGCCTCGCTGGGGTTGGAGGAAAGATGTGCTGCACACCAGCAGAAAGATTAGAGGGGGTGATGCTCTGACCTGGAAATGGTTTTACTGGTGAGGACAAGCAGATACACCAGAACCTTCTACAATATCCCGTGCTGCTGCAAAGCAGTGTCAGGCTAGCACCAACCCCGCAGGCTCCCTGCACTACTGCAAACCCACTTTTAAGCTTATGTGTCAATAAAGCAGGCACAGCAGGTAAGAAGCAAGGACTCCCTCTCTATGACAAACCAGGTGGCACCTCGGCCTGGCACTAAATCTGCACCACAAACAACACGGGTGAAAGCTGGATCACAGGAGCACCCAAGTGCTGCGCAAGCCCCTGGGCTATCAGCAAGTGTTTCTAAATGCTAAGTTAGCACGGCCCCTGATGCACCAGGTGATAACTAACAAGGGCCTCGGGCCACAGCAGGTGCACACGTAACAGGACAGGTGAACTTTGCTCAGAGCACCCACGGAAGCGATTCAGCACTAGTGCTTAGCCATTGATAATAATGAGGAGACAAGTGAACACTCAAACTCAGCCACACCCCAGGAGGCGTAGCCATTGCTTCCACTAGCTTGCAGAAATGACTAGCAGCACAAGCTTCCTAGAAACCCTGGCCCTGAAGAGCTAAGGATGGGATACAGAGACAAAGGGAGAGCTGCAGGAGTATTTTAATTGAGCAGGTAGAGGAAGAAAGTAGAAGTCAGTGGCTGACACCTGCTACAAAGCGGGAAGTTAATTCTGGGCCCACAATTAACCCGAGACATCGGGAAGGAAATGAGTCAGCACGGACCAACACAAACAGCAGAAGGAATTCACTTTCTCACAAGAGAGCTTCTAAGGATGCTCTAAAGGGAGGACTGCAATAGTATGTAGTGCTTGCACCCAGCTTAACTGGGGGTGGCAAAGCACTGAACCCCCACTCCACTGACAGGGGAACAAAACAAGGGGCTTGTAGCAAAAGAAAGGTGGAAGTAAACATTTCCTCTGCTGTACATTAAGACCCTTCAGCTGTGGAGCTGCACCCCAAGGCAGGTTGGAGAGGCAGCAGAGCCTTCACAAACTCTGCTTCTGCCCCAAGCTTAGCCTGGCCTCTGACCGTGGCAGGGCTCAGCTGCACAGGCAGCACAGGGGCAGGTGTGGAGGAGATGGGCACTTGGAGTTTGGAGCAGCACACTGAGCCACACACGGCAGGCTCTGCCCAACACAGAGCCTTGAGCAAGGCTCTGGCTGCCTGGCAGAGTAAAATCAGGTGGCAGCTCACAGTGAAGTGAGTCCTGCCTGGACTGATAAAAGCAGAGGTCAGGCAGGCTCCCCTAATGCCTGCAGAGCCAAGGTGGGAAAGCAGGAGGACGGAGAAAAAGCAGGAGGACAGGACAGTGGTGAGATACAAGTTCTAACATAAAACCAGATCTACCCTGGAGGTATGCAGATGGAGTGGAGGACAGGCACAGCTCACCATGTTCATTCCTTACTTATACATGAGAACTGAGTGCATTTCCATGACCCCTGGAGGAAAGGGATGGGGCAGAGCTTCCTGGGCCAGCTCCTGAGCCTGTCAGAGAGCCTCCTGGCTTGAGGTGAGAAACTCTTCTGCTCTCTTGTGGGCCTCCAAGGCTTTTATAGTGTAGACGTCCTGTGGAAGCTCAGACTTCCGGCGCAGCAAAACTTTGTCCTTCTTAATGTCTTTCAGCATCTACAAACAAATCAAAGGAGTCAGGAATCAGTAGCAAACCCCTTCATGCCTTCAGCCTCTGACTCCAACTGCTCTAGGTTATGCTGGGTGGCACTGCAGCATGCTTCAGAACAGGCTGAGAGCCAAACACAGACCAAAAGGACACAAGCTAGTCCCACTGGCACTTTTTCCAGAGTGAGAAGGTTAGAAAAACTCCACTCTTCAGACTACACATTGATCTCTTAATGATGAGCAGTGAGAGCAGTGGCATTTACCCTCAGAACATTTGGAAAGAGCCAGTTCTGGCTATGCTGAGTTCCTGGCTGGACTGGGAGCAAGTGTGAAAGGACTCGAGTCCCCTACGCACCTGCACAGCCTCCGTCTCCACCGTTTTCTTCAGGAGCTGTATGTCCTCTGCAGTCGGGGTCTCCGTCTCCATACAGCACACAGAAGGCAAGGGTAGAGGTGCATAATACATGGGGTACTGCAGGCAACACAGACAGCTGGAGAGTCAGCACTCCATCCAATAGCACACCTTCTCCCCCAGCATGGCACAGTTCTTCCAGCTGCCTTCTCTGGGAAGGCAGCAGTAGGGACACAGGCAGGGAAGGGTATCCTCCCCTCCCCTGTGCCCTCTGACTCCCAGCATGCTGCATGTGCAGCTGCAGTTCACAGTGTGGCCCATAAACAGATACATGCTCTCTACAGGGCAGTACTTAGAGGTCAGTGCTACAGAGGGACAGCCTGATAAAACACTGCCAACATTCCCAGGACGCTGGTTTTTGGGAGAGACACACCACTGCTGCAGCAGTGTCCACAGGACTGAGATCAGATGATAAACCTGCTCTCGTGGGCTCAGGAAGCAGGTCATGACCCCCAGCACATTCTTGCCCCATTCATCCTAGGTCCTGTTGTCACTCACCTGGGGGTTCAGTCGAGCCAACTCCTCTATCTTCTGCCACATTTCTTCTCGTTCCTTCATCCTGAACCTTCCCCTGCACAGAGAGAGAGTAAGTGTGAACTCCTGGGGAAAGCCCAGCTTTCATTCACAGCATGATAAAAGCAAGAGATAGCAGAAAAGTGCAGCCAAGGGAAAGTGCAGCTCTGTCATTCAGAAACCCCTAATTCTACCTAATTCTAAATCTACAGGTGAGATGAGGCAAGAAGAGGGGATACACTATGGCTAGCAGAGGGTAGGCAGGCATGCTCCTCGCTCACCTCAGAGCACAGGGTGGCAACACTGGGCTGCACAGGTATTTTAGCCTGGCTTTGTGCTGCCAGGAGTAGAGCAGAGTGTCTGGTTTAATGCCAGAGTGTCTGGGGTAATGCCATGACACCAGTCTGGATTTCAAACACACACTTTCCTGGTGCTCCCCAGATGCAGAGGGACAAACTATATTTTCCAACAGAACTGGGGTTCCATTGCCCCACTGTTCCATCTCTCTCTAGCCATAACACACCAGAGAGCTGCCTGAAGAGCCCAGGCACAGCTCTTGAACTTGGCACAGATTTTGGCACACATGCGAAGTGATAATTCAGCAGGGTCACTGATAAATCACAGGACAGTGAATGCTCTCTGCAAACAGAGATGAGCATCCACCACCCCTTGCTATTCTGTTCTACACTTTAAACAGCTGCACTAAAATCTCAGCTTTATTTCTATTAACTACATGACTTTCATCCCAGCTACTAGTCTCTCTAGTGCCCTATGTATCCATGTTAAGGAAGTTCTTATACTCTGTAATGACATCACACTCTTTAGAGTTCATGTAGGCTCAGAATGAGAATGAAGCTGCCAAGCAGCAGATTGCTCCACCAGAAAACACGGGGTCACAGAAACACCTCCAACAAACCAACCCCAAAACACACCACATGAATAACCCATTCAGGACAAGACACCACCTGCCCCAACTTCCTCACTGATTTTCCACAAGATTCTGATAATCCAAACAGTTGAAAGGTGTCTGGGGAGACTAGAAAGGTGCAGTCAGCCCATTTGCACTGAACAGCAGAGAGACAGCCTCTCCACATGCTCCTGCAGAGTCTGTCCCTCACGACCACCCTGGCTGTGGCTGCAGAGCTGGGGGTGCAGCAGTGACAGGCCTGAGCTGGCATGTCACTTGTAGGCATGTTACCTAATTAAAAATGAGGCTAAGCCAAAATCAGACCTCTCAACATCTGCTTGCAGCCTAACAGTGAACATACAACTCTCTCTCTCTTTCCTCATTTCCTATTTACTCAGTTTGTTTGCACATGCAATCCTTCCCACACATGCTGTTTTCTAGTTCACAGTACAAGGTTTTCTGAAGCCTAATTAAGCACAGAGGCACTAGACAAAAAAAAAATCATCCTAACATGAGCAGAAAACTGCAGCACTACCCATCCTTTTATTGGACAGCACTGAGCTGTTTTGTTAAGCTTTTTCAGAACAATTCTCCATCAGTCACACACCAGTGCTGGGAACAGTCACCTTCAGCAGGCCAGCAGCTAAACAGGGAGAGAAAACTCCTGATGGAAACACTAGGTAGATCTTGTAGGAAATGTACTGTCACTGTGACTTAAAATGTATGTGAAAATATTGGTGGGCTTCATAAACGCCCTAGAATGGGAAAAAAAGAAAACTTGCTTGCTCCCATTTTAGACACTAAAAAACCTTAATTTCTCCATAAGCAGGTTACTCATCTGAAGGTCTGATTCATAAATCAACTTATTACTTATTATTGAGTTACTTACTCCTATTTCACAAAACAACAGAATGTACCCCAGAGTTCCACACTCCCAGCAAGGATTAGCTCTGCTCTCCCCACCAGCAGCCCTGGCTCATCCAGGAATGAGGAGCATTGTTTTACTATTTTATTTCACTAAGTCAGCAGAAAATAGATCCAAAACAAAAAAAAAAAAAAGTTTCCTTCTTGCTTACTGGACTGACTCAGCTCACCAAGGCAAGCCATAGAAGCACCAATATCAGCACAAGGCAGCAGAAAAAGTGGAGTTCTTTCCTCTTTACAGCATCATGGCACAGGTACTTGCTGAGCACAGATTTTATCCCCACCATTCACTCTTTGAAACTGCAGGAATTATTCCATCTTTATCACTGGAAAATTGAAAGCATCCTGTGGCATGAGAGATGTATTATGCCCACTGCAGCAAAACTCTTCAGAAAAGCCTTTCTAAAGCAATAGATTCTACTGACATCACTACAACATTTATGAACTGGTAAGTATTTCCAAGGCAGAACAAAGCTGAGTATTCTTTATGTGGCATTCTATTTGCTCATGACTCAGCAAACTTTGTCAACCTTTTCTAGGCTACCTGCTTCAGCAGGACTGAAAGGGTTTTTATCAGAGCACACCTCATCCCTACTCATAGTTATGGCTAAGGAATCCTACTTTTTGACAGAATTACTTACCACCTTTCCATTTCCCCTCTGCATACTGCCATCTACCATGTCTTACTGTACCCCAAGGAGACTTTAGGATGAGCTCAAGTTACTTGGCAAAAAACTCTTACTCACTTCTGCTTCTCTGCCTTGTATTGCTGTGTGCAGTCATCAAAAAGCTTTTGGTTCATCTCCATGAAGAGCTTCAGTGCATTGTAGATCAGCCCATGAATTGTCCTGCAAAGGAAGAAGGAAAGGAGAACAAGTCATGGTGGGCAGGTTCTTTCACCTGAGCTGGCACCAGCAGCACAGACAGGAGGTAACAGCAGCAGCAACTCATTCTACAGTGATGTGACAAAAGATTCTCACACAATCCCACCTCTTACCAAGGCAAAATCCCTTCCATAAACACAGCAGGAACTGTACAACAGGGGGAAAGAGATGGAGAAGAAAGAGAAGATCCTGGGACAGGCCTGCTGTAGTCAGATTAATGAGTGCAAAAATACACATTCATGTGTTCATTTCTTGCAGTTACAGAGTGGGAAATGAAGGATGCTAGGGGCCTGTTCAAGGCTCTTTTCAAGGGAACTTTAGTGCCTCCCACTGTTCACACCACACATACACAATGACTGTTCTGGGCTGCCAGTATTTGGTCATAAGCTTTTCTGCTGAGCTGCCCAAAACATAGCCAGGCAGCAGCCCTGAAGAGATGGGAACCAGCACACAGAATATCACAGAAGGAAAGTCAGCTCTGTGCCAGTGATTTATGGATAGCCTGCACTGTGTGTGAACTCCCTATGGGACAAAGACTCTCCTAGGGAATGAAAACAAGTGTTGAAGCTGTCTCTGAAAGACCTGACCCAGAGGCAAAAGATGAGATTCAGCAGACTAAGCTCTGTGTCTCTACCAGCTCTGCAAATGGAATATTGAAGAGAGATGCAATCCTGCTGGACTTAAGGCTGTCTGAGCAACCAGATGAACTATGTGAAGGAAGAGGAGACTCTGAGGTACTCAACTGCCCTGAGAAGATGGGGATGTTGCTCAAAGACCAGGAGAAATAAGAGAAAACGACTTTCATTTGCAGAACTTCTTCTGCAACACCACTGGGAAGCAGACCAGAAAAGACAGGAACAGCAGAATCATGAATCTTGGCTGCTGCAGGGACATGGAACTGCTGAAGGGTTTCAGACAAGAACATAAAGTCTATTTCTGAGCTCTGGACTTGTCCAGCCTCCCTAGAATCAATTTTTAGCTAATTCACTAAAGGAAGTGTGTTAAATCAAATTAATTAAACTTGAATTAACTAGGTAAGGAATTAAATGAAGAAGTCAGAAGAAAGGAAGTTGATAAGAGAACCATAAAACAGAGTAGCATCTAGGAATCAGACACAGGGGACAATATTTGACATGGACAGCTGCCCAGTTAGTTCTGCTTTCTCTGTTTTTCCTGTACTCAAGGAGTCAGGCACTGTATTAGCCAAGTTCTCTGGTCACAGAGAACATAAGGGTGGGACATTAGTTAACAAGCAGCCAGAAGTCAGATGGAAAACCTACTGCACACTTCTGAAAGACTGGCAGCATTAGTGATAGGCAGGTATCAAACTCCATGCAGACTCAATGGCCCCAAGGCTGGCAAAAGCAGGTGCCTCAACCCTTGCAGAAGCAAGCCACTCTGGTCTGCTGTGGCCCTTTTCCATGCTGTGCAGAGATGGCTGGGAGCAAAATGAGAGGACACTGAGAAGTTATATTCACATCCTAACAGAAGCTGTAACAGTAGAGGCTTTACAGGGTAAAATGCAGCTGCTGCTCCCTGGATGGAATGCTGCTGGTGTGCTCCAAGCCTGCTCCAGGATGGCTCTCCACAGACACAACCTGCAGCCACAGCCCCTGCTGAGGGGATGGAACAGAGGGTGGAGCAGAGTGGAAACACCACGGCCAAGTTTCCTTGGAGTCCTGGCAGGGAGGGGATCTCCAAGGTGCTTTGCAGCTGATAAACTGCACAGGGCCTGCCAGCCACGGGAGATAGGAGGTGCCTTGTGGCTGAGCCAGAACAGGGGTGAAATCACCCTCCTTGGATGAGCTCAGTTCACCATAACACAATTGTACGGACACACATCCCCTTCCCAAAATCACCTCCTTGGATGAGCTCAGTTCACCATAATAACAATTGTACTAACACACATTCCCTTCCCAAAATCACCCTCTTGGATGAGCTCAGTTCATTACAACACAATTGCATTAACACACAACACAATTGTATTAACACACACCCCCTTCCCAAAATCACCCTCCTTGGACAAGCTTTTTTAACTACAACACAATTGTATTAACACACATCCCCTTTCCCAAAATCCCCCACCCCAGAGTGTGACCACCCCTCACAGGGCACGTGCTCTGTGCTTTACTGACTACACCTCTGAGCAAAGTGAGAGAATTTTACACCAATCAGTAACAAAGTCATGTATGACTAAGAGTCACACAAGCTCCACCTAAACATAAAGAAATAGCACAAAAGTAAGCTGAGAATAGGAGTGAGTTAGGGAAGACTCCCTTGTAACTACTGGGATCAGTCAACAGGCTGAACCCATCTTCTTCCCCTGTGGGTAAGAAATGGCATCTAGGAATCAGACATGGGACAATATTTGACATGGACAGCTGCCCAGTTAGTTCTACACACTGGATACTTTTACTGGGAATTAGAGCTTCTCTGAATTGCTTTGAATATGTTTTTGCAGTCAGATACTTTCACTGGCAGTCCCTGAATCTTAACCTGCCACAATTTTATGTTTATGAGGAATGTTACTCCATGAACTGTCAGTGTAAGTCCTTCCCAGGCACTGGCAGTCACCAGCAACAGGGAACATAATCAAATAAAATGGAAGACCTGCTGAGTGGTTTCTCCTATGCTGCTGGCATACTTCCCTGGATAAGTTGAACTGACCCAGCAGGACTGTTCAATGAAGGGTCCCCCTAATAGGACACTGGCAGACTGGTTGGGTTTTGCTTTTCCTGGGGTGCTGACAGAAAACTCAGAGGGTTCAGGAATCAATACCACCACCAACCCCATGCACTGCTGCATTGCTGCACTGCAGCAGCATGCCCCAAGACTGCCAGTGGGTCAAACAATCCAGCAAGTGTCAGAGCATGGGGGAAAGACCTACTTGTTCCAGTGACTCTTGGAGTTCTTGTAGAGTGCTGGAAACATGATTGGGAGGATTTTGGCTGCATTATCGCTGATCAGGCTCATGATGTATTCATTGTTCCAGTAGTACAGCGCTCGCTCTGCCACCTGCAGCAGGAGACAAAGGCATCCTTGAAGAGGCTCCTTCCAGGAACTCCTGTGGTGCACAGGGAAGCCACCACCCAGCCAAGGAGCCCACATGCTTCCCCACAGCACAGGGCTGACCTTCAGGAACTTCTCTGAGGCCATTCATCCTTCCTTTGCCTTAGTCTCTGCCAGACACTTCTCACTTTTCTGGGACAAACCTCACGTTCTTGGATAGACAAGTCAATATATCCATGATTCCAACACCCTTTACACAACACTTAAGGACAGTAATGTCATCTACTACAGGTCCCAATTCACATTAGCTCCAAGCCTTCTTCATTTCCTCAGACTGTCCTCTGTAAAGTTCCACTCCTTCCTGGCTTTCCCACAACAGAGTCTCTCAGGGCTTTGAAGCATGCTTCAGTCACCAGTCCCACAATTCAACCCCCTGATTTAGTAAAGGTGAAAATATGGAAAATCTTGGGGCAGCCATCATGCTCTAACAAGACAAACAAGTCAAGCAAGTTTCCACACAGTGACAGACTATGCAGGCTAATTTCTGCATTTAGTGCTAGCTTAAGAATGACTTAAAAATCTAGAAAAAGAGACATCCAGACTCAGTTTTGCATTTCAGATAATGCAGAACTTGCTATATCCCCTTAATATTCCACAGAAGTAAATGAAATGAAACTCACTTAGTGTCCACTTACCTATCTTTTGGTTTTCAAGATCTGGTTAAGCTTTTTTCTGCTAGATTAACACACAATTCACTCAGAGAAAACTCATTCCCACCAAGGGGCTCAGACTTACCAAGAAGTCAATTCCTAATTTTGCTCTTCAGACAAGCTGTAGGCTGTTCAGCCTGACTGTATGGGACACCTTTGGGGTTAATTCTCTTAGGCTCTAAAGTGTTTGCACCTTCTCCAGGTTTCTCAGCATTGTTCTTCAGAGTTTGGCAGCAGATGAGGGCTGCTATCAAGTACAGGATGTCTCTCCTCCAGCCTTTACCCTACTTAATTCAAGCTCCTCAGTTCCTTCTGGTAGCTGCCTCCACACCCAAAGGTCACATTAGTCCTTTGGCTCCCACCACCACACCAGGAATCCATGTCCAGCTGGTTTCCATCATGCTCCCCTAGACCTTTACACAAAACTCTTTTTTTACATACATGTGTGACCTAGACTGACTTTATTTTTGGCTTGCAAACACATGACTTTGTACCTCTCTATACCCAAAGACAAACTGAAGCCAGCCTGCCTCACTGTGCACTCACTCTCACTGGGAGATGGCTGAGTCATTTCTTCTTTAACACTCCACCTATACCTGGGTCAACCAGCAAATGTGTTTGACCAGCAAGCTCTCTTCTTCCTGGGCACTCTTGTGAGTGAAGAACACCTGCTAGGAGCTACTAGCAGGTCACATCACCCTGTACATTTTAAACCTTAAGACAACCATCCACAGAGATATTGGCCAGCTACTACAACCAGTTTCCCTTCAGTGGAAACAAAGAAGAAACAGACTCCAGTACTTCTCCAGTATACCTCACTCTTTACTACTACCTGTGCCAGAATAAAACAAAGGACTTTCCCAGCACAGAGTCTTTAGTTGGCCTCTCTCCAATACTGCAGAGTGCTCGGTTTTACTCCAACAGGGTGACCCTGGATGGATCTCCCCTCTCCTTGCTAGCCAGAACAGGAGGTGGCAGAGCACCTATGCTCCAGCCCCAGCCTGCTGCAGTACCCAGTGCTGAGCAGCACAGAGCAGCAGGAGAGGCTCCACAGATCTGCTCTGTGCCCTCTTTGGATGAGCTCAGGCTGTGGTTGTGCTGAGGATTCTCACTGTTTCCCACCACGTGACACCCCAATACTCGCCCTGGTGACACCTCCATGTGCCAAATACAAGCCCAAAAGTGTGGTGTCACCCTCACATGCCAAGTGGATTACAAGTCAATGCTCTATCTCCTCCCTGAGCTGCAACCTACCTGGAAGTGTGGGCTGGAGACACATTTGGCCAACTGCCTGAACAAGGGCTCCATAACTTTCACAAACTCAGATGGCTCAATCACATCCAGGATCTCCTCCAGCTCATTTAAAAACATCACCTCTTTGGGACTGTGAGTTTTTGGCCAGAACTTCAGCAAGCCCACAATCACCTGAGTGGGAAGAGTACAGAGACAGTTAGAGGCTCAAAGTCAACACCAGCTGCAAAATAAATTTTTAAGTGTCTGGTCACCACATCAAGAGGGGAGGAAGTAATAGAAGAGACTTTCTCAGTGAGTCAGGGTGGGTGATCAGTGAAGAAAGAAGACAAAAGTCCAAACTCTGCAAAGTTACACTCATGGGAGCAGCTCTCCCTAGGCTGCTATGATTTATTACAAGCACAAAGCTTACAATCATTTCTTATTCCCCACCACAGCTTAACACAGAAGGGTGAAACTGGAGTGGGCAGCAGCTGGCAGACAGTGCAAAGTAACCACAGAAGTTCAACTAATAAAACTGGAAATGCTATAGAGAAGGTCTCTGAAGGGTCATTATTCAAAACACTACAGAGCTTGAATACTGGGGAGCACTGAATAAATAAAGCAATGGATGGGTTTGGGACAAGGAAGGGAAATACTGCTTCACACAAAAGTAACTGGATGATGGAACTCATTCCTGCAAGACTTTGTAGAGATTCAAAGTTGAAACAGACTCCAGAATGGAACAGACAAGTTTATGGAGTTTTCACCTAATGGTTATAATTAAATATGACAATGCAGATACAACTTCTGGCTGAGTAAAACTATTGCTTACAAGAATAGGGAAGGACTATATCTCACTAGATTTTATTTTTTTTATTTTTAATAATGCTTCCTGTCCTACCCATCTGCTTCTAGACACTATAAAGGCAGGATCCA